>NC_134573.1:152471852-152771852 GCF_050947875.1 Dermacentor variabilis
ACTATAATTTAGCTTTCTCTCTCAAATGCAACAAGATTCATGAAAATCGGCTCAGTAGTTACCTCAGAAAAGCGTTTCTGCGTTTTACACGTATTTGAATACGCGACATCGGAGCCGGGGCCCGAGCTAACGCTTCCTCTTAGAACGCAGGCGAGGGCTCGCGCAGACAAGGAATGCGGGGATAACGCAAGCAGCCAGAAAATTGTGTCCGCAACAACAGGAAGAAGCTTCTGAAGAGGACGCGTCGGAATGAAGGCGAGCGTGTCAATGCAAATTAAGTATACGGGAAAAAAAATAATAAATAGCACTATAGCAACGTTTCTTTCATTTACCAAACACAACATTGGTAGTAAACTTGAGTTTACCGGGGCGGTCGTCATACTGTGCGTGGTGTCCTTCGCAGTCGCTTATCTCTTAAAATACGTCATTCTTGGTTTCAGGGGTACAGTATACAGGATTCGCAAGTAATGATTACAAAGAATGCTAAGCACTATATGACAATTCCACAGTGGGGAGTTTCTGCACTGTTTCTTCTTCTTTCTTGCTTTGTTTCGTTTTACCCTTCGGGCCTTCGAGAATGAGACGTCGCGAGGCGACGCGGCGGCTGACCCGTTGCGGTCCGCGGCAGAGCGGGCAGCTGTCTTTTCGTCGAGCCTTCTGGGTCAGCGCGTGATGGACACGTCCAATCAAGGTGCCGCTCCTCGCGGCCGTTGTCAGCGTCGCTGTATACGCCCGGACCAGGCGCTGCGGTCGCCGCGCGACCACGCACTGACGGACGCCAGCCTTTAAACGCGTCCCGAACAGCTTGGCACGGTTTTGCGGTCGACAGGATGGAGCGGACTCTTGCGTCTCTCGAGGCGCGCGCTCTTTCTCTGTGATTGCGGGCCATTTGTGATGCAAGAGTTGCATGACGTGCGTGGCTCGCTGTCTGAAAGAATGCGAGTCCTCAGGCCTATATTTAGAGCAAGCTATGGTTGCGTGCGTTTAGCTTTATATATATGTATGGTACCGTATAGCTCTTGTTATGTGTTGTGTTAAGTTCTATAGGGAGGAAAATAGAGTGCAACTTGAGATTCCAATGAGAACGCACAGCGCGAATGGCACGGCTGATAACAAAGTGTTATGATGGCAGCATAGCCTCTTAGAGCTACTGCCAGCGTTTGCTCATTCTGATGTCGCATCAATAAACAGGAGCGCTGATTTCATGGATCTCTGTGACCTTTTAGATCCGTGAAGTATGATATGCTGGTGAGCGGTTCCAAGTCATTTGCAACGAGCAATTTATAGACTTTCGACAGCGGTTTCATATTTTAAGTATCTTTTATTGCTTTTGCTGCTTTTCATAGCTATTGATTTCGGTATACATAGCTGTCCTTCCTCTGTGGCAAAACTTCTTATATCTTACATTTCCTAAAGTATGAGAGCGAGAAGCAAGGAAGCAATGCGCACGCCACGCAGTATGTAGGGCTCAAATTCCTCTTCCTGCTTTCTCGTGATTAGTTGCGACGAGACCATTCGTTAGGCTTGAACTCATTTGGGCTTTCCCTTGCCAATCATGTCTTCTCAGTGGGTACCATAACATGCACGGGAGGTACTGCACGTACAATAAGAGCTCGCATTTATGCGTGGCACTCACATCAAGCCATCAATTCGGCTAATTTATATATGTGGACATGAAATCTGGCATTTGCCGTAACGTCGAAAGACAGGCCTATTACTTTCATGTAGTCGCGCCAAGTCGAGCAGAACGAGGAGGTAGGAAAAGTTGGTGACCGGTAGACGCGAGACGGCGCTGCATGGCCCTATACGTTAGTAACTTTGCATAGCCAACCTTGTGGGCTTGTGAGCCAAGCTTGCCCACAAGGGCAAGCTTGGCCTTTGTGTCTTCTGGTGCTTGCTGAGTACAAGCCCGCGTATATTACTACTACGGATAGGGGGAGAGATAAAGACAGAGAAATGAGGCAGGAAATGCACGGAGTCGTAGCTTTCAACTTCGTGCAATGTCGCCTTAGTCGCTTTTGCGCCATTAAACTCGAATTAACTAACTTTAATCATGAATCCGAGCCGACTGGCCTGTCAACATGCGTTATAGTGGTTAATGTGACATAGGTATATACACCACAAAACTAAATGGAATTCTGATTTTACGGGCCAGAAATACGATCTGATTATGAGGCGCGCCGCATAGTGGAAGACACCGGAAAAGATTCTGACCACCTGGGGTTCTTTAACGCGCATTTAAATCTAATTACACGAGCGTTTTTACATTGCGCCCTCGATATAAATGCCGCCGTTGTGGTCGACATCTAACTCGCGACCTTCAGCGCTACCTTCAGGCCCTCACTACTGCCGCGGGTGCAGATCGCTTATATATAGTTGAAAACAAAAAGAAGAGTACAAGGAGGACAGGTACAGGCGTAAAGCACATACACAATAAATGGGCGCACGCCATTATCGTCATAAAAGCATGTCGCGCGCGTTGAAGGCCTCGGAAAGAGAAGCACGTGACAGCGGAGTGGTATATACACTTCTACGCAGACACCCGCTATAGCGCCGTTCTGGTGCCTCCGCTATTATAATCGGCATTTATTTTACATAATTTCCTTAAGAAAGTTTCGGTTACATAACGCGGATATGCAGCTGCTGCCGTGATAGTCACACAGTTTTGTCGGCTCGTAAAGCTGCAACTACTACACTGCCACGGTGGTTACCTTTTGAGAAAAAAAATTTTTGGCGTGGAGGGGCCGAATCTAGAAATATTTTCTTTCGAAAAGACTTTTTGCCATTGGCCTGCCGACTCCGTTAATGATATGTCCAGCATCTCTATTGCCTGGCATCTAATCTTACGAATACTTGCAAGCGTAAGAGCTTCTCTGTGGATACAGGCCTACGTACTTTTTTTCACGGGATTTCTATTTCATTTAGCTCCCGGTGTTCCTCTCAATAGCCCCCATGAATGTGGCAGTAGCGTATCGCATTCCCCAGTGCATCACGGTAATACTATGTGGCAGCACTTGCATGTGGCGTATGTCACGTCGTTCGAAACCAGCCGGCATTGGTTTCCGGCGATAGCGTTTCGCACGCCGGACACCGTTTCGTTTCGGTGATGTGTCACTTTTTCGCTCTTCCTCGATGCGATACGCCAGCGCTTACATGCACCGGGTGAGTCGACTTATCCCTCTCGATCTATCCTCGGCCTGGCGCACTATTGCGATTCGCTTTCCTATAAAGCACTACCGCCGTATATACGTGGATCGTAGAAACGAGATGCGATGCGCCACTTGTGGCATTCATGTAAACGCGGCTAACTGCTTCGAAGTCAAATGGCGTCGGCAGGCTATCTCGGCTGCCGCGCAGCCAGATATCACACCCGATGTAAAGGGAAATAAATGAATTCATAACCAGAGGCTGGCGGCGCAAGTAGAGCTAGCTGTCATAAAAATAAACAAACAAACGTAAAACAGCAGGGAATATGAAGATTCTGCCGACTTCGCGTGTGATGTACAAGCGCGAAGAACGGCACTCGATATAAACGCCGGGGCTGGCGACGGCGTAACGTCAAGATGGCTGGATTAAAAGACAAAAGTCGTCAGACAGGGAAAGGAAATAACGGGGGGAGAAAACTAATAATAAACGAAGCGAGCATGTTGAGCGACAGCGCCGAGGAAAGATGCCAAGACAGCTGAAGAGAGCGGGAGGAAGAAATAAATAAATAAATACACAAGAGCAAACTAAAACGCAGTGCGCGACTAAGGCGTCGGCGCCATCCAAGGAGCAGTCGGTGTACACTCTAGTATATATAACGAACGCTGCAGGCTGCTGGAGCGCGGGACCGCGCGCCGAAAGTGGCGAGATTGGCGCACGCTCCTCCTACATAGCGCGCCGAGGCGCCGGCGAATAAAATATCTCGAAGGAGTTGAACCGAGAGCTCGCCTTGTGTCTCCTCCGGGGCCGCCGCTTCACGCAGTGGCAGCAACCGCCGGCCGGGACTCTTCGGAAGAGTCAAGCGCGCGCGCAAATAGTATGAAAATAGGAACAACCTCGAGACCCCGTGGGTGCCCCGAGATGAACTGACGTAGCGCATGGAAGGGGGGGGGGGGAGGTTATTGCACAAGACAGGCAGTTGAGTTAGAGCACCGCGAAAAGAAAAGAAGTAGACAGGGCGAATAGAAAGGGGAGAGACAACCCGCATGGAAGCTGAGGGCCCGACCGATTACGGCATTATTGCTGCCGCTGCGACGACGGCGTGGAACTGCTTTTGAGTGGCGCGCCTTTGGGCTCAGCGTGGAACGCAATGCCGCCGCTGTTTGGCCTTCTGCTTCTTCGTCTTCGACATTTTTTTTTTTTCTTTCGTGCTCCGCGCGGCTGGAGAAATTAAATCTCGAGGTCGAACGGCGCGCGTTGCGGCTTGCGGAAATTAAAAGAAAGGAAGGGGCAAAAATAGCGCCGAATGGCGGGATGGATGAAGGTTCAAAGTAGGGAGAAGTAGGGGGGGAGAAGGTAATGGGGAGGCGATTGGAGGCTATAGGCGACGGGCATGGGCGGCGACGATTTGGAGCGAACACACGTGGACCGCGGATTGAGCGTGGAGAATTGACAACGGCTGTTGCACGCAATGCAAGGCGCTCGCGCGCCGCTACGTGTTGCTCCTTGCAGCCTCCGGGAAAAACCGGCTGACGGGGCACGAATGGAAATAAGAGTGCATTCGAGCGTGCCCCGGACTGATTTCTAGACGCTTTGTTTGTTTGTTTCACTTTGGTCGTAGTAAGCGACGTACGAGGCTTGAGCGCCGACATCGGCTTCAGGCGGCAACGATCTCAAAACGTTTCCGTTCTTAAAGCGAAGCATTCTTGCCTGTGTAGCACTACCGTAGTAAGCACTACCGTGGCCTCCCGCGGTTTTTTGACCGCGGGAGGCCACCTGGAATATAGCTTCGTTTGCACGAACTCGATGCGAGTGGGTCGAGACAGAAGTCGAGCTGGTCCAGCCCGAATCGACAGCGTTTACATGAATCTTTCCTATGGCGGCTCGGGCGAGCCGATCAAACCTGTGGAAAGCGCGTTGACCGAACTGGCTTCGACGCTGGCTCGGCCTTACCCGCTAGCGTTTACATGAACCCAACGATCGGATTTTGTCACAAGCCGATTCGATCCGGCTTTACCGAGCTCGAGCTCGATAGCTATAATGAAATATAGCTATAACAATAATTTTGTCTGACGCAGTCAAACATTGTCTTCAATACTGTACCGTGCGTACTCAGATCATGAACGGGTCTCACGAAGGACTGGCCTCACAAAGAGGTTTCGTATACGTGGTTCTTTGCGGCTATTGCAATCAGTCTGAACGGTATCGGCGACGACGTTGCCAAAGTCCGAAAAGGCCGAAGTCGGGCATCCAAAAAATGATGCGGCATTTGGGATTGACAGAAGTCGTTGCAATCAGCTGCCCGTACGTTCGAACTTTCACTCAATAGGCTGCAGTTAGCGAAGCAACGACCGCCAAAGTGACGCAATAGCTCTGTATTGCTTAATCATTGAAGAGAACGCTGCATATATTCAAGTGTGCTCTTTTATGTGGCACTATATGTAGGAGACTTGAGATCGCGGAATGTGGCTTCTCCATCCGCCGTTTATAAAATTTCTGCAGCGTTATTTCTCTTTAAGACTATGCTCGTTGCCTTTTCTGCATTTTTTTTTTCTAGCCTAGCATGGTCTGCAGTCGAGCTGGGACCATGGCCTCGTGCGACTGCGATGTGCAAAGCCACAAAAGCGCTGCTGCGCTTTTCGAGATGCACCCGCCTGCGGTACCACTTGTGATGAACCGAGTATGTCCGTGCAACAAAGTATGCCCGTGCATACTTTGAACCTACCTTTTCTCCACTCCCATATTCAGGGCAGTCAACCGGCTTCAGCTTGGTTAACATCCCTGCCTTTCACTCCTCTCTCTATCTTTATCTCTCTCTCTCTCTCTCTCTCTCTCTCTCTCTCTCTCTCTCTCTCTCTCACACACACACACACACACACACACACACACACACACACAAACACAGTACCAAAATAGCCTCCTGTGGCGACCGCCACTGACGCCGCCGCCTAGTATAGAGTTCTTAATGTTCCCACCTTCAGCTGTGAACTCGGGCGAAGAAAACAGACGGCGCTGGTGTACTCGATACCCAGCTTACTGTTGCTCAATACTAGGCGCTCTAAACGGCGAGATCGATGGCATCTCGACAGCCCGCACGGCACATAGCCTACTTCCCCAGCAGGTATTTAAGGAACAGGTGTCTAATAATAATAAAAAAAATTTAACTGTGGGGTGGATGAGCTATTTTCGTGTTCCCATCGAGCGAGCCGACGAGCAACGCGTATTCAGAGTTCGAATCTGTCACCGGCGTCTGTAAGGCCGGAGTGCTTAAGCCGAGACAAGACAACAGAGGGGAGACGATGACGAGCGCGAACGGAAGGAAAAAGAAAAGAAGATTTCAGGAGCTCGTCTATCAACGTCGTCGTTGTGGTTGTTGTGAACGCGGAGCCAGGTATACGTAGTCGTCGTCTGGGGCACCGAAGCGACTCTGCAAAGCCATCTTCCATTTCATTACACGCGCAAGATTTCTCGTACACTGCCACCTCCCTCCGTTCCAGGCGTCCTCTATGAGCCCTTCCCGTTCTTGTTTATTTCGTAGGAAAAGAGACTGAGAGAGAAAAGAAAGAAGAGAACGACTGCGGTCAGATAGAAGGACTGTTTCAAAAGAGGCGCTGCCGTTGCTGCTGCTGCCGTCGCGGCGCGATGCATGCGTGAATCATCCCTCTCGGGCAGATGTCGCGCGCTCCTTGCGCCCCTGGATCGCAGCTATTGAGAGGACGAGATAGGCGCGGCGTCGTCCATTACAGCATCTTCGCGCGACGTGACAAGGCAGGTTGGTGACCCGCTAAGCTGCTGCAGCTGTGGTCCGCCCAGGACGTCAGTGGAGAAAATTCGACGCGGCAGCGAGTCTTGGTGAAGTGTCCTCCTTTGATGTGATGGAGTTATCGAAGCTGTATATATCGTGACAACACAAACACACGGACGATTACGTTGAATGATGCTGCTTTCTTATGAGATATTTTTCTATGAACACTCCACAGAGAGCGCACCGAAAGCTTTACACACACACACACACACACACACACACACATATATATATATATATATATATATATATATATATATATATATATATATATATATACACATACATATATATATATATATATATATATATATATATATATATATATATATATATATAGAGAGAGAGAGAGAGAGAGAGAGAGAGAGAGGGAAGACGACTCACTGATATCCAAGACTCTCTTAAAGGTTCAAATGTCAGTCAGGGCAGGTGGCCGTTGGCCGTCAATCATGATACGTCCGCACCGTCATTGATGGGGAGTTCATTTCTGTGCCTATCTAAGACATATGTGCTGAAGCTGTAGAGTCGACCGCGAAAGTTTACGGGACACGAGTTCCACGAAAAGTCTGAATTTCTATTATATTAAGACACGTCGATTCAAACCTAACGGATCAATGATGGGTAGAGACTTCGGCATGTTGGTAGTTCATGTTTAAAATAAGAATAGCGCGAGAGACAGGGACAAATGAAGAAAGACACACACATCGCTGTGTGTCTCTTTTTTTCGTTTGTCCCTGTCTCTCACGCTGTTCTTATTTTAAGCTAATGGGTCACTTTGTAAGTTTGCAGAACCTGCTGCAGAATGAAATTTTGAATTAAGTCCTTGTGGCCAGGGTTCGTGAGAATTCTGCCTTCTTTTTTTTCTCCCTCTATTTCTGCGTCTCGTAAACGTCTGTGGCCGACTGTATATACACACCCAATGGGTTTCGGTATTTACGAACTCTATCACATGTGGAATTCATAGAAGCTAGGACGCCCAGGTTAGGCAAACGTGAGTTTTAGGCTTTCCTGTGTGTATCATGGCGGGCTTCAGATCCGACAGCACTCTGTGATCGGTGTTCGAAGGCAGCAATGGCGAGCTGTTGTTCTTGCGAGGCCAGCTCCGCCTGCAGCAAGCAACGCTCCTCCTTCTAGTGAGCCCTTTGATCCTCGATCGGCCGAGGTCGCGGGATCGAATCCCGGCCATGGCGGCCACATTTCGATGGAGGCGAAATGCGAAAACACCCGTGTACTTAGATTTAGGTGCACGTTCAAGATCCCCAGGTGGTCGACATTTCCGGAGTCCTCCACTACGGCGTGCCTCATAATCAGAAAGTGGTTTTGGCACGTTAAGCCCCATAATTCTTTAACCCTCGATCGGCATCTCCGACAAAAGTTTGTGTACTCGCACCAACTATGGATTAAAACTTGATCATTATATGGAAGGACCGCAAGTTCTGTGCTACGACAAACATAAGCTGAGAGTGATAACAAGTTCTGATTCCAAACGGACTTGCTAATTTCACCGCCACTCCTATTGCTTTCTTCACCGCCGCGGAGTATAAAAATTAAATTCTGCGGTTTCACGTTCCAAAGTCACGAATCTGGCCACGAGGCACGCCTTATTGGGGGACTGTACATTTTGACCATACGGGGTGCTTTAAACGTGCGCCTAAATCAGAGTGCACGAGCGTTTTTGCATTTCGCCTCCCATCGAACTATAAATTTCGTTTGCTTTACATCACGTGTGTGGCACCGTTGCAGCCGGAGATGTTGCGTCAGTCCGTCTCCTCTGACCACGCTTTCAGAAGAAAGCGAGTCGTGTGCCAAAGATCCCGTACCGAAGATCTCGTCCCGTGTTCCTGCTTTAAAAAAACACATTACATTTGCTGCCTGTCATTCAGTGTCAGCCAATGACATTTAGCCAGAAACTTCGTGCTCAATGCTGAAACTAGGCGAGAGAGAGAGAGAGAGAGAGAGAGAGAGAGAGAGAGAGAGAGAGAGAGAGAGAGAGAATAATTTGGTTATTTTCTCTGCAGGCAACGCTCGTCAAAGGGGCTTCATAGGGAGGTTCCCGGAGGTTCAAATAAATCTGACATTCTTATCACAGTTTTAATGACTCTTCACATGAAAGGTACTCGGTTATCAAACAAGTTCGAGTCCCTATGTGACTCTCCCACAGCTTGCTTTCCGGAGTTTTAACCGAGCGAGCAGAACAAGAACGTGTCGCTACGCGCATGAACTCGGAAGAAGCGCGTACACCCCTAGCTGTGCCGCTGACGCCCGTACCTGCGAGGCGCTGCCACCGAAGATCGTAAATCTTGGTCTCCTTTTTCCGGAACTCCTTCTTCGTGCAGCGTATTGAGCCTCCTCCCCTCACACACGCCGGCTACCAGGCATGGCTGCGAGAGGACGAGATGTGTCGCGCAGCCCTCTTTTCACGCGCTCTCTTTGAATCGGACTCGACGCGGCAGCTGCGCCATCTCGAGGCGTCACCTTTCAGCTCGCCGGCCTTTGAACGGGAAAGGCCTGTCCTTGCGCTGTTGCGCTGCCGACGGGGGTTAAACGTCTATTCCTGCAAACAGTAAGGCAATATGAAAAATCACCCGAGGCAGAGATAACGCGTAGCTTAGCTATTTGCCTGCTCAGTTAGGCATTTCCCCAACTCGATGTGTCAAGCGCTAGTAGTATGGACTCGATGGCGCATCGTGCTTGACCTGTGGAATTTCTGATCGAAAAGACCTACCGTCACAGAAGAAGGCCGTGCAAGCGCTATTGCGCTTTTTGCGATCTACCGGTCTGTGTGAACGACATTAACTGGAACGCCTTTTGTGTGTGTGTCTCCATGTGTGAGTGTTTTTTTTCCCTTTTTTTTGCGTTTTCCTCCCTGTCATCTTTCTAACCCCTATCCCCCATCCCCAGTGTAGGGTAGCAAACTGGAGACTCATATCTGGTTAACCTCCCTGCTTTTCTTCTTTATTCTCTCTCTCTGATCCCTTCAATAAATATGAAATGCGGGTAGTTTGGCCATAGATGGGACCGGTTATTCCAAAAGTGTAGGTGGTGAAAACAACTAAAGCAAATGAAGTATATTGTGAAAAATGTTACAGTAAATGGCTAGAAATTTCTTAGCAGCTCTATTTCCAAGCATTTCACCGGCAATATGACAGGTGGCCGTCACCATGACGAACTGGACACCGCAGCCGACGAATCACGTTATTATGACGGGGTTATGTTTATTTCCATGTGGTATCGTGCGCCTCTCCCTCTCTCCTTGCTCTCACGGCGCTAGAAACGCCTAGCCGGAATAACGCCGATTGCTTGTCAAAAATGGCAAAAAAACACGATCGTTAATGTGACGGCTAGGTTTTACGGCGTACCACAATTAACAAATCGCTGTCAATAGTCCATGACGAAATGGCAAAACCCTAACAATAAAAAAAAAAGTTTAAGAAAACAGCAAGAATACGCAAGACTGGACATGTGATGTGGTCGTGCAGAAAAGTGAAAGTGCGCATTTATTACCGGTGACAAGGAATTTATCGATTCACTGTACACACCTGAATATTCCGCCGAGAATTGAGAGCTAATCTTTGTTTGCCTTGGAGTTTAGCTAGGCTCACAAGTATCTTTCCATGCGTTTTTGCGGGCTAGCTGAAATAACTTATCAGCGACATCGGAGTTCGTTGTGCGTGTGGAGGCGCTTACAACGTACTAATGAAAACCAACCATCGAGCGTGCGAAGTTGCGTGAACACAATATTTACCATCTTATTACGGGCTACCAATAGCTACCAGGGCGCTTGCTTGAGCTAGTTGGTAATTCATGATCAAAAATAACGTACAGCGCGAAAGACAAGGACTGCGAAGATGACATACACAGCGCTCTGTATGTCGTCTTCGCAGTCCTTGTCTTTCGCGCTGTACGTTATTTTTGATCATAATAGCTACCAGTTTTGTTTTAATTAAAACCGAAGATATGCTCATCGTGGTCTCGCTTCCAAATAACTGTACCGCACGGGCGCAAATAATGACATTCTGTCGTTAACGCCTGAAGTTTCCTAACGGCATTCTCTGTTTTCGGTGGTGCTGCCAAACATTCAAATTTAATGACATTTGTGACAATGATGTCGATGACAGCGCCTTCTAAAGTGAGCAATTTTAGGATACTAATTAAAAAAAATAAATATGCGTTTACAAGTTTAGTCCGCTATCGCGACTAGGGAAATGTAAAAAATCACCATATATACTATGGTGCGGTTAGCTTGAATTTGTGGCTGTCCCTTACAACGTTGCAACTAACCGCAGTAACTTAGGCAGTTGCATGTCAAGCCCGAAGCCCAGGGGCAAAATGGCACTTACTACGCCGAAGCAGTTCCATTGCCGACCAGAGGAAGTTCGCCGAGTACAATTTCTGATTAGAATGTTGTAGTTGAATGTTACCTGTAAATTATTTTTTACATAAGCGACGCTCTTCCATATAGTTAAGTTATGCGGGTCTGTGCAGGCTATGGCGTGGATAGCGAGCATTTCTCGGTCAAATGAGTTCTGGCGAATGCACTATTATTTATGCTAATGAAATTAAGGCAATTGCAGGAAATTTCATTGGCTTTGTACGAGTGGCAACACGCAAATAGTATTGAAATTTGAGGTATCAGGAACGTAAAGTCCTTTTCTGTGCCCGTGTGGCGCGGGTATCAATTTTATTTATTTATTTATCTATTTATTTATGTGTGAATACTGTAAGCCTTGAAATGCTCATACAGGAGTGGACATACAAGCGGTACAGGCGTAGCACCTTGTCACACAGGGTTTGCAGCAAACTCAAACAAAAAGGCAATGGTTACAATCGACACGTCATGTAAGCAAGAAGTAAATACAAGGAGACAGAAAACAAAATATACAGTGCGCACGCCATGTAAAGTGTAAGAAGCAGTTAATACAGAAAAAAAAATGCACATTGGGTGTGCCGTGTAATGTACAAACAGTATCAGGTGTAATGTATATTAACATACCATGCAATAGACAAACGTGCGCAAGAACCAAGCGCAGAAAAGTACGAAAGTACGTACGGACACCAGCGCGTGTGGAAGACGTCGGGGCAGGGCAATACGTCATTGATAAATTTTTTGAGGAACGCTCAGTCAAGATGACCACAATGCGGTCATCATTTCGATAATGACTCGAGTTACAATTCGAGTGCCG
Source organism: Dermacentor variabilis (assembly GCF_050947875.1). Lineage (NCBI taxonomy): Eukaryota > Metazoa > Arthropoda > Arachnida > Ixodida > Ixodidae > Dermacentor > Dermacentor variabilis. The sequence goes on from NC_134573.1 coordinate 152,483,985, forward strand.
ACACAAATGAGTGCACAGATTGTGAGCAAATAATGTCACTGGGGAGGGAATTCCACAGTTCTATTGTTGAAGGGGAAAAGAAATGACGTTATAAAAATGCTGATTCTGGGTAAAAGAGCCCTTGCTTCGCGCTGTTTGCGATGAGAGGGGTTGATTGAATAGGAGGAGGTTGAAAAGATATTGATGATGCCGAAGGGTGTTCTATCTGACTTGAGCGCACATTCACGTAATCCAGGTGTATAGGGTCCGTTCTCTGGGGCCTATTTAGTCTATACAGGGCCAAGTCCGGCAACTTAAGTAGGTAGAACTTCCATGGAGGCATTCGCGACCGCGTATGTCTGGCGATGCCAGGGCACGTAACGCAGACGTGCTGTCAGTCTCCGTCGGCATTTACCACGCGGTACAAATATTTTGCCACTGTGCTTGAAAATTTGCGGCTTAGTTCGTTCTCCTACAAATATTCATAGGTATCTTTCTTTCTTTTTTTTTTTTTTGAGGAAGGGTGTCTTGCAGCATACTAAAACTAAAAGAAAACTAGAAAGACACACTCAGAGCTATGCATGCAACCCTGCAACGTGCAGGAAGTCCAGTAAGGCTCTGTGATTGCAGCCATCTTGACTCCACTTGCTGAGGCCAGCGCGTCGGTCGCTGCGGAAGCCAGGACGTCTGAGCAAGGTCTCCAGGATATTTCGTGTGCCTGGGCAAATCCACAACAGATGCTACGCATTGGTGTCTTGTGCCAGGGTAGTGCAGTTGGGGCAGGTGGCGTCGCCCTCGACGAAAACCTGGAACTACGTCATGACCATTAACGCCATGTACTTTTCTTTTTTAATTTCACATGGGCCGCCGCACCGCGTATATCACGAAGGAAAGAAACTACATAAACTCCATACAGACCCGTCCAGAAGTGGCATACAAAACACGTTCTACACGAGCAGTCACTCATAGTTGTCAGGTTGGTCAGTTTATTTATTTGTTTGTTTGCTTGTTGGTTAGTCTTTGATCGTAACCTAAACGTCTTTTTCCACAACAAAATCTTTTTCTCTCTCTCTCTCTCTCTCTCTCTCTCTCTCTCTCTCTCTCTCTCTCTCCCAGGTCGTATCAAAAGCACGTGATACGCACAGGCTTCACATGCGTGAGAAGAGCACCCAGAGACACATTCTGCGAATGGTAGACCTCAGGTCCAAGAGACGGCCCGGGTGTTCGGATGACGCACCCCGTCTTCAAAAGCACGGAATTCTCCCTGATCGGCGGGGTAGCTCCTGCAACCACTCGAAGCTCGGTTTGAGGATACCTAATATAGCCCTGAAGCGAGACATGCAGTTGCTCATAGATATATATATATATATATATATATATATATATATATATATATATATATATATATATATATATATATATATATTCTCACGTTAACTACAGGGCCATTCCAAAACTGCTTCTGTCTCTGGCACGACGCGCCTGGCAACCCGTTCATCGCACCCCTGTTTCTTTCCAGCCGTTCATGTCCTCCTCGCCGGGTGCTGTATACTCTTGCGACTGACGGCTCCCGGGGCCATCTTTCTTGCGGAGCGCGCCAATGTGTGCGTAAAGAGATTCATTGCCTCCGCCGCTGACGATGTGGCTTCCGCCTCTGCCTGCCTGCCTGCCTAGCCGCGCGCGTGGCTTTTTCTGATCCAGTGCCAAAGGCAGAAAAAGGGCTAGACGCGTCCAAGGAAAAGCACCGCCTCGGGGAGCCTAGGAGGCGGGCCAGATGTATTTACAAGTCTAAGCAGTCGGCCGCTGCGATTGGTTAGACAGCCAAGGGGAAGAGCGAAAGGGGAAAAAAGAAAAAGCCACTCGTAAGGAATTTATGCTTGATCTTGCGTAAGCGTAGGACCAACTCCTCCCTCCGGTGCTTCCTTTTGGTTGCCCAAGAAGCCACGACAGCGACGACAGATGGTTACAGAAGCACTGGGAGAGACACAAGCTGGCAGTCATTAGACGCGTGTGCCACGGCGTTTCGTGTACGTTCCGCTCAGCTGGTTTCGGAGAGATGGGCTGGCCCGGCCTGGCCGCGTAAGGTGTCCGCAAAGGGAAGAGGTGCGGGGGGAGGCTTTGCCGTCTCTCGTGCCTTTCAGGCGTGAAAACGCAGCTGCAAATGTCCTCGCTGCGAACGCCTAGGCTGCTGGCCGTTGCAGTTTGCACTGTTTTTAAGAGACGCCTGCCTTCTTTGGGAAAGCGAAGCAACGGCCCTGCGGCAGCGTGCGCGCACCTGTCCCGCCATAGAAGAAACACCGCATGGAAGCAGCATTATTCTGCTTAAAGAACGGTAAAACGTAAGTTCAGCGGAATGCGAACGGCGACGGCGGAACGTATTAGAGAGGCGTTTAGCCGTTGAGAGATAGGTGCGTACGGTTTTGACGGGCGGCATTGCTTTGAATGTATGCAGGTGATGTTCGCGCTTGTTCTCTTGTCGCGTCGGTGGTTTGAGGTGGACAGAAAGCAGCCCGTACGTGACGCTTCTCTGAGACGTTCGAGCGCATTGAGCGCTTCGTAGGCCAACAAACAGCTAAATAAATGAAGTTCAGTCTTGCAACTCGTCAAATTGACACGCTTCAGTTACACAGGGACATCTTTCGGAGACCAAACCGGCCAGGCACCGAATCTACAAAGCTTTTTTTGTTCGTCAGCGCTGTTGGCTATTGACCTGCCACTTTCACTGTGTGTAAGTCAATTGCCTGCGTTGTGCTTACATGAAGATCTCTAGCGCAATGACTTTTTGTTTTGCGAGTGTGTGTGTGAATAAGGACCCAATTCACTTCTAAAATTGTTAGCTTCAAGTACGTCCGTCCTCTAATTAAGTCGAATAGCGTCAGCAACGATCGTCGCAGCAGCAAGAATGACTGGCATGAGCATCGCTGAGTGGTACTGAATTATGCTCGGACGTTATAAATAGCATGTGGAGAGAACATTTGCATTGTTCATGACGTGTACGTAATTCAAACTGAAATAAGTCTGCGTGGTTCAAGTCACTCGCAAGTTGTTATTTTCGGGCTTACATTCTCTCAAAGTAAGTCTATACTAAGCTTTTATTTTTCCTAATATTCGCTGGCTCCTCTGAAACGTTGAGCTGACTGACAGCTGCGCATCGGTACGCATAAATACCATCTTGGCCTCTCTTTCGTTCTCAGTCACTGCTCGTTAGAAGCAGCAGTGCATTCAACGTATCTAAATTAACTACATAATAAACTGACATCGCAACGCACTAATACACAGCACTACTATTTTTACTATGAACAGTCATGTACTGGAACGCATCTAGTGTAGTCTGTGTATGCAACCCAGTACACGAGTCCTCTTCTGGGGGCTCCGCGAGCGAGGAACTAACAAAACTACGAATGGTTGTGCTGCATCTGCTACGTCCACCGATGCTGCCACTGCGAGTGGAGCCCATACACTAACGTGGGGCCTTAATTTCTGCTTCCGCGCGAGTCCCACGCGCAAGCTGCGGCCACCGTGACACACGGCCATTGTTTGTTGTTGTCGTCGTCGTCGTCGCTATATAGGACCGCCGCAATACTTTCGACGCCACGGGGGAACCGTGGTCGCTGCAACGTCCCGAAACCAAGCGGGGAACTGGTAAAGGGGGCGGGGCAGTGCAGGACGAAGCCGAATGCACCAGATGGCGCGCGCGTTTATATATCTGGAGCCCAGCGGCGCTGCAGCGCAAATGAATGCGCACAATGGGGACAGCGTTGGTGCTGCAGTACGCCTCGCGGCTGCCGCAGTCTCGTACAATACCGCTGTCGCCCCCGGTAAAGCATGGGGGCGCCAGTTTCCTAATAGGGTTTGCCTCTTACTGTACGGAGAGGAGAGCGAGACACGGAGGAAAGTCTGGCTCGAAACCAACTGTTCGCAGAGCAGCGGTTACAGTATATACGTGGGCGATGTGTGCGAAAGGTTTAGCCGAACTTTGAACGCTTTAACAAGAATCTCAGCAACGTTGTAGATGCTTTAAAAAGTATTAGGCAAGCACGATTCTCTAAATATTAAAGGCTGTGCCTCGGAATCTAGTTTCTATCAGGTATGTTGTTTATCCGCGTGAGTGCTTCGAACCGTTCGTGGGACAAAAGAATGCTCGCGTTGCGCCAAGAATTTTTCGCTTCCTCCCTTTCTCCACTCTGGGATACAGTGGTACAGCTTGGTTCAATGCGGGCGAGTCAACATATTGTCAACCCTAAACGCGTGCTTCCCAATACTTGGTGTTGGAATGATCGTTGTGTCATAATTCTTATACTCTTATTTCAAAAAAGAGCTGTGGCCCTGGGCGAGTAGAACTCATGTGATCTGTTGACTAACTTGACCGTGGAGATGGACTTGACCCGGCGTCTGCTCTGTCTCGAGCCCACTATGCGGCGTAATCTCGATCGCTGAGCACGTCTTTACTGTCTAGTAGAGTTCTTTAAAGAAAAGCTGTGCCTCAACCGCCTTGACCTTACTCTGGCTTATGAGTGTCGCATTAGTGCTGAAAGCAGTAATCCATTTTCAGGCGGCATACAATTCGGCGGAATCCTTTTGTTAAAGCATTTACTGTGTGTATAATAGGGCAACCTTAATATGGGAACAGAAATTGCGCGTACTGGAGAAGGAGAGGTAGGAACAGAGTTCGTGTACCCCGGTGCAACTGCAGAAAGTAATAAGATGCAGAAGTTGAAGGCGGTCGCGCAGGTCTATTCTGGGCCTAAGGCAATCTCGGACCTTTCCTAATTCCCCTGGAAACTAATAGGACGTCGGCACTGCTTACCTATTAAGCGGACCTTGAGAAATGTTTCAGTGCGAAACGGGGGCCTGCAACGAGGTTCGGGCGCTGTGTAAGGAACGTCATATGCAGACGTCACTACCACGAACGGGTACCTCGACAATTACCAGAGAAACCAGACCCCACCTAACGAGACGCCGGAGGAGAAAAACAACAACAACAACAACAACAAAAAATGTTTCTCCCGAGTACTGTGCAGAAAATGACTTTAGGCCACAGTGCAGACTTAGGTCCGAGGAAGTGTACATGAAGCTGAGCGTAACCTCAGTATTCTGCGACGTCCAAATTACTCGTTTCGCCAGAAGCGACGAAATTGCAACACTACACGTCATTTTGTAGAACTGTGCCTCTGAGTGGGGACAAAACGGGGGGTGGGGAGCTGCTCTGTCCTATAGCGACCGTTGCTTAATTCAGCTCAAACGCGGTGCACAGTTTCACGCCATTCAGGGCATGAAACACTTGCCGGCGAGCTGAAGAATATGGATTAAAACAGGCTCATTATGCAAACGGCGATTAAAGGGCCGCCGTCCAGCTCGCTAAGCTGGATTTCATGGGTGGTAAATTTACTCTGTCTAATTAGGTGCAGTGGCCGTTGAACTCCGTTTGCCAGGGCTCGAACACGTTGGCCTTGCTCGATGAACCGCAGTTCTATCCTTTGGACGTGGAAAGGGACTGGAGTTAACCGCATGGTTATGGTCATCAGACCCGGGCACCGCGCCTGGTCATGATATCTGCGCCGCGCAGTGACTATATCGCGTGAACTGAGAATGACACATACATTAACTACCGAGGTAATAGGACTGCGAGTCCACTTCTGTAGAAGACGAGTGTGTGGCAGACAGCTCGATGCTGTACGACATGCTGACGACATGCTGGCATTAAAATTCAGCTTTTACATGAACGGGACGCGATATGATCGAACCGTAATTCATGAAGGTCGTGCCCACTAGATGCCGCATGCTCTGCGAGAGCATTAGATGTCACTTTCTCTCTCTCTCTCTCTCTCTCTCTCTCTCTCTCTCTATATATATATATATATATATATATATATATATATATATATATATATATATATATATATATATATATATATATATAGTAGGTGAAACCGTGAATTTCAGTAGAAGGCTTCGGGAACATTATAATGATGTGAAGAACAAGAAAGTGTCGTCTAATGCTCTCGCAGAGCATGCGGCATCGACTGGGCACGTGATCAGCTGGGATGATGCGTGCATATTCACCACCTAAAGGAAACTGGTACTACGCTTGCACCTGTAATCTTAATCATTCAAACAGCTGCGCACACGCTTAATAGGAGTACTAGAACTATCCCTCCCCCCTTCCCCTATATATGCGCGATGCCTGCAGCACGCTATATAACACGTGCTTACATGAGTGTACTTCACCATTTGCTGTCATTGGGAACAAGGCTCCCGTAGGAGAGCCGAAACATCTTTCATTTGAACATACTGTACGTTGGTCGGCGCCGTGTGTTTTATTGGCAATGATATCTCCCGACCAGACGGCATGCCGTCAGGCTCCCTACTTTACAGTGACGTGCGTGTGTTTTGGGCCAAGCAAACGCCAAGCTTTCCTCGGAGGAAAAGGGCTGCGAACCTCCGATTGGCCGAGGGTGCCCATCTACAGACAACGGATTGGGGAAGGTAAATGTGCCTGTTGCGACGGAGGTGTTGAAAGACGGGACAGACATTTGGCGATAGGCAGTCGGCAGCTAGACGTGAACATTCCTCCTTATGTTGCATCGAACGCATAGACAAATGTGTGTTTAAACCATGCTGAGTGAAGTTTCTCCATCTTCCGACCCCCGGTCGCAACAGCACCCAAGTGTAAACCGAAATTTGCGCGCCCCTCTGCGAAATGTGCAGTTTTCCGGAAGTCTGCACGTGGGAGGAACGTGTGCAGAAGGCCCTGCTGATTGAACGAGTTTGGGGCTCTTACGGGGTTGCTTTCCGTGATTGGTTCCATCTGCGTCTCACTTCTCAGACTGGCACAACAATGACATTGAGCGCTAGCAACAAAAACAAACAAACTGAAAAGAAGTTGCCAGTGGCCGTGCGCAAAATCCAATATCTTCAAGGAGTGTCGCTTGGCGTCCAGCAGTTGGATTGCAGCTGGAGTGGGAGCACAGAATGTCTACTGCGGTGAAATGAAATTGCGATAGTCACAATCCTGTCTGTTTCGTCTCTAAAAGCTGTGCGCTGGAGCGCAACAAGGCCTGCTGGAGTCGCCGTCGTGGAATATACGTGGCTCTCATCTCAGATATATACTGCTGACCGAGAAAGAAATTACGCCATACTGAGGGATGCAGACCCGTTGCACCGGAGATGTTATCTAACAAAGTTCAAAAAGATTGTTTAACTGAGTGCTATTTGTAATGTGCATACTAATCAACCCTCACCACAGTTCTGAGACAGAAAGCTGCCCTGCACTTTCGTAGCATTCTTGACGTTTGTTAGAGATCTTTCTATAAACTCCCGTTATTTTACCTTGATCTCGCAAAAGCAGTTTGTCGGTTTTGTCACTGATTTCCGATTTCTCTGGTACGACATGTTAATATCGGTTCATCTCTAATAAAAAGAGTGCAATCATGCTAGTTATTGTTTTATTCGCTCAGTAATCGTTAATCGCCATCTCTCACAGCCTGTCTTTATGCAACTTTCATTCAAGCAAGGCTGCGCAATGTGCTCGCTTCTCTCCGCTTTTTACTTATAGCCACAGTGCTTTCTTCATTCTAATAGAACTGATGATTTCAGTCTTCTAGGACTTGAAATTAGAGTGCTATAGCGTATGCAGATAGTCTTGCTTTCTTCTGTGGGGACAAACCTAGCGTCGAAAACGTTGTAGGCGCAATCGAACGACTCGGTATCGTCTCCGCTTAGTTGGTTGGTTAGTCAAAACGTTCAGGTCTGTAGCTTGGTGCAGTGTGCTCGACACCTACTCGTTTCGCTGGCATAAAGCGGTCAGCGGTGCCACCGAATTATATTTTAGGGGGCACCGCTGAATATAAAACGGAACACCCACGTATACACATGTGATCAGCCTACTAAAACGCACAATTAAGCTCGCACCGTGGGCACTACAGCGCCAGAGTTCCGTGTAATAATCTTTTCAGGAAACGATATGGGTGACCTCGCGCATTGTCAAGCACTCCGGGCTGGCACATTTTCGTGAACGACGTCAGCTCGTAAATGCCGGTGTGCCGAGTCGCGCAAAATCTCGCGCAAGGCGATCGTATTCCCGAAGGAGATCGACCGAGGATACTACTTCAACCCTGGTGGCGTACGCTGCAAACCGAACTAGAGTGTACACTAGAACAGGAACGCTCCGAGACGTTAGCGCGCTGCTGCTGCCGCGGCGTCGCTTAATTGGCCGGCCCTCCCAGAGGCTGCACAATGGCAGCCCCGCGTAATAATTTTCGGGTGAAATTTCCCTGCCTCGTACTTCGTCGCCCGCCTTCTCTTCAGCCCGAGTATAAGCAGCGCGAAAGGGCTTCTACGCCCTTGTTTGCTCGAGAGGATAAACTGCGGGCTCGTTATTTCGTCTCGCGTCGCCATTTTAGCTCGGCGCCGAGTGGGAGGCCCCATATTGACATTTCATATGCGTCGCAGCGGGCGCTGCTCTGCTCTGTGTCCGGCCGCTCAGTGTTTGTTCGGGAGCCGAAGGAGGCTTGAGCCCCGTTAATCCCGGCTTCGGTTCAACGGGCTCTCTGCCTCCCGGGAAAACAAAATGGTGACATACACGCGGGAGCCCTTGAGCGTAGCGGCGCCCGCACAGACGGGCTGCGCTGAGATCGGTGAATGCCGCGGCTGCGATGCCAAAACCTAAATCTGGGCTAAACACAGGGCGAAACGCTCAACGTCGTTTAAGGAGTTTAATATGGGTAGATGACTCATTCGTTGTTCTTTTGATTAATCTCGTCCCCGCCTTGTCCGAGAAGGAGGTACGCCCTACTGAGACCTCTTGAATGACTGCAAAGCAGATGTCCAATCTCCACCAAGGCAACTTTTCTGTCTCTTTTGCTGACATCCGGACACAAGCTTGCCGTGTTCTCTGTGGTATGTTGAGTCAGATACTTTGGGGGCTCACTACATTACTTCATGTGAGCCGCATTAGTTCCTCGCGTCAGCGTTGTAACAAATTAGACGAAAAGTCGCCGGCAGTAGTTCGCTCGCCCACTCGCACATTCGAGCAGTTTTTCGCTCCTGATCACAAGCACTAGCAGCGCTCTATCTTGTGCTTCCTCCATGTGGTCCTAGCTACAATTGCGTGAAGACGCCTTGGGTCAAAGACTGCCGCGATTTGCTTAGACCAAAACCGCGCACTACCCAACTTGTAAACCCAAAGCGTGATTTCAAAGGTGCGAGTTGGGGATCTCTCTGCCTAGTGGCTCGGCGTGTAGCATCGCGGCGATATCTACTGAGCGCGGTGGCTGTCATAAGCGAAAGCCTCTGAGATCTCCGGTATGAAACAACAGACTGCGCTGCCGGATATCTCGGAGACAATCTTGCAGCGTACGAGAGCAACTTCGAAAATACCTTACAATCTCTCAGGGCAGGTTGGAACCACTCTAACGGACAACCACCACATGTCTTCGCTGAATCGGCGTTACATCTTTTTGGGCAGATCTTGACTGTCGAAGGAGGAAGAAGAACCTGAGAGTGAAAGAGGAAGAGGAAAGAAAGGGAGAAGGCAAGGTTGTTAACCAGAAAAGCTTGTTCGCAAGCCTGCGCTGGGGGATGGGTAAATGGCAATAGAAGAACCAGATAGAGCGAAGAAGGGAAAGGGAAAGGAAAGTAATTGTACTTTTTTTTTTTAGTTTTCAAGCCTACGCGTGGGGAGGTGGAGTGTTGGGCAAAATGAAGAGGAAAAGAGAAGACAGCAGTTGAGATCATTCACGGACACCGCAGAAGCTGCAGCACAGTAGGCACTACTGCCTGGCACTCAAGTCTACAGGAACTCTAGAAGAGCTCGTGTGGTTTTCTGGGCTGATGAGCTGAGGCCAGGCTCCCGAGGCCTTTCCTTTTGTAAAAGGCCGATCGTTCATTCTATTCAAGATTCACCGGAGAGTGTAGCTTTGTTTGTCGAAGAGGTAACAGTGGCAGAGGAAATAATCAACAATCTCTTCACATCTGCATTGGGCACATAGGGATGAGTCATCCATTCCTATGCGATAGTTCTGTGGATTAATAAAGACTACTCCGAATCACATCCGACACGACATTGTTGCGTCGCACCGAAAAATATTCAATGGTAACTGCTGCTGTAAGGAACTTGGGGCCGAATTCACAAAGCTCTGCCTTCGCAAGTGCTCCTTGCCATTGCTTGGCTGAGGCTTCGCTAATTAATGTCCAATGTTAGGATTGGCTGGAATTTCATTTCTAACGTCAGATGTTTTTGTGAATACGGGGCCTGAGGTTCCAAACTGCGGCCCCTGCGTACCTCAGCGACACATCTGTGCCTGTAGCAGGCGGACTCCCACGCTACTCCAAAAAGCGATAGTGCTGCCTTTGCACGCGTGCGTACTGGATTTCATCCGGTATCAGATCAGATCTCCTACAGAGAAGCCCGCATCGGGATTCCTTAGCTGAGTAGCAGGGTGATAAAAGAAAGTGAAAAACAAAACAAAAATGTTGCTGCCGGCTGAAGCCACGCCACATGGCTGAAGCGGCCTGATATTATATACAGGTATGTGAGCGATGTCTGAAGAGAACTACAGCTCTTCCGCTATGACGTCACCACTGTCACCTGGCGTCATATCAAGAGCGTCATTCTTATGAGACCCCGCACCCCTAAAGGGTCCTCCCCCCCCCCCCCCCCCGATTCGTTACGAAGTACGAACAGAATGGAGATGCCGTGTGTGCTTCGCGATGCGAATCGAATCAGTTGCATCATGGCGGACCGAACATTGCATCACAGCGAATCGATCATTTTTGACGTTCCCAGGGAAGCAACACTTCTTGTTTTCTTACTTTGTTCGTTTGCTTGATGGTTGAACAAGAAGGACAAGCTTGCGATGCATTTCGCTAAGAAGCAACTGTTGCACCTGTTATTCGTTCTCTCGCCTAGAGTTATATTGATTTTTCAACGGTACTCTCGCCATATTACGAAAAGATACAACGTGCAAATTATTTCACTACGCCGATTGCGGTATATGACATTGTCAATTACAGTAAGTCCGCTACCGAACGCGCTAAAGTTGCTAACGATAAAGTTGCTAACGGATACCATAAATTTGCCTGTTCCAATGTATGCTGTGTCGGCCTATATGACTGACGTCAGGTTAGGCCTTGCATTGAATGTTAGCCATAGTGGCAAGACATCTGAGGAGAACACATATGCGGTCAGCTAATTTACTGTCTCTTTTGCTCGTTATTGCCTCTCTATTCGTTTGTGCGCCGACCAATGGGAAAGTAGCTTTGTACTTCTTAATTTTCATGCAACAGTTCAACCCCTTTTCCACCCCGTCATATTTTCGGTCCGTTCCTATCTTTCATCTTCTACGTGGCCGCACGGACTGTCATAAATAGAATGAGAGAGTGCAAAATGTGGTTGATTGATAGAGTTTGTCGAAGCAGATGCCCAGTTGGTTAGCCTACATAAACGACTTATTATTTATCCTTAACTTTCTTAATTTAGTTTGCTGTGAAATCTAGGTGTATTTCTTTCTTCCCTGCAGCGCACGGAATGGGTGGTATACACTCACAAATGAGCCTTATTTAAGTGTCTTCCTAAGAAATGGAAACCCTTTGTTTTCCAACTTTTGTTCTTTGCCTTGCAGTAATACGTACCTGTCGAAGAAGTCGACAACGCGCCTCAAAACAACGTTCCAGATACCGGCTGTGCTTATCGCGGGATGACGATGGAATTCACATTACGGCACACCGCGTGTGTTTTAAACGTGCACCCACGTCGATATATATTGGCCCTTCAAACGAGATTACCGACTGATTTTGACCAGAGCGCGGTATCCGCGCCAGACCCTTTTTCGAAGCAGCAAAGCCTCACTGTTCGGAACCGATCTGAGACGGCACGTACACGTGGAGCGTGCAGGCTTTCGATCGCAAGTCGTCGTTATGCAAATCACACGCACACTCCCGGTTCGGTGAGGAAGGCAGAGGCCTAAACCTTATGCAGCGTGGCGGGCTCGCGGTGTCTGTTCCCACGCAAGGCACGTCGTGATTCCCGCGGCCATATACCAATGGCGTATGCGCTTATGCGGCCATTGTTTCGATGCTTGAACGGCGCCGCTCCTCAACGGTGTGGTCTGAATGCGCTTCCGGCCTTTCATACTTTTTTCCGTTCAGACTTTGAAGCGTCGTACAGCGGCTTCGTGTTGGATGTGGGTCGCGCACTGGGAAATCGATGCCAGCCAAATGTCGCTTCAACGCAGTTCTCAGCGTTTATGACGAAGTTTACTCTTGACAGTTATATTGAAGTGTGTTTGTTTAGCTGGCTGTTGGGCGATATGCAGTGGGTCATTATCAAGACTACACACACTTGAACGAGTGCGACGAATCAGAGAGGCCCTGAGAGGGACAAGATGGTGACTAAAGTTAGTAGAATGAATATATGGACAAAAGTGTGTGAAAGTGCGCGTACTTGAATCCACACCTTCTTGTTCACATGGGGCAGAATTTTGTAAGACTTCGGTCCTCTAACTCTATTAATCGCTTATCATACGTCCAGACTCTAGCCGTTGATCTCATTGATAGCGATGACCGGGCTTTGTGCGACCTAATGATTATGGACAAAAAGATTGAAATGGAAAAAATTATTGCTACAAAATAGGGCACCCGATTTTTTGTTTTCCTATACCGATCTGTTCTTTATACAAAAGAACACTGGCCTTACCAAAGATGCGAACACGCCATGATAGCGAGGTTGGGAAAAGCACAGTGGTTTTCTTGATCAACTATTTTACAATATTCCTTAAAATTTTGATGACAAGCCAGTGGCATAGTGGCAGAAAGTAGCATTTCTGTCACACCAGTTATTACAATGGAACGAGGCTGGTATAGTGCAGTGATTCTTTTCTTTTTCGTGCTTCGCCAGTGCTCCGAGATCTGCTCTGCCCACGTTATCACCGTCCCCGAAGAGGTCCGACGCCAGACCAGAATCGACCCCATACCGAGGAACATGAATCCCGAGTTCAACAAGGGAAGAAGAGCGGCGAGGGCCAAGGCTCTCATTGACCAGCATGCCGACGACGAACACGCGCGGTACGTGGACGCGGCCGAATACCAACGGAACGCCTTCGCGGCCGTCGTCATAGAGGCGTCAACCGGCGCCACGAGGACGGCAGCGTCGGAACGCAATCAGAACCATAATGAGACGGCACACGCAGCGGCGCGAGCGCTAACCAACCGCGCCCCAGCGACAGACCGTCCGACGTGGTTCGGAACCAAGGACCGCATGACGGATTACAATGAAATCACGAAGGCCTACCGCCTGGCTCGCAGGACTCTCCCTCCCCCGCACCTGAGACTGAGTCGAGAGGAGGCGGTAGTACTGAGACAGCTCCAGACCGGATCGCTACCGAGCCCGAGACTGATGAATCGCATATACCCCGAGGCATATACGACAGATATGTGCAGAGTCTGCCGGAGGGAGACCGCAGACTACACGCACATTTTTGTGGGACTGCCTTAAATATCCAGAGGAAGCAAAATCAAGAATGCTCCCACCGCGGCTCGCGGCAGCCGCGAAGAGCTACGACCGAGACGATCAGCTCTGGGCCGTCCAGCAGGTCCTCGAAGCGCTTGAAAGGCACTGTTGCGTTTCGCCTGCGACACGTGGTTTTGCCGGCGCGACTGCGGCGGGGCGGCGGACATTTTGGCCCGATCGTCGTCGCCGCAACACTCATCGCCAGGTGTTTCCAGGCGCGACTGCGGCGATGCGACCGCCTAGGGATCATCCTCGCATTCCAGTCATTGTGCCCGAAACAGGCGATGCCAAAGCAGGGATCTCATTCCAGTCATTGTGCCCGAAACAGGCGATGCCAAAGCAGGGATCTCGTTCCAGTCATTATGCCCGAAACAGGCGATGCCAAAGCAGGGACCATCCTCTCATTACAGTCATTGTGTCCGACCGGCAGCGCCACGACAGGGTGCTACGAGATCGTGCTCGACATGGTGCTACGGCATCGCTACGACAGTGTGCGTCACCATTAGCCCATTGTACATTCACGTGCTCGTCTTTTGAGGGGTTCCTTCTTGCCCTCAACTGCGAGAGTATAAAAACAGCTGCCCCCGGACGCCAAAAGGAGGGCTCCGATTTCTTCTGTTGAGTGAAGTGCTCTCCCGTCTCTCTACTTCGGTCAACCTGACCGCCAACTCTTTGCGATGTTAAAATAAACAAGTTGTTTTGTTGTTACCAGTCGACTCATGCTTTGCCGGGACCTTCGGATGCTTCCAGTTGTACCCCAGGCCGCCAGGCCAACGCTACCCTTGGGGCTTGCGACCCAGGTACAACCACGGGCGTCAGCGCCGAGTTCCCAACAGATCGTACCAGCGGTCCGATCCAAAACAGCACGGACCCAGCGAGCCGGCAACGGCGAGCGGAGACCCGCGCCGAGTAGCGGCGACTTCGAGGATGACGTAGGCCCTCGTCGGGGCGCGCGAGCGCCAAACTGCAGGCATAAATAAAGTTGCCTCCAATCCAATCCAATCCACGTTATCACGAGGATCGGCCGGTGGTGAGCAGTAGATGATAAGATAAGAATAGAACAACGCTGAACTGCAGTGTAGTAATATTATGACACTTCCGGTGTACGAATATGGTTTCCAGGAGCTGTTATGAAGGCATTCTCATAAATGTTTGCATTGAACTGAGTGGCACCACATGTATGCCACGATTTTTTCCTAGCGTAGCTTTGGAGCAATTCCACATGCTTCATGTTTGTCCGCTTGAAGGGATCATCAGTCTGTATTTAATGAAACAGCTTGGCCGCCACTGAAAATTTACGAGGGATCACGGTCACCCGGCCAGTTCATTGAACAGCAGCAGAAACTGGGAAAAGACCCATGATTGTCCGGAACCAGCTGACCGGGGCTCTGATGCGGGACTTGTGCACAAAGTACCTATATTTCACAGTCACGATGTATAAGAGTTCAGCCTGTTACGGTTGACTGAGTGCGGCGTTAAGGGAAACGGATGCCAAGCGCCTGAGACACGACGTGCTTAATCGTCACACTCGTCAGCATGAAAAGTCTTGTCCGTCGGGTGTGTGCGATGGCATTATGCACCAGTGCAAATTCTACTCTCCTTTGTCCTAGGTTCACCCTTCTACGCGAGGGATTTCCTCTATGTCGGTTGACCAGTGTGTTGTCCCGACGTGACCTATGCTCTCCACCTCTACGCCAGTGAATGGTTTCTCTCCGAATTCCTCGATGTGGGTTGCCAGGAAGTGGTTTTTCTCCGTGTTCCTCTGTGTGCATTGCCAGGGAGTTGCTTTTCTCCGTATTCCTATGTGTGGGATGACCAGTGTGCTGACAAGGCCTTCTGCTAGGGCGCAAGATAGAATGAGCGTGGTTGCCCAGATGGTGTAGCGTACAAGCCATGCGTGCAGGAGCACGCACGCTGAAAGTTTTTGCGCTTTTTGTCTTGGAGAGCACCGTTCATCCGTAACGATGTATTAAACTTTTTTTATTTGTTTTTACATCATCTCTTCTTCCCTGCCGAACCCTCTCCAACGTTCAATCTGCATCGAGCTACAAGCAGAAGCTGTTGAAGGTCGCCGGAACCCCGTCCCCTAACAAATGGTGGCACCGTAACAAGCCTCACTGCCATTATTTGCTTACCTTCCACAGCTTTCTGTTGAGCAAAGAGACTTCTACGCAAACTTGCAAGGTGGCTTAAGATTCGCGATACGGTAACTTTGGCATCTACATGCACATAGCGGAAAGTTGGAAAGATAGAGAGAAAAGAATGCACAAACAAACGAAATAAGAAATCGAAACACACGTAGGTCGTTCTCATCAGAATGCCGCCTCACGGCTTTACGTTCGCCCAAGCAAAAGCCCCGAAGGCCACACTCTCGCGTCCCAAATTCCGGTCCCAACAGGAAGGGCGACCTCCCCCCCCCCCCCCCCCCCCCTATCGCAAGCGTCGCCAGCAAAGCACAAAAAAGCCGGAGCGTCCAGGACCACGCGTCGAGGCTCGCGCGTGCTTGCGAGGCCAATCCGCGGCAGCGTCTATACGAACTCGGCCGCTTGATCGCCAGGGCGGAGACCCTATAGCACTTCTTCGTGAAGGAAAAGCCTTTAGCGGCGGCGGCGGCGGCTGCTTTCATCGGTTTCCGCGATCTTAATTGGTTCGGCGCTCCGCGGCAGTTGCCGGCCGGCCGGTGCCGACTTTCTCGCGACGCTGCGCGCGAAGAGAAGTGTAGGCCGGCCGCGCGCTGCCCCCGCGCGCGCCGAGCCCGCTCGCTGTCAGCAACGCTGCCCAGCCCGAGTGTTGTATATGTGGCCAGAACTGGTCGTAAAGCAGGCGTTCTCCTCACCGCCGCCTGCGGAGGCGAGCTACTTTTCTCCGACGGAGTACTCTCGTGCAGGGGATGCAAAGAGAAAACACGGATAAGTCGTGATTGCGTTTTAGCTCTTTATCGTGTAGCTCCTGCGAGTGCTGCGTAAGAGTCCGTTCGCTCGGTGCTTCTTGCGTCGGAGGAACGAGAGAGCTGCACCCCCCTTCGCCGCCGTTTCCGTTCGGAACGAGAGGTGCGAAAGTGGACCGACGAGACCCGCGATAAAGGTTTCGCGCCACTGCGAGAGAGAGTTAACGCATTCGCCGCCTGTGCTTCATTAGGAGGTTAATTTGGTTCCAGCCGCCAGCCTCGCCGCGCTTCGTTCCCTGTAGGTGATATTTATTGTGTTAACGCTCCTATGTCTATTATAGCCGCACGTTTAAACGGGTCTACTTCGATTAGTTACGCAAGCGGCGGCTCATTTTCGCATTCCACCGAGTTGGTATGCTCGATGTTCGTCTCCGTCTGTTTAATGATGTCTGTTCAACTTAATTTGGCCGAGTAACACCCGCCCTTCGCCATTTCGGTGATTGAGGCCGTTGTGGTCAAGTGGTCCCGGTCGTATATAGCTGCCGCTCTCCGTTAACACGTCGACGACGTCCGGGCTAATCGCGAACGCCGCTTGCGTAAATGTATCCACCTTAATGCCCTCCATGCTTCACCACCGAGGCGTCAAGAGAAAATAGATCGACAGACTTCCGCGACTCCTTCGGCTTCGAACTCGTTTACTGCTGCGGCAGCATGGCCGCTATCTTGTTGTTTTTGTTGTTGTTGTCCTGACAGTCGGGCATTGGCCATGAATCGTGTGGTTAAGCGAGGCGAACAAGAAGAAGGGAATTAACTAATTCCCTCGAACGATTTTTTTCCCTTTGCGATGCGCACAACTTCGTATTCGTTCACTGCAACATTGCCAGCTGTGGCCTTCGATATAGATGCACTGCAGTCTCAGAGTCTGCATTGCGCGCGAGACCCCGCACAAATTGCCAAGGGCGTGTGTGACGCGATAGTTTGGTGCTTAGCACATCAGCTTCCAACTGCAGATGGCCACCATTGCTCGAGTTAGAACGCTGGTGGTTGAGAAAGTCTAGTTTTAATTAGTAATCGGGCGAAAGTGAGAGCGAGGAGGTGACCTGATGGCGACGACGACGGTGTAGCGAAGAGGACTGACGGACGCGGCAAGCACCGTTTCTATCTCTCGACTGATGCCGCAGTAAAAGAAAAAACGACAAGAAACGGTCGGTGCCCTGGAGTGCTGACTTAAAAAAAGAAGGCCTCGAACCATGGCCAGCGATGGCATCGCGGAGAAGCTATCTAAGCGCGCAGTATTACTGAGAATTACTCTATGAAAAAAAAAAAATTAGGCTTATTTCGAGGTTTTCACACGTATTTCCCGCCGTATGTATGCGTGAAATTAAGCTTTGGAAACAAATGTCCCATGTGCTTATATCAGTCGTGTGTTATATGTTAAGGTTAATATAATCGAGCTGCCGGAGTTTCTTAAAATCCTCATGTGACCTCCGCGAGAGATGTTTCAAAGACGTGCTTTCTCTGACGTAATTAAGCTTAAACGTACTGACTCTCCGCGTGTACTGCCTGTATGAGCGAGAAATACCTATACTACACGCTAGTCAATCATATTTGTTGCGCCGAGGTCCCTGATTCCTTGAGACCAATTGAATGTTCTGGTGAAGATACGGGCATAGAAGCGGATGCCATCGCCTAGAAAACTAACGTGTCCTTCTCGTGTGATTGTAATTTGAAGTGTACGTACCGTTATGACAGAGAGAAATCAATCTAATTCGGCTCTTGGATGAATAATTTGAGCAATCAGCTAAGCAAGGAAGACGTATTTCCGGACACGCAGTTTTCGCATAACTTCTTGCGGCTTTCTTGCGGAAACCTCGCGTCACACCACACTCGTGCGGTGGCCGCAGTAAAAGCGGTCGCATTCCAAGACAGCGGGGCCAGCCGGATACGCAGGCCTTGCACGCACAGCCTTGAATGAAGACAACACTGAAGTTTGCCTGTTTATCGGAAGCGAACTTAGCCAACAAGTCGGCTTCACCCTTAGTGCCGAACTTTGCGAATCGACTCGCAAGAACCTTTACGCGCGCTTGTTTATGCAGCTAGAATACCGAAGCGACAAGAAATAACTGCACCGTTAACGCTGATTCGGAACATCTCAGTGTTTGCGGCGAAAACGTCGTTCCAACGCGCGTACCGTCCGGCGGCAAGCAGAGGCTCGCGCCAGCACTGTCGATAGCAATTCCTGGAACCTCTAGCCCTATATTGCCGTCACTGCAGCATTATGGGTCTCGATGCTGCGCGCACAATAATATCAGCTGACGTACGTCACGGGAAAGAAAGAAAAATACCACTTCGGCAGGAAAAGAAAAAGAAGAAAGAAAGAACACGACGGTATTCCACAAGTTCATATAACATCATCGCGTCGCTTCGCATCGGAAGCTGCCCTCGTGTTATGCTTACTCGCAGGGAACGGCCGGTCTACGCGGGAGCCCCCTTACAGCTCACGCACTCTCTTCTCCCAAGAGTGGAATGCCAAATAAGGGCCAAGGTAAACATCGCTTCCCGTGCAAGATTATGAGGCCGCCGGAATCATATCGCCGCGACGAGGAAGATAAACAAATAAAAGAAGGCAGCCACAGTTTTGGATTGCAAAATAAAGTAAAATAACGTACGTATAAGGAGGCCAGCTGAAAGCAGGGTCTTAGGAAATGGTATTCGAAGGAAAAAGGAAATAAGAACAAGTAAAACATCGGATTCCGGGTGGCACGCACAAGTACGGAAAGAAAGCACAAGAGAGAAGTAAACGGGAGACGTGAAGCAAGAAGCAAACACACCTAAACAAACAAACAAAGAGTCGCGATGGTCCAAAACGCGTTGTCGACAAACGGAACCTCATAAAAATCTCAAGAGCAGGCCACGTCGTCGCTTCGCCGCGTACGCGCACGACAGGGGAGCTTGGGTGCGCCGGGAGGCTGGGGAATGTTGTGGGGGTTTGGAGAGGAAGCGGACGATTTACAGCCGTCAGCAGGGAGGCGCTTATCTTGATGTTACGTGAGTGACATCTCGAAGTGGAAGAGTGCTCCCGCAGAAAGTTGCTCGCGAGAGACGAACGTCGGAGACGTCGCCGTCTACAAGACGCGCGGAGTTTCGCCCCCGAAACCCGCGTGCGAAGCGGCGAAGCCTAACGGACGAAAGCGCGCGCACGCCGCGTCGCCAACGGCGTGTTGATCTTATCTCCCGCTGTTATCCCGGCGCTGCCTCCTCTACGCTGTCTCTCGCCAACTCGATTTTCAGTGCGTTGGGTGCGGTGGCAAGTTTGCTTAAGGCGCGGGGCGTACATAGGTACGGCGACGCGCAGTCAAAACCGGGAAGTGCGGTGGAACGCGCTTTCTGCCGCAACGCGGCGCCCGTAAGCGGTCGGGCGTCGTCGGCAGCTCTCGAAGCATTGCGGGAAAGTGTGCGCGCGCCCACGCGCATGCCTCTGGGCGTGATTTCAGTTTTGCGATAGACGCCGTTAACGTGAGTGCTCCGATCTTCGAGTATCTCGCGCGAGGCTTCCTTGCTGTGATAAACCCGCGAGAGTAAAACTCGTAAGATACGGTTGATAGCAAAGGAAACGCTCGGAAATGCTATTCCTCGCTTTGATTAGATCTACCGGATTCGGGCCGCCAGTATGCTATATTTGCGACCACTGGAACGCGTTTCGTAGCAGATGCTGCACGTGTTGCTGTATACGTCTCGCAGAAAAGCATGATAGCAAGGATAGGAGATTAGCGTCGTTTTGGTTATAGACGCCAGCTAAAAATGCTCGCGTAGACTTCAAGTCAGTGTGGAAAGACTTCAAAAAAACCATAACGCGTTTGGTGTGCCAGCAGAGCATTCTTTCATCGTTAACCGCATCTAACTTGGTAAAGAGGGTGTTTTGTATAGTGCGATACCTTTTTGGCTCCGACGTAATGTTGATGTGACGTGCATATGTACAGAACTTACTCAGGGCTTCCAAATGAAAAAGGTGACGCCTACCATACAAGAGAAGACAAAGACAGATATTTCAGCTCCCCAAGCGAGAGCCTTGTACTGAAAAATTGCGTGAACAAGGCTGCTCTGCAGGGAAACAGAAGTCTCTGCGTTTATCTACACTGGTAGCCGAGTAGCTTTAACGTCGTGATGCAGGAGAGGCTGAATACGAGGTCGCGGGGTAAACTCCTGCCACATTCGGATGGGAGAGATGGAGCGAGAGGGAAACATTTATTTCACTCCTGTCGGAGAGGTAGGCAAGAACGACCGTGCACTGTGCTTGGGTTCGTGCACGTTAAAGAAACTGTGTTAATAAAAGAATATTGCCCCATCCAGCTTTCTCGTGGTGTTTAATGATGATGATGATGATCCTCAGTACAAATGGCACATACCCGTAGGCATCAGGCAACATTTGGGCGGTTTGGAAGACAATGAATAAAAAAATGTTTAGGAGAAAAAAGGCAAATATTTGGACCCTTCATCAGCTTCAGCGTCATCGTGTTTTCGTGCCGTTTGAAGAAGGAATGGCAAGTAAGAAACAACTCTCGAAAGCTAAACGCAAAGGATCCAGACCGCAAACTTTCGCAAGGTTCAGCGTGTCCACGCTGCCTTGGCAACTGACTTCCACTGGCCGCTTTGGACTGGAACAGGCAAGGCTTGTACATCATGGTATGGCGTTTTAATTGCGGCGCGCCTCTTCACATCATGCATTGAGGCATAGGCTTTATATATGCCTGACGCAACCTATCTTCCCGTTGGTTGCGTCACTAGCGCGGCGTTAATCACAAGAAATATATATTGAGAAAAATATAGAGTGCTCATTAGAGTCAGAAGAAGGCTCAGTATGTCGAGCAACGGTTATCTATGCTCTTGATCTTTTTTTTTTAAGAGACACGTGTTCGCAGCGGCAGCCGGCAATCCGTTATGTATACCTTGGGTGTAGAGCGCTTGGAGAAGCGCACTGTAATTACGCACTTTTGGGAACCTGAGAGATTCGCCGGAGTCTTGGGCGAAAATAAGGACGACGTTGATACCGAACCGAGCGCGAAGAACGCGTGCGCCCTGCAATGCAGCATCGCGCCAGGCGAGCGAAGGTTGCCTTTTTTTTTTTTCCGAGGCGAATTGCTGTAATAGCGGCGGCTCGTTTAGGCCGCGGCTTATAGCTGTGGGCGCCGTTTCGAAACGCCCGAAGAGGCGCGCACATGCGCGTGCACATACGCGTGTGTGTGGAGGGGGGGGGGAGGGGGGGAGGGGGGGCGAAGGCTCGGACGATGTCGACGACGTCTTCATTCAGGAGCTGCAGCGTAATCTGTTTTGAGAGGCCCTCGCATGCAACGCGATTATAAAACGAAAAGGAAAAAAAGCGGAGAGAAAGAAAGTTGCTGAAGGCCTCGGCGAAGGTCGGGGCAACGCAGGCTCATTTGCATCTCGTGCCGCGCGCCGACAACGCGCGTTTATATATAACTCGAGAGTCGTCCGAAGCCATTAAAGAGGACGAGCTTTACCGGGCGATGAGCGGAATATATGAAGCCGTAATGGGCGGGCGTACTAAATTATCGAACGCCAAAAAGCCGCGCGAAATAAGTTATGGGATCAGAGTATAAGGTCCGCGTTACCGAGAGAGAGTGAGAGAGAGAGAGAGAGAGGAGAAAGAAAATGGGGGCTGGGACTATACGTATACTGTAGCGACACTCTCGGCGTATCTTGTTTGTTCTTTCCCATCCTCGGCCGGTCGAAAATTAAGGTAACCGGAAACATGGCAGCTCCGGTCTGGCCGCGGTCATTTGTAAACGGCGTGAGCGCAAGCGCTCTCCACTACAGTCGCGATAAGGGTGCCTGCCTCGCAGAGGCGGAGATTTTAAAGAGCGCGCGCCTCTTTCGGGAGCAGCATAATAACAACAAAGTGAGGGTGAACCAGCGCTGTATGTAGTGGACGCGCAAACTTTCTTGCATGTGTGCGAAGCGCGCGGCTTCCCAGCGTATACTCATGACTGAGCAAATTTCTAGGCTACGCGCAACTCCCGCGCCCAGCACTGCGCGCGCGTATATAGTGTGGCGTCGATGCGGCCTGTGCCGCTTATGGCGTTTACCGTTACCTCCGCCCTTAAATCTGCAGCCTGCGTTGAATTTCTACCAGTGCTTTCCCCTATCAATCACTGAAGGAGCGCACGTCGGTAAAGAAAATAAGAAGAAGAAAAGCAGGAACTGGGAAGAGAGCCCATCCTCGAAGTGTTATGGGCGATCGCTGTTTATTAGAGTGGCGACAGCGCGAATTTCCATTTCGAAGCGCCCGTACTCGCAGCGGGCTCATAAGTAAGCAATAAGTCAAGCTTGCTGGAGCAGTCAAGCAATCCAGAAGATTTGAGAAAAAAAGAAGAAGAAGAAGAAGAAGAAGAAGGGGTCGAACGTTCGGGAGTACACAGCGATTATGAGTCCCCGGCGAACCTGTAGTGTAGACAGGGTCCTTTAATTTGAGCTCGATCCAACGGGATAAATTGAGACGCATAGAGGCTGCCAAGAATCGAGTGCGAAATGTGGTCTATTTTTTTTTTTAGATTTATTTATCGTGGCGCGCCTCGCGTGTGCAACGCATGCGCAGACGAATTCGTTAAAAGTAGCACGCTCTTTTCAGTTGCTTCCGGGTGTTCGACGTTTCGATCGCTCTGCAACTGTAGCCTATAGTGAAGCAAGGACATAAAGAAACAAAAAATGGACCAACAGGGTAGGCATAATTGCGTGCGGTTTCGATGAGCTCGATTTTGGGACGGCGTACGGTGTGTTTTAATGCCGTTCTTCAGCACACACATTCTGCAATATGTGTGTGTGTTTGTGTGTGTGTGTGTGTGCCTATTTTCTTTTGGGCTTCCTGAAGCTCGTCCAGCAAGTACAACAAGCAGCTGAAAGGTTACGGGCCTGGTTCCATCCGCTGTGACACTTGGATTACTTGATTACATAGTGACCAACACTCCATAGGTGTCGCCGCAATCATTGTCAATTGACGTTGGTTATGAAACGGGCGCTCTCCTGTGTGCTAGACATACTGGAGAATCGGCGGTTGTTGAATAATAGAATTTGAGGACACTGCTAGAAGCTGTCATCGTCACAGAGAGGCTTTAAACGCGTTGCTGCAGTTTTTGAAGGGCGCGTTGACTGTGTGACAGGGTTTAAAATATGTCGAGCTCTCCCCTGACGTTATTTACCCGCTCAATTTTGTTTTCCTTTTTCTTTCTTTAATTCCTTGTCTTTACCTCTCTTTCAATATCTTCACCCTCTAACCGTGGTACAGGGCAGCCAGACAGGAATTACGTTGGCTAACCCTGCCCCTTGCCTATCATCTTTCTCTTTCTTTCAGCTTCAATTTATATGTGTTTTATATAAGAGGCATCAAATCCTTGCATGATGACGAGCTCCGATACTCGCTTTGGTTTCCTTGTGGATTAGGCATCGTTTCGCTGCAAATCTTGTCAGTAGCGCTCTAATATTTGCTGTTGTGTCGCGGGATGTCTTGCTTGTGTAGCAAGAGCTGATTAACCATTCTAGGTGCAGCATAGTGCGTCAGATTTTTCTAAATCCCGGATAATTTTCATTGTTTAGCTATAGTTGATCCCGCATCTGCATACGCACTACAGCAGCGCTCGTGTTTGTGTTTCTCTTGCTATTAACTCGCCCTGTTTACTTTTCTTTCCGCACTTGTGTGCTTGGCGCTGTAGAAATTACACCATGCACTATAGCACTTCTTATTGTTAAGAGTGACTGTGCCAGTGCTCGAGGTGACAGTGCTTGAACAAGCTGCGAAACGTCGACGGTGTGCAGTAATTCGCAGAGCGACGATCTGGGGACCGTATCACTGTGCCTCTGCCTCGTGACAGTTAACCCCCGTCCCCCCTCCCCCCAACCTCTCGGTCTTTATTATCATAAAGGATATAGGTTACACGAGGCCCCGCTAACTCGCAGGCAAACGTTTGCCGCTGTAACATGCTACCAATATGCTAGGAATGTTTAGTCACTGCGCTGTTGAGGACCCCTCGTAGAAGTCACCACATCCAATGTCAGAGTTGGTCATTAGTATACGCCGACAGGAACCTCGTGATTGAAGACGCGCCATGACAGTTGGTAACTACACGCCACGAAAAAAAGAAAGAAAACCTTGAACTGAACTCGCCCTTAAGACACATGTGGCTGCGAAAGAAAGTAACCTCCGCTGCGAATGCTTCGACACACTTTTCGATACATTCGTTTCGGAATCGTAGCAGGAAAGCGAGCAACATTCAGAGAACGTTCAGCCAACGTCGTATTAAAGCGAGTCTGGCATTGCGACGTGTCCGCTGTTTGTCGACGGTTGCGAGGCGACGTCACGCCGTCGCTCGATCGCGCGCGTCTGCTGCGCTGCCCTGGGATATTGGATATAGCTTTTGCTACAGCGCCCCGGGGCGGTGCGAGAGCGTCCCCCGACTCAATTTAGCCGCCGAGCAGCCCGCGGCGGCCGAGTCTGATTTAGCCTGCTTCGCCGAGAGAGAGAGAGAGAGAGAGAGAGAGAGAGAGAGAGAGAGAGAGAGAGAGAGAGCTGACGTGCTTGACGTTGATCTCGGCTGACAGGTTCGTCGCCGTATCGTGCGATGATGCGGGCGAGGACTGTGCTTGCATGCCAGGCGATGCCCGGAAGCGGTTTTCTCTCCCGGAACGAAGAAGAAGAAAGGGTTGCCCTCTTTGGACCCGACTCGAATTCGATCCGGGACACGTCGAGCGGCGTCGCTGCTGGCAGCGCCAGCGCCAGCGATGTCGTCTACGGACGACAACTGGTGACAGCGGCCGTCGACGACCGTGTTTATTGATGTAAATTTTTTTTTGGCTTGGGGGCCAAAATCCGGGAACCTACTGCTCGAACGAAATGCCCGGACGACCTCTAGGGGACCGATGATCATGCACAACGAAAACGCGTTTGAGCGTCACACCATCTCGCTCGGGCTTTAGGTCTTTCCTTCCTCGATATTATCATGTGGATCATGGCTGTGCAGATCACTTAGTCTTGCTAGTCTGCTTGTTTTATATTTCAATTTGAATTCTGCTTATTTTATCTATCTTTTCATCTCTATTTGTCGTTAGCCCCCCCAACCTCCCTTTCGGGTGTAAGGTAGCAAACCAGACACTCGTCTGGTTTTTCTTGCCTGTATTATCCTTTCTTTCTTTCTTGAATTCTCTCTCCCCTTGTTCCTTCAGAGGAAATTATCTGGGAGAGTCTACGTCTTGAGAGGAACAAACTGTTCTTCCGCCAGTTCTTTATGAAAGCGCTCAAGTGGTCACAAATTCTCTGGATTTTTAAAGGAGTAATATTTATTCGCACATTTAATTTGTCTTTCCGATTTCGAACAGCGGGACACGTTCCATTATGTAGGAACTGTGTTTGTATGTTTGTTGTATGTATGTATGTATGTATGTATGTATGTATGTATGTATGTATGTATGTATGTATGTATGTATGTATGTATGTATGTATGTATGTATGTATGTATGTATGTATGTATGTATCAATCAGCTCGTCGAAATGCAGGCTGTTGAGTTACTGCAACTGTTACTACATTTCATCCGATTCTCAATTGGTCAACGGCGTCAACCGTAAAAATCTCACGACGTCGCCCAGTTGTCAAGACGCGGCTGCATGAATAAGGATGCAACCGTCGATCCGTGGAACCTAGTGGCTTCGCCGTAAGCAGAAAAGATGAGAGAGAGAGAGAGAGAGAGAGAGAGAGAGAGAGAGAGAGAGAGAGAGAGAGAGAGAGAGACCGATGGCGTTGAACTCCTAAATTCCACGCCGCTAAGGGTCAGCGCAGGACCACCGTAGCGAAGGATGCAGGGAAGGAGAGAGGGACGCACTCCGGGCGAAAAGCTAGCCCCCCGCCCTCACCCCATCCCCGAAATATTACTCTATGGCCGAAGGCCACAGCGTCGGCCCTGCTATATTGCGGAAAAGGCAACCAGCCCGCGCACGATGGAGGAGGGGATCGACGAAACAGAGGGCTGCAGCCTGCGATGCCTCACCGCCCCGGTGTTGGGAACGATAGGAGGGAGGGAGAGTGTGTGTGGGGGAGGGAAGAAGAAGAAGTGAAGTCCCGAGACAAATGAACGATGCTTATCGTCGTCGAGGTGCGGCCGCACCAGTTGAAGGGATGAAGAGGCGCAAGCGTTCCTCTGTGCTGCCGCTGCTGTGCCCGTGCCGCATGGAAATGGTGCGGCGCGCGCGCGCGCGCGCGCGAACCGCCGGGACGGGTTCGCCGAGGAGGCGATAAATCACGCGAGCCTTTCGTCTTTACTTTCTCTCTCTCTCCCTCAACGCGGTCGGCGCAGCGCATATAACGGCTAACGCGCGCCAGGCCACCCCTTTTCTCTCGTCTTCCTATACGTTTTCTTTATTGCTTTTTTTTTCTCTTTTCCTTTCTTTTTTCTTTGCCCCCGCCGTGATACGAAATGAGGCGAGCGAGACGAGCGGCCCGTGCTGGGCAGGTATCATTTAATAACGACCCCCCCCCCCCCCTCCTTCTGCCCTTCGTTTCTTCGATTGGCCCCGAGTAATAATACAAGTTTTTTTTTTTTTCATCCATTTCTCACCTCTTCGTTCCAGTTGAGGAAATTGAGTTTTCCGTCAAGGGCTGCATGAGGCTTGACACGAGTAAATCTGCAGCCGTCTTCCTTTTAAAAAAGCAATTGAATGGCAGACAACCAAAGCCAGCCTGGATTTAGCATTCATACCAACGAATACGAAGTTTCGTGCGAGTGTGAGTATCGATACAAACAAATACAGCGGAAAATGGCAAGAGGGGCAGGATTCACTCGAGCATAAGCAATATTCGCGCCGTCTACCTAACTGTGGCAAGATTACGGCGCACCTATCTTCATGCCATCAAAAAAGGCAGTCCTGGCGATTGAACAAAGAATTGTTTGATGGAAATTTCCCGGATGAGAACAAATTTGTCTTCGAGAGCACTAAGCTCGCTTTTAGAGCTCCCCACCCTTTCGAAACGATACGCTCTTTCACAGCATTTCGTTAAAGGCAGCTATTGCATGGCAATATTCGCCTTAGTTAAGCAAGCGACCGGCTGACAGAAGGGGAAGGTTTTGTGCAAGTGTCAGATCCTTCGCGCGGTGAGATGAGATGTACCGACGCAATTAAGTTTCAGGTATAGAAGGCCGTGTTCTCCAGTTACTGAGCCGTGAACCGCGTGTCCCGGCTTGGTGGAACTAAAGAAAACAAAATGAATAGCGTCGTGCGTTGTGTCTTGTGCACGACACACAAGCAAGTGGGATGACCGCAGCGGGACAGCAAACATTGCGCGTTATCTGCGGCACTTCCGTGCGCCCTGTTGACTTGGGAGCCGATGAGAACAAATGGCTACGACCAGCGCCCTGGCTCTATAAATAACGCGAGCGTCTAACGGCGCATGTTACGGTTCCGAAAAAAAAAAAAACAAGGATAACTGAAGAGCTGACTTGAAAAATGGCCAGCGCGCAGTCACTTTTACTGCCTTCTCATTGCTTATCCCTCGATTCAGGCCGACGCACCTGTAATATTCATGCGTCTGAGCTTCGACGTTTGCTTACCCACACGTCTTTCTGTGTTGCTTTCCCTCTTATATATTACTGACGTGACTGCACCGCTATCGTCCTACCATGCATATAGCGGAAGAGCCTCCGCATGTCTGCCAGTGGTGAAGAATGAATCGAGTTTGACAGTGTGATTTACGGCGATAAGCGGCGGATTAATCGCTTCCTAATCATCTATGTGATTATTATGCGCGGCTTTAGGCTCTTTTTCTTTTTGTTTGTCTTCTTTGCATAAGCGAACGCTTGTTCGGACTGCGTAGGGACTTTTCCCGCAGTTAACAGAAAGGAAACTAACCAAGAAAGCTAACATTGTGACTCTCAACGCCATAGCGCGGGTTTAAGGTGTGGCTCGCAACAGAAGGCACACTCGAAAGCCATCGCCAAGGCAATCACTATATACACTTGGACGTGTATGTGCGCGATGGAAGAATAAATGACGCGGGCCGTAAACCATGACCTTGTAAGGCTTTGCGTTCAAGGTGCTCACCGACACGGTTTAGGTAAAGTGTGAGAGTACACAGTGCGTCAAGTCGCGGGTTCGAATTCCCGCTGATGCTGCTGCATTTCGATAGGAGTGAGGTGCCTAAGACGACGCAAAAAGTGTAGCCTCGTTAAGAACTGCGTTCTACGAAAAAAAAGAAAAAAGAGCACTACGGTTGAAGCGTATTTCTCATTCCTTCTCTTCCTTTGCGGTATCTCTTTGCGCGAAATATGTCAGCTTGTTTTTGCACAACCAGGGTGGGGCAACGTCCTTTGGGAGCGCGGTCGCAGACTTCTCGCGTAATCCTCCAGCAAAAGAGCGCTTGACTTGTTTGCCTTGAAAGTCGTGCATAACTTTGTACACTTCATCGAAAGTACACAAAGCTCACCTGTGTGTGCTGTTACCAAAAAAATAAAAATAAAGGAAGGCTGGCGCCACTCGCATATAGCCTGTAGCTGAAGTTGACCGTCGCGTCTCACGCAGATATGGCTCCGCATTAGAGGAAATCGCCCTGGACCGACGCTGCCTCGTGGGCACCCGCTGATACCAACGCGTTACAACAAGTGCAACACCGCTCGACGGGCTTTCGGCGTAGGCTAGATAGGTGGGAGGTCTTGGAAAATCTTCAGTTTTTGCGTGCACTACTGTCGGAGGTGAGGCGATGGTGCCGAACGCTTTTTGACAGCTGGAAATGGCGCGCTTCTTGTCGGTCTAATGTTACCTTCATTATGAATCTGTGCTGTGGCTTTCAAGTTAAGCTTCACCAGATAGCCCAATTTTTCTTTCTTCTGTTTATGTTGGACTTGAGAGTGGCTTGGTTGGTGCTTCGTAATTAATAAACTTGAAGCGCGAATGAGAAAACCGTGACGTCCTGCCGTCACTGTTTCCTTCCTTGCTCTTCAAATTTGAGATATTATTCTTCATGTTGTTACGCCACGATGAACTTAAGCAAAGTGAATTCTCGCTTGGAGAAAAGCCACGATGAGAGAACTTATTACCGTTCTCTATTCCATCTCATGCTGAGAATGTAATCGTGCATAATATCGTGTGATGTAGGATAGCGATGTCAAAAACACTGTTTTCGTTTGTTTTACTTTCTCTTTTTTTTTCTGCTTTTGGGACAGAGGAAACAGCGCATGAACTAGCCTGAGAAAGGCCAACGACTAATGGTGCCAAGGGCTTGTATGCCTGAGAGCAAAACCGTCCCGCAGGAACGTTCTTCGGGACGTTAGCCATGCTTCACAAGAATGTCAGCCTGTGCGAGCAGGTTGTTTGGAGAGCGAATTTGTAGAACGTTGTTGCCTTCGCGCATGGCAAGGCGTCTTGGTGTTTTTCCTTTGTGAAGACGCCTCAGCCATGCGTAAACCAACAACTATACCTCTGTAGAACTCGTGTGTGTAAGCTCCCTTATCCGTCAAAGCCATTCTTCCTTGCCAAAGGAAGAACACAGAAAGTAAGCAGCGCTATGTTAAGGTTCACGCGGCCTAGCATTCAACCAATATCGGGGTGAATATGAGAACTACTCAGAGCCACTCATTTAAAAGAGGTGAGGAGGAGGAGGGGTATCAGAATCAAGGGATCGGATCAGGGGTATTGCGCAGTTACGCAATACGCTTACATGCTCAGTAACCGTTTCGTGAGAGCTATAGTCTAATATACGTAATCACGCAATTACTCATCATGTAGGCTGCCGACCAGGCACTAGTGTGCTCTAAGAAAGGAAGAAAAAGAACGAAAATGCCGTTGGATTTACTGCCAATTGTCACGCCATTTACTGCGTTTGTACACGAGCAGTTGGTAACGGATAGAGTTAGTAACATTACCGACTAAACAAGGTAGTAGTCCCTGCTACTAATCGGTTTCTGCTACCGAGTCTAAATACAGTTTGCACAACCGGATACAAAGTATATATATCCTATAAGGCATATATCGGACCAGCTCCGGCGTATTTCACAGGGAGTCTCCCGCTGACTGGCCGAGCGACCGAATTCGTCACCGCACGTGCTACCCCGAACGATGGCGAACGAATACGCTCGCAAAGATATCTAAGCGGGCAGAGCGCCGACGCCCCTTTTATCTTTATGCAAATCCAACGTGCGGCTCGTGCAGTTCCACGCCTAGCGTCATTTCGTGCGATTCGGTCTCTGTCTCGGTATAGGAACGGCATCCACGCGCAAGTTGTGCCGTGCACACAACTAAGCGGGGCCGGCTGGCACAGGTGACGTTCGGCGTATCGGCGAGCCAGAAGAAGGAGGCGGGCCGCGTCCCACTGTCGCCATGCCATATGGCACCCCGGCTACACGGTGTAAGACACAGGAAAAGTCGGGTGGGCCGTAGAGACGGGCACTGGGAAGATTGGGCGGCGGTCCGCCGCCACTCGGAGGCGGACGTGCCGGAGCTGCTTGTGCGATAGCGGGGAAGCTGCAGCACGCGACCTCTGGGGGGGACCACCAACGATTCGGCATCTCCTCGCCGAGAGCGTCGGGCTGTCCTTCGTGGAAACGGACGTGGGGCACATGTGACGGCGCTGATGGTCGGCCGGTCTACTTGTTTTTGCTGTTGGTATACCGTCCGTATACACGTAAAAAAAAAAAGAAAGAAAACCGCATAGCGTGACCTCTTCTCGAAGATGCGGTGACGCTGCCGCCATTTTCAGTGCCATCATTGATTACAAATTTCCTGCTTGTGTACACGTTTCCAAAGCTGAACTCGAGAAGCTGTTCGGACATCGAAGGGCACTTAGAAGAGCAACAGTAAATTAGTTTGGATTGGTGACGTAACGTTTCAGTATTTCATTTTCATCCATATGCCAGAGAAAGCTTGTTATTGAAATAAAGAATTATACCGCCATGCTCGCCAAGTAAGTGTGACGGCACGAATAGCAATTTCTTTTTATTTGGGCCGCCTTCCAGAATATATATATATACAATAATTGATTCAGTATTCGATAAGCGTTTTTTTTTAATTTTTCTTTAGCCTACGTATTCGAGAATTCCACTATGCTGATCATTCTACTAATTTCAGATAAATGTATTACGAAATGATGTCTTGTTCAACGGCGGTGATCCCTATGTTTTTATGTGGACTTGCACGAGATATCACGCAAGAACAACTTAGTAAACCTTGCCTTGACTAAGCCAAATTGTTTTCATGCACGACGACAATGCGCCCTGGAGCCCAGCCCTTCGGAGCGGTATTTTCAGGAGTACTCGGCTGTTAACGGTTGAGTTTCCGTATTAATAACTTACGTTAAGCTTCCTTGTTTGTTCATGTCTGCATTAAGAACCATTTTTATCCCGCGTATTCGTCCGGGAACGAGTATGCCAGATCTGGAAGACAAGATCCTTGAGCCGTATACTGATCACATCAAGAAAGTTATTTGACTCGCGTTAGTAATTTTCAGCATGTGGAGACCCCTATAATTGTATACAGAAAAACACGATAATATTGTCACCACCGCCAATTCTTAAACGAGCAGACAGCTTTGATCGAGGAAGCCTTGTCGCTTACATGCTCCGTGAATTCAGTCGTGTCAGGAAGCTGCATAGGGTGTAAAAGACATGTCGAGCTGTACAATCTGCGTACTTCGATGGACTTTCTTGGGTGTCTGTTATGGAAGTTTACTTCATGAACAAGGCAAGCATCACTGATGTGATAAGGTTAAGAGATGCGTAAGGTTACGGTTGAGCTACCGTGCCTGTCCTTTTAACTCGCCATGCTTCAGTCCCGAGCTCGCGCATGCGTAACAGTACGTGTTGGCACGCGGCATACGACAGCTGGAGCTAGATGAAGAATGCTTATCCCGTTTGCAATATTGTATGGCGCACTTCAGCGTGCAATCGACCAGCCTGCACGGAGACACTCGAGTGAGCGTAGAAAATTAATTTCCTAAGCTTGCTTGTACGAGCTTAATTGTCTAACTTCGCTTGAATGAGTTTAGAAAAGGCTGACTACCAATAACGCGCTCTTGTTCCTTTGCCAGGTTACTGAACACTAATTTACTGTTGTATATACTTTATTTGAGATGGTGTAAGGGTACTCCATTTTTGTTTTCAAGAAATAAGCGTGCTTTCATATAAGGTTAGAAATTATTAGGAACCTACACAAAGGCCCGGGCCCGCTTTCCGTTCTTATTGATGGACGAAATTAATGTAGAAGTTCCATCGAAACGTTTCGATTCCTGGAGCAGCCCAAGCTGGTTCTTCTTTTCTCTCTTCTGCGTCGCGCGTCAGGGCCCTTCAGATCCGCGATTACTTTTGTCATAAACCATGTGACGCTGATATCATTGTACAGGCTAAACTAACTTTACCAAGAAAAAAAGAAGTAATCTATCGTAGTGTGCTTCATCTACTCATTTGTGTCACCAGTCGTTTAACCATGTCCTACTGTGCTTCGCCGCCACTGATATCCATTCACTTTTATCCAACTATCCTCAGATTACGCGGGGTTGGTCGGGTTAACTGCTACCGCATTTGCTGCTGCATGGATACCGCAATATTGCAACGAAATCTGCTCAGTGGTCTCAGCAACACTTCTCTCATCTATCGGATCCATTTACCCCTTCCCCGGTAGAGGGTTGCCAGCCAGAGATATCCTCTGGTTAGCCTCCCTGTCTTGGCTGTGCCTTTCTCTCTCTCTCTCTCTCTCTCAACAAACGGCGTGGATGAACCATCGTCATGGGCAAACTTTCTCGCGTATAAACAAGCTGCGCGTTTAGTTGCAACAAAACAAAGAAGTGATAAAGAAAAAGAAATAAAAATTCTCATAGAACAAGCAAAGCGAGTAGGTGAGTACACAGCGAAAACTGTTACAGCCTTAAGCGTAACCGTATGTTATCTTTGAAACAATCTCTTGAGGGTGTAGAAAGCCACAAAATACTCCTTGGGATGTATTTCTTGGGTGCTTTTAGCCCATTAGTTAGCGGTGCATTTGGTTTGTCCCGTGGGACAAACCCTTAAATATGTAAAGAAAATTTCCTCCGTACGCTGGCACTTATATTGTTCTTCGCTGGTGGCTGCATTGAAGAATAGTAATTTCCGCGCAACTACTGAAAATCGGCCACATATATCAATTACGCTCGCAGAGAAAGCACACGTCCTTAACTTTCAGTGGTCCCTTTTTTGTTGTCTTTGTTTCCTTTTTCTCCGCGCGATATGGGACGGAAGCACCGCCGCGCGTCCCCCTGACATCACGCTGAGCAGCTTGTCTACATCGTGCGACCCCGACGGTGAGGTATATATATATATATATATATATATATATATATATATATATATATATATATATATATATATATATATATATATATACCAGCACTACTAAGAGCACTCTCGCTCTCTCTCCTCCAAGCGCACACTTACGGGCGCCAATCTCGCGGACGCCTGCGTAATTAAGCTATGCAAACACTGCGCCCATGTCACGCGCCCGCTTCGCCCTCCCGCTGTCCTCCGCCACTTGTCTCAAGTGAGGCCCAGCTTGCGGGGACTTCATATTTTTGCATAATGAGGAAGTCTTCCGCGCCTAGTTATGCGCGTCCTTTTCCCGGCCAAAATGGGCAATGAAATTCAAATGTGATTGCTATGGGATCTTGTTCGTGCGCGAGTGCGGTGCGGTGATGGGAAACGCAGCCTCGTGTAAGCCAAGTGCATTCGCAAACCACTTTAATTACCTCCTCCGTCGCCAGGATCCAATTATCCGTGCAGATTGTGTCATTAGAGCGTTTAACTGCGTGTTTCTTTCACATATTTTTGCCTGTAAAACAGGGTGATGCTGCTCTGGCTTCAAAGGAAAGCAGAGGGGTTCAAGAACGACCGTCATAATCATTTCCCCGTGGTTGCCGCAGAGAGACGAATTGTGCCTTGTTTTGTCTTTGGCTTGTCGCTACTTCATGTAGTGTCTTCTTTGGCGATCCTATCGTAGTATCGTAGCGCACAGAGTCAACCGTGAACTGTCCTCTCGGCTTATCGATCGCCTGCGTCTTGAGTTTGCACGCGTTGTAACGTCGATGCAATGATGCTCAGCTCATGAGGTCACTTTAGATCCCGGCAACTCTGAAAATGTTGTTTCGTAATTAGACCGTATACGTAGATGCAACGGCCACATCATCCCTGCAGGAACTTACTATACTTGTTGAAGCCCAGCTTCTTGGCCTAATACCTGTGATTTGCAGAATTCCGATTTCTCGCGGCGGTAGCTGAGTGGCTATGGCGTTGCGCTGCCGATTTCGAGGTCGCGGGTTCGATCGCGACCGCAGCGACAGCGTTCCCATTGGGGCATAATGCAAGAACACTCATGTAGCGTGCGTAGGGATGACGTTAAACCGCAACCACGGCGATCAAAGTGTGTCCCACTACGACATGCTTCACGAATCATAATCAGATCGTAGTTTGGCATGTAAAACCCAATAATAATAATAATAATAATAATAATAATAATAATAATAATAATAATAATAATAATAATAATAATAATAATAATAATAATAATAATAATAATAATAATAATAATAATAGGATGTCCTGACTTCAGCGTTGGCGATTCCCGTCGCAATCTTGCAGCCCAGATAGGACTCTAGATATGCTTAGAGCCTGTAGCATAATTGTGGTTCCGCATACCTACTTAGCTCCGACCCTTCCTCTGTTCATGCACGAACGTCAGGGACCCCGTGCCAGCTTCGGCGGTTAAAGAGAGAGGGAGAGAGCGGCACGGAAAACAGAAACCAAAACTGGGACAGCCACCCGTCAGGGACGACCTTCCCGCGAAACAGAGCACTTCCACCGAACGAGGACCCAGCCGGAAAACCCATTCCTGCCGACTTTCTTTCTTTTTCTTTTTGCGAATTCGCCGCATCATCCCGCCCGCACTCTTCAGGGCGTCCCTCACCGCGGCTCGCTGCCGCGCCTGTTCTTCTTCGCCCGCTGAATGCCAAATAACGGCGCGCATCGCGACAGCGTCGGCGCTGCATCGCCTCTCTCCCGACTGGCGCAGCGGCGAACGAGCGCTTCATATATGAGCGAAAGCGGAAAAGCGGGGTGCGATCAACGCGCGGCGCGTCTGGTGTGCGTCTTGCGCTTTCCCGCCGCGGAAGCGTAAACAAAACCGCCAGTGATCACACATCCACCGCGGAAACGCCACGTGAGTGCGTTTCCCGTACATTTTTGCGCGGGAACGTTGGAACCAGGCGCACTGCGAGAATTAGGGAGGAAGAGAGAGAGGAAGCTAGCGAAAAAAAAAAGTAGAGAGAGAACGGCGAGAAAGTTGGGAAAGGCGGCGTTTCCGCGGTAAAGTGGTGACGGAGGCGCCAGAGCAAGGCGAATGTTGGCAGCATGTCGATGAATAATTCATCGCGAAGCGGGCGGGCGCGCGCCTCTGTGGCGCGCGTCTTGCTGCTCCTACTGCGTCAAGGCAAGACTTCGTACTCTTTCTACTTTGTCGTATCATAATATTTATATATTTCTTTAGCTGTTTTTGCTCAGTGTGTACCCAGCACTGCGCGTGGCTCGAACTCGGGTAGGTTAGGTAATCTGCGCTGTCATCGCTATCATACCGTGTGTCACAGCTGACTTAACCGAGCTGTTTAAAGAGAAAGAAATATTAAAGAAGCACAGTGCACGATGCGACTATAAGAGCTACGATCCTCGGTCGTCAGAGGT
This sequence comes from Dermacentor variabilis, assembly GCF_050947875.1. Taxonomy (NCBI): domain Eukaryota; kingdom Metazoa; phylum Arthropoda; class Arachnida; order Ixodida; family Ixodidae; genus Dermacentor; species Dermacentor variabilis. The sequence continues at coordinate 152,520,101 of NC_134573.1, forward strand.
CTGACTACCGTACACCGTATGTACTATACACGTGTGCTGCACCAAATTTGTCATTCCTTCACCCCCCCCCCCCTTTTTTTTCACATCTTGGCTAGCGTTAGCTTGGACACTGCATATAGACAGACGGGCTGCGGGTCTTATACTATCATTCCGCTGGGTTTCTGGTCGATCCGGAACTGGCTTAAAGACAGGTTTCCGAGCTTGACGAGGTAAATTTGCTCGGCAGGGAAGACTAGGACGTGGCCTAGTTTTGGCCTTGTTATAAGACCAATACAGTACACAGAGAGATAAAGGATGCATAGAAAGGCGAGAAAGTTAGCAAGAGGTAGTCCTGGTTGGCTACCCTGCAAGGGTAGACCGAGAACGATAGGGGAGCACAAGCCACGTAAACCGCGCACACGATCCAGCAGTAGCAACGGTAACAGGCAGCGTTCTAAACGTCTGTTATGCGTTACGTATTATTCAGTTCAATGAGAGAGCGAGAAAGCAAGGACAGGAAAGGCAGGGAAGTCAAACACCCGGAAGTCACCCAGTTTGCTACCCTACACTGGGGGTGGGGGCAAGGGGAATCGAAGGAGGAAAAAGGGAGAGAGTAAGCATTGAGTGCGTGTGTGAGGAACACTATTAAACTGACTATAGGGAAAGAGTGACTGATGTGGTCGGTCCTCAGGCTATACAGTAGCTGGGTTTATTGGCGGAATACTAAATGGGTGTTCTCTTAAAGAGTGGGAGTGCATAATGTGCATAATGCACACACGTAAATTAGAGTGTTTGCATGAGATGTAGCTTCTATATTAGGGCGATCACTTCTTTTTCTTGTTTTATTTTAATAACTTCAGAGGTTATTTATTTTCCTATCTCTCTAGCTTCTTGCACTTTCTTTCTTGTTTTGTCCAATTCATTCGTCCTATAACGATGTGCTTTAGAAATAGTCTTCTCCTCGCACGCTGAACATATTATTTTAAAATAAAATTTCATCTCTCTCCTTTTTTTTTTCTCGTCCTAAATCGTTTCCGCTAGGAGGATGCGTTAGAAGACATGGAAAAAGAGGGCCAAGGTATCGAAGAGGGTACTTGTGTTTCATATGGCCCGAAATTTGGCTTCAGACACGTCACTCGTTCGGCAATTGTTGATAATTTTCAAGTCCATCGTTCCGCGAGCCTCTGTTCGCACGGCTTCGAAAGTGAGCGAGGCACGCAAGGACACCGAATCAACGAACCTGTTCGTTACATTTACAGTCTCGATTACAATATCCTCCGAGAAGCAGCTCTATATCGCGTTGTTCATTCGCACGACAAATGTTGCGTGCTCACAGACGATCCATCCAAGTTGTCTATGGAGGGAAGAGAACTTGGTTTAGAGGGAAAATCGTGAAAGCTATAGTCGTGCCACAGCGGGCTTCCGTAAGCGCTATTGCGCGCTGCAGTGAAGTTCGCGCTACGCGACGCGTACGCATACGCTGGTCTTCGTCAAATCCGTACCTCCGTTTCGCGCAGCGCCAGAGCACACTGTAGCACAATTTAAGCGCTGGTCCCACCGTTGGTTTTGCTTCGACGAGGAGCTCTCGGCGGGACGAAAAACAGGCGCGCATAATTTGCAAAACCTCGGAAGACGATACGCAGTTGCAGTCTTTTCAACAGTTGGCCCGAAAGCACCCGTTGCTATTCGCGGGAGCTGCCCATTAGTCTGAACCACAATCGCATCGGCGTACGCGAGCTTGCGTTCACGTTCGCATAACGCGGGAACGAAGTACCTTTTTTTTTTTCAGTAAGGAAATTTGACCCAATCGGTTGGATGACAAAAGATGTGGCGTTGTTAATCTACGAGTTAGAAATGTGTGAATAAGGAATTGTGTGTTAGTGCTCGGGTATCACATTTCTTGCACGTGCTACGAAAAACGATATGCTACGGAAAGCAAATTCACTTCCGAATGGCGTTTCGGATGTTGTCTTCGACAATAGGTCATTTGGCGCTGTTGTATTGGTTGTTGATTAAGTGACCCATCTCCAAGGCGAGTTCCATAACAGCGTGCGCCACATGCTAGGGAACTTGAATTTCCAAGCATGTCTACGCCCACTTTCTTTCTTTTTCTCTAGCTCGTCGTTTTATACCTGACAACAACAATAATACTAATTTGAGGTTGTTGAAACCTAATGCGGTTGGTTGGGGAGAAGAACTGAGCTGATATCCTTTAGCGGCCTTCGGTTGAGGTGGTTAGCAGCAGAAAATACAGACGAAACATATAATAAAAACGGAGGCGGAGTTTTCTCAGCAGCGGCTATGTCGGGTCTGCTTCAGCTCTCTCTATTCCCCCTCCTCCCCCTCTTTCTTGTGCTTCTTCCGGTGAAAAGTAATTGAAACGTGCCAATGGCGACGCGTTGCCTATTTGGTTAAATATGACCCGCATTGTTTTAAGAAAGAAATTATGAATGTAAATACTTTTGCCGCGTCTAGTAGCTGTTAGACCTTTTGTAGTTTTTTAATGGTCACGCTATTAAAGCTTTTCTCATGTTTGGCAGCAAATACGCTAAATTGATTTAAATGGCGAAAGCTGAAAGTGAATGTCGCCTGCTCATCGTTAAATCGATGCGCAAGACTGTCAAACCGTGACGAGGTGAGCCGGTAGAGGTTTAGGTGGAAGCACAACGCGCGATGCTCACGGCAAGCGATGATGTGCATGGTGGCCTATGAGCGGGTACGTGCTGTAGTAGAGAACCATGAATTGCTTTTGGCCTGCGCGGATTCTGTAATGAGTTCCTAGATGTACTGTAAATAAACGGGCCTTTTTGCGTTATGTCCCTGTGTTTGAATGCGGAGTCCAGGGCTAGAAATGCAAACCGGATTCCATTACTTTGGCCATGGCGTTGCGCCGCCAAGAACGAGCTCGCCGGTTCGATTAAATGAAAAAGCAGGAAAAAAAAAGGAAGAAAACACGTTGGTGGTGTCGTCATTTGGGTGCACGTTACGGAACTACGGTTGGTGAAAATTATTCCGTAACCACCAAACATACGCCGTTTCTCAGAACCCGTGCGTGTGTTGTTGCTCGGGAAGGTTAAAAGCCCCAAGATCAAATAAATAAATAAATAAATAAATAAATAAATAAATAAATAAATAAATAAATAAATAAATCAGCTGATTAGCAAACCACTAAGCCAATGAATTACTCACTGAATTAATCAATTGACCAGGCAATAACAATAACCAATCAATCAATCGGTCGATCAGCCACCATATGGGCAGATTTGCGGCTGTGTCGCTATAGCGCGCATACTTAGCGCATCCACAGCCCCCCCCCCCCCCCCCCAAAATAAAAAGAACGAGTGACAATTCCTGGACTAAACGCGCAGTTTTTTTTTTCTCTCGAAACAGCGTTAAGAGCTACGCAAACCCTACATTCCGCACGATTGCCTCGCGATCACGTGAATGCACATACTGTGTGGCTCCGCGGCGGGTTTCTGGTTCCATCGCGACACGACAACGAGACGCGGGGCGGAGCGCGCGTCGCGGCTGGAGGCGATCTCCGCGAGTCGCGCTCGTTTCCATGGCGCGAATATACGGCAATGACACGACAGGGAGGCGTCGCAACAAGGCTGCAGCTACGCACGGAGGCGCGAGGCGCAATTTCGCGTCTCCTCAAGCACGCGAGCCTCCGAGCAAGCCGACGACGAAGCCATATATACGGGTCGGGATTGCGGAAGCAGCAGCAGCAGCAGCAGCAGCAGCAGCAGCAGCAGCAGCAGATTTCTCGGTCCGCAGCAATCTCGAAAACCTCACGACCGCGAACCCCGCGGGCGCGGGCTCCTCTAAAAAATCGCGCCTCTTCCGCTTTATTTCTTCTTTCGCGGGGAGTTCAGTTTCATTCCTCACTTTATCCCTTTCCGTTGCTCTTCCCGTTCTTCCCTTTGGGCCTTTCTTTGTAGCATTTTGTTTTCCTTTTTCTCGTGCTAAGGGTTTCTCGGCCCCCCTTACACCGCTCTTCTACTTTCTACACACGCGCGGGCGCGCCGCAAGCGTTCACGGTTTTCTCATAAATGTCTTCAACGTTCCCTCGCTTCCCCACCTTCCCCTTACTTTCCTTTCCCTGGAGCCGACACCGCATCCCTACCAAGCTCGCCGTTCCCTTTCTTCCCTTATTTATTCGCGTCGACCTTTCTGTTTGCCTCAGACTGTGATCATCATTCTCGGTTTCTCGCTCTCTATATCTGTTTTGTTTTTTCTCTCACCTTCCTTCTCGGATCCGCACTTTATGGAAGTGCGCGCGGTTCAGATTTCCGCCGACTGTCATATTTCCTTCTCCGCGGCGCGCCGTCTACATCTTTTTTATTTATTCATTTATTTGTCGACTTTCTTCTTTTTTCTTTCTTTTTGTCACGTTACGCAAGCTTCTCTTCCGCGCTGTTGCACGTTCGCGTTCTCTCTTACGTACCATATAGAAGCGCCGAAAAGGCCAAACCAGACGAAAGTGCCAAGAAACGAGATGCGGTTTCTCTCTCACTCTCTCCCTTCGGTGCCTCCTGAATGAATGAAGAAAATATCACGTGATATACACGCGCGCCGCGAAGAGAAAGCTTGGTCCGCGACGTTGAAAAGGAGAATTTCGAAGCAAGAAACTCCGATTGCGCAGCAATATATAAGCTTTTTAAGGGCAGCAAGAAAAGTGAAGCAATGTAATAATAAAAATAAAAAAAACTCCATGGCGTCGTCTATTGGCCGAAGGTCGGCGTACGCTGCGCGACGGAGGAACGGTGTAGTGTGCATGGTGGTATGGAGGGCGTCGAGAAGAGGAAAAGGGGAAGGGGGGGGGGCGCGGTTATATTTCACGCGATATTGGACGACGCTCCAGCGCGCGTTGGCAGCGTTGTCGGCGCGGTATCGAAAAGATTGCCGCTTCGCGCGCCCGATCGAGTCAGCTGCCCTGGGGTGGCAGTGTAAGGACGCTGCTCGATATCTTGCGCCGCATATTATTGGGCGTTATGAGCGTGCGTCTTGGCAGGGGGCCGAAACGCGATCGTTATTGGCGTTTTCGAGATCGGCGTCGATCGCATTCCACGGGCCTTTAAATTCGCAACCGGCTGACACCCGAAGCAGCGAAGCGCGTACACCGGCCGCAATAGGTTTGTAGTGATCCGCCGATGTGACTCGGTACAGTTGCGGCGTTCTGGTAGGAAGTACGAGGCCGTGGGCTCGACTCCCGGCAGCGGAGGTCACGTTGCTATAAAAGCAAAACGAAATAATAATAATAATAACAAAAAAATACGTTCGTGTGCGTAGATGTAGGTGCACGTTGAAGAAGCTCAGGGGGACCAGTATTTTTATCGTCTCGCACCTACACCAAAATGTTGCCTGCGGAGAAATACAGGCAAAAGTTATTATTGACGATGTTTTCACAAGATCAGAGCAGCCAGAGATCAAGATGGAAGCAAGATGGAGCCCAGATACCCGTCTCCTTCGTTTAATTACGCGCCGGTATCTTGCTCGGCCGATCTCGTAAGCGTTTGTTGTATCCCAGCAGCATTAATCCGTAGCCGCAGCCCTATAGTGTTGTTATTATAGTGCTTCAAGTACCACGAATCATCAATTTGCGTTTGCAGTGTGAGAAATGCGGCATGGCATGCACAGACAGTTGACCTGCGACTGTGTTCGATAGCCTGGGAATATCCATCTTTACGACACGCATCCCAACTGTCCTCCCCCCCCCCCCCCCCGCCCCAGACCTCCACAGACACACACACAGAACGAGACATGCTCGGACACGTACACAGGCACACGCATGCGCACGCTTGTTTGCGTACCGTTGCTTGCTTGAGCGTCCACGCTTAGTGCGTCCAATTGAAGTAGACTTTTTGAACAGTAGCTGCAGAACATTATCGGATTAGTCAATCTCCTGACTTTTAGTTTACGGAAGCTCGTAGCAGTACACTGCTGGTCGCCATATGCTACAGGCGACCTACCAAACCTGAAGGCTGAAGATGTGCACTAAGTCCGAAACTCCGAGCTGAGGAAGAACGTTTCGTTTCGTTGCCGTCTTTACACAGTCATTGCTATGCCTCTCGTTTTTCCTCTCTTCTTATACAGTATACCGAACTTCGAGAAACCAGTACCGTAATGTGCTCCCAATGCTGCAGCTGCTTCGCAAATCTTTCGTGCCACCGCGCGATAGACTGCAAAATTTTAGCCGCAAACTGGCACGAGCTGCTCGTCCTCGCACCTGCAGATTGGCTCGGGACTCCTTCTTTTCGTTCTCTCTGAATGCTTAACGCAGGCTCCCCACCATCGCTGAGGACAAAGCTCGTAGCGGCGGAAGCAAGGTATACGCACATATACACACGAACATACACACGAACATACACGCACACAGACACGCATACACACGCACACCGACACGCACATGGCCCGAGCCACAGCCGCAGCGCCTGCTCGACTTTTAATTTCATTTTCCGACAACGTCGCCTCTCGGCAAACTTAATCAGCGCCGCCGCCGTTGCCGCAGTCCACGGAAGTCAGCGGGCGCGCTCCCTAAAGCGCAGCGCACGACGGAGCGCAGAGAGAGGGAGATGGGGAGAGAAGCGCCGGCAGCCACTTAGGGGCGCCGTCGGCCCAATTTGCAAGACAAAACACCTCCGCGACCGACCGCCACCTCCACCACCAACAACTCGTCGGTCTTCCTCTTTTTCTTCCCCTCTCACTTCAGCCAATGTTCGCTCGTGCTCATCGCGGACTTAGCCGTTCGCTTCGCGTAGTAATTTTCCCCACCCGCACGCATACGGGACGCTAGCCGCGGTTTCTGGCTCAGTTCCCTTCCTTCCTTTTACACCGGGTGACTTTTTATTTCGCCTTCTGCTTTCGTGCGACTCGGCGCGCGCCCGTGCTTCCGCGTTTCCGAGGTTCTCGCCGAGAGTTAGCGGAGCCGCCGACGAGAGACTGTGGGGACCGCGTCCCGGGGACGTTCCCAGGAGCGCAGCACGAGGATTTCGAAAAGCGAAGCCTTCCCTCCCTCCCCCGCTCCCCCCGCACACTAACGTCCGCGCGGAACACGGCGGTATGTGCTGTTTAACATGCGGTTCTTCCTGTTCGAATTAGGGCTCAGATCTCGTTTTATACGCTTTGCCTTGCCCTCTTCTCGCGTGTGTGCCGGCGTTTTCTGTGTGCCTCCGCGCTCGTCTCCTCCTTTGCGCCCTTGGTCCCATGCGCGACGGCCTGTTGACGGCGTCGGGAATTTCCCGTTCCGCAGAAAGCGCGCAGCGAGTAAACGTTAATCGTCCTTCCCAATTTGTGCTTTGTTAAGCGTGCTGAACGTTTTGGACGGTCTTTAGCGCAGTGATGCGGCAGGCTGTGCAACGAGGCGCCGCTGTGGACGCTAACTTATGCTGGGAAGCTGGGGCCTGATTTGCAAAACTTTTATACATTTCCCAGGAACACTTTCTAGTTGGCCAACTGGCTCCGCTATTACCATGATCACTGCAGTATATGGCGATTGTTATAACAATTTCAGTGGACAAAATGCTTCGTGAATACGGGCCCTGTTTAGCATTCCAGTGAGAATGATATTATCTAGCTCTGATACACGTGGTTACGAGAATTTATTACCTTTTATATTGTTGCGGGAAGGAATAAGCGTACGGCTATTCACAGATGGCTTTTAATGGCGGGGTTAAAAAGCGTAGAGCAGCAAAAAAAAAAAAAAATCCAAACTCTTTTTCGTCGTCTTCAAGGCCACCATCAGCGTCCTCTTCTCCCCACATTATCGACTGTGACATCACCCCCGTCGGAAAAAGCACTTTATTGGTGCGGCTCATCGGTTCGAGAAAGGTACGGTTTGAGACGGCTGGCGTGGATGATGTCAGAGAAAGGAAGAAGCGTACGGCTACTCAAAGATGGCTTTTAATGGCGGAGCGAAAAAGCGTAGAGCAGCAATAAAGAACTAAACTCTTCTTCGTCTTCTTCAAGGCCACCATCAGCGTCCTGTTCTTCCCACATTACAGACTGTGACGATATTTCGTTGTAGGCTATGCTTAGCTATGTGTAATTTCGTTTAAGGCCTTGTTAGAATAGTAATTCCAATGCTTCCCTTGTATTAGATGTCAAGATACTAGTCTGGAGGTAGCTTGCCAGCCAATTGAAAAGTGGTCAACCAACGAGCGATTATCACCCGGAGGACGCGTATATTCGGCGCAAAGTTGGGCACTTGTGCACAAATTGCCCGAAATTTCTCAGACTCGAACACGCGCGAGCTGTTCTAAACTGGACGAAGACACCGTTAACCGCTTGACTTGCGTGACGCTAATCTCCAAGCATGGTGTGATTGCAAGCAATGTCGGGACATGAGGGGCAGATCTGCACTGGCAGCCACTCCAGTTATTCATGGTAGCTAGTCGTCCGTCGTGATTCAGCTCGGTGCCTGCGTTTCTAGTGTCCGTGCTTGTGCACGCAATGACACGGGTAGCAGGATTGTCATTTTCCGGCACAACAGGCTTACGTATAAGTGCACCGAGAATACGCGTACGTTTTCTCTGCGTATTCATGAATAGGAGCAGAGCGGTAGCGCGCAGAAGAGGAGAAAAGTCGAATGGCAGAGGGCAATCCTGCGCGGGAAGGCGTGGTTGTTGTCCGAATGTGCTAGGATTATCAGGAGCGAAATAAATTCGCTCCGGTTATCGGCGAGGCTACAACGAAGTTCAACGTGGAAAGGGCGGTACAACGGGCCAAACATTACAGTGCATGGCTCTACTACGACAATGCAGAGGTCTTCACTTTCGACGACCTGCAGGCCTTGTTGCCCGCACGGAGGTGACAACACAGGCGAAGGGACAATATACCGGCGGCCGCATTGTGCCCTCTTCTCGGTTTTAGTTCCGTGCAGTAGAACGACAACTATGCTGCGCGCAAAATGATTGCTTACACCGGCACGACCGAGTTCGAGCCCCGCGTAGCTTCGCGCAGCTTTCTCCGTGCTACATGTTATGCACGGGTGCTTCCAACTACGACTGCGAAAGAGTTTTGAAGTGGTGAAGCCAGGGGCAGCCGTTAAACGTGTGCCAGACAATCTAGGGAAGTTATGGCGTTCGAGCACGTGCTCCGCTCATATCAGCGGAGACATCGCTCTCTATCCAACGGTGCACAGAACAATCCGTACAGCATCACAGAGCGAGATCCAGGAAAAGAAGGTAGACCGTTGGGGCGCCGCGGCGGGAATGTATACGGGGATTCCGTCACGCAGACCCCGCCGCCGATCGTGCGTCCCAGCGCACGTCCCGTGTACAGAGTTGTGTACAAACGTTCACGCCACCGGCGGGGCGGAGAGATGAGGAAGAACGGTGGGGTGAACGTGGGGGAGGAATGTCCTCGTCGTAATCTATACCGGCGGCCATTTTTCTTCCTCCATAGTAGCGAGCAACCATCCCCTGCTCTGCGAATGCCCCTCGCGTGCGTGTTTCTTTGTGTGCGTATATGCGTTGTATGCACACGAGGCGGCCGCTCCTCGTCCTCCTCGTCCCCTCCCTTCCACTCCCCCCCCCCCTTTCCTATCGAGGGGCCTCCATACAACATTTTTTCTCTCCCTTCTTCCCGTCAGACCGAAGGCGAAGGCTGGTCGTAGAAGGAGGGTAGAAGGGAAGGGGAGCTGTTGGGACGGACGGCTAAAAAATCGCCTTGTATGCACAACACGGCACACCAGCACGTCACGGAGAAAGAGGGACCGTTCTGGCACAAAGACGACGAGCTCGAAGGGAGGGGGGGGGGGGGGGGTCTCCAGCCCGCAAGAAGAAAAGACAGCCCCTATCTGCAGTTCGTGCAGTTCTGAAGACACACGTCTACAAAATCGACGACCAAAGAATGGAGAAGAAAAATAAGACAAGTGAGGCAGTGGGAGCGAACGGCAGTAGAAAGAATGAAATAACGAAAGAAAACAGAGCGCGAGAGAGGCAAATCAGAAGAAGCGCGAGGAAGAAGAGAAACCGCTGCGTCGCTCTCGGCATTCATCTTGGGGTCCCTTTTTTCTACGGCCTGACGTAAGAGAAAGGTCGTCCCCCTTGCAAGATGGCCGCCTCATCTGTAGCTGCCTGCCACCGTCGCTGCTTTTTCTTATGCTGCTGCAGCAGCCGCCGACGCGCACTGGATTCGTGCATGGAAACGGTTCGCTCGCGCAGCTTCAACCACTCCACGGCCTTGCTTTCTACCCCGTCGGAATACTCCCACTCCCCCTCCCCGACCCCGACTCCCTCCCCGCCAACTTTCATCTTCGGCCCCTTCTCGATACTCATCTTGTATTATAGTGTGAAATTCCTGTTTTCCCTCCTACTTTTCTCACTGCATCATTCACATCCTAAAGTCGACCATGCCTTGCACCAACGATTTTCTTAGTGCCTCTATCAGTGAAACCACGGAATTCGAGAGATATCTCGCCTATTCGTGACTTACGAAGGCAAGAAATGCGCGCAATGGGCAACAAACGGAAATATCAAACGATATTGTTTCGGTGCATTTGGACAGGACCGTCAACGCAGGAGGGAGGCGAAGAGGAAGCGGTGGACTGTCTACTGGAGCTGTGACCTTTGTACCAGCCTGCGTATTAGTGGTAAAGGTCACCAAATGCGAGAAAGCCGACGACATAACTTGCAGCATTTCCAATGACATCAAGTTAATCAATTAATCAACCGATCAATCAGTCGCTGGTAGTGCACGAATCTTGTTAGCGGAGTCATCGAGTAGCGCTCCTTCGGATGGCAAAGTTGCCTCCTCCTCCTCCTCCTCCTCCTCCATGTACGATACCTCACTGAAACCTACCTGCAGCATCGATTGTCTTTTCCTCCGTCCGTTCCTAAACGACACATGCTGAGCTCGCTGTGTCGCTACCTCCTTGGTAGCTATAGCTTGAACCACCTTCGGTAATAAGTTTCAGTACTCGATCCTCTATATTCAGGGCAACAATAAAACTGAAACGTCCATGATGACAAAATTTATCAAAGCGTATGGAACATTTTAGCCAATTATCCCTATTGGAAAAAGGAAAAGGAAAAAAAGTGCAAAGTCTAATTAGTGTTCGGACCTGTAAGTTGTCTCGATGTTGCATATGTAGATCCTTCTCCAGAGAAAAGAGTCGAAGAAGACGGGAAGAGTGCCTCGAGTTTTTTCGCATCAATCCTGTAAGAACTGAAATTAGACGTCACAGCTATTTGTTTATTCCGATAGCTATCACCTGCCTTTCTTTCTTTCGTAGCATCTCCGCAGAAGTATCTGCCGCCTTCATTTTTTTATAACGCACTCTGCATTTTACGCCAGTCTATAATGCTATGCTAGCCCACATCCATGTAACCGTCGGTGCTTTCCTTGTAATGATCTGTGTTTCTCTATCCCTTTCCCCCCCGTGCAGGGTAACAAACCGGACCTTGTACTAGTTAACCTACGTGGCTGTCCTTTCTTCCATCTCTCACTCTGTAGCCTGTCTACCGGTGCGCGCAAATGACATCACGTAACGCGTCAGCATTAAAAAAGATTGCTTGTCAAAGACTGAGGATGGTTCTGATTGCACGTGCACAAATAAATGCACACGCACAAATCGTACATACGCGTACAAGCGCACATGCGCACACACTCACGAGCACACACATACATGCACACTGCAACAAACATACAGGCTGTCCGTGCAAAATGAAAATAATCAGTCAAGTCGGCTTCTCCTCATATAGACTGTTAATGAGGAGAAGCAAACTTTGACAAATGCTCAGTGCTAAGGAGTTTATGCATTCATGATTGTACACGTCGTGTACACTCTTTAAGATATTTACACCCTTCGGGGCTTATCTTGTCCCACAACAATAATCGTCATCTACCTTGCTTGCGTTTCCTTTCTTGAAAACTCAGCGCTCGCTATTTTCCTGTCGAGAATGCTGCGTCACGATGATAACGCGCAAGCCGTTCGTTACTTGGAAGTACCGAACTCGCAGCGTTAAAGAAAGGAAATGCGTGCAAGACATATGACGATTGTTGTTGTGGGACAAAAGACGACCGAAGAGGCGTAAGCTTGTTAAAGATGGTAATGCTCCGCAGGTACCGTACGCAGGCTATCGCTTTTACTAGTTGCAGAAACAAAACGAAGAAAGCATGAGCGTTGACGCTAGTGGAGTGATTTTAACACGGGCTGTCTTCGCAACGAATAAACGCTGCTAGACCCACCGTGACGACATTGTGGTGCCACGATATTACAGAGCTGCCGTGCCGGAAGGCGACGCCAGCGGGCTTGTGGGTCAGTCTGCGCCAGCATCGGCTCAAATCCTGGCTTCTAGCTGGCAAGACCTCTGTCACTAAGAGTGGGTTTCGGAAAGGAGCGCGAGTATTTGGGTAGAACTAGTACGGGTGTTGTCATGGAACTCATATTTGCCTGCGTTTTTGTCTTTTGCTCATTGTTTGACAAGATGCCTTGTAAGAAGCTCTTGCGTCTTTTTTAACGGCTCTTTCGTTGTTCTCGCCATGACCCTGATGTCTTTGTCTATAATGCTTGCAGCTGACCTCCAGCGATGCATATTGGATTGATATATTACTGTAAGTTTAACAGTGACGAAACTGACAAATACGGCTAAATGAAGACATCGGTAAAGAAAGAGTGAAATATAAAAGACTGGCGGGGGAGACATTCATATGGCGACGTTGAGCGACAACCCCCCTCCCCCCCCCCCCCCTTCACTGAATCGAGTAATGAAAGCACAAGTCAGTAGGGGACATGAGTGAATTTTAAATGTATTTCACATTGCCATAACATATGGCTGTGGATTCATCTAATACCTCGGTGCAAGATTACAAGGACAACTTCTAGTGGCATTCCTCTATACCGAGATCTTTCTAGGCGTCGTTCACAGCTGGTATTACTCGACCGAAGGCGCGCTTGAGTTGTATTACACATAGCAGATTTGAATTCTGAGTTGGCAATGTCTGCTTTTGACCTATCTGTGAATACTGCAGCGTCGTTATGGCGACGGCCAAGTACATCGCGCCACGCTCCTTACTAAACGTCATGTGCTATCTTAGCTGTGTGTGTGCGCGTGCGTGTGTGTATGCGTGTGTGTGCGTGTGTATGCGTGTGTGCGCGTGTGTATGCGCGTGTGTGTGCGTGTGTGTGCGTGTGCGTGTGTGTGTGTGTGTGCGTGTGCGTGTGTGCGTGTGTGTGTGTGTGTGTGTGTGTGTGTGTGTGTGTGTGTGTGTGTGTGTGTGTGTTATTTCTGTCTTTTTCTTTTTTCTTTTCTGGCTCTAGGGTCCTTATATTTCTCACAAACCTGCAAATTATATCGTTGTTTTTGATGAAACACTTAAGCAGCTAAATGGTAATGGTTGCATCCCTCTACAGCCTATATATAAATTGTGTACAGCTACAAAACAGAAATCACATGTTTAGCTAGTAAAACATAAAACAAGCTTTTTACCAGTTAGTTCGACCGTGCCTCCGGTACTGCTAGAGAGAGCGATCCTAAGCGCTAAACAGGCTCCTGTTCTTTATTATCAGCGCTCACTCAGAATTCTATCAGCGTTCGGAGTTTCATGGCTGCATTTCATTTTACTGCGCACAGTAGCGGCACACGGAGTCTCGGGGTGGCTGTCAGAATAAAGCCAGAAAGCTGTTTCCCTTCGTTTCCGGTTACGTCTGCTGCACTTTCGTTCCATTTATTTTTTTTTCCTTCCCATGTCTTCGAAAAGCGGCGCTAACCGGTAGACTTCCCCGTGCGACTGCCACTCAAGCGACCGAGCGAGGTCTGTCGTTATCGGCGAGCCGCTTCCGAAGGCAGCGGCGGGGCAGTGGTGCGCGAACTTAACGCGCAGCTTTCTCCCGAGCTCTACTCACCTAGATTAGGGAGTGGTAGGGAAACGGGATGGGGGGGGGGGCAGCAGGAAACAGCCTATCAAAAGGCACGGGCACCGGTACTACAAAGGGCAAGAAGAGATTAGAAAGATCGAGTGTAGACGTCGTCGTCGTCTCCGTCTACCGCGGCCGGCCACTGTACTTTCTGTTCCCTCCTCCACTTACCTTCCCTCTTGCCACACGCCCGACGTTTTCCCCCAGCTTCTTCTTTTTATTTCTTTCATTTCCCCATTCTTTCCCTTTTGTTCGGCCGCTCTAAAGTAGGCTGATAGAAAGACTAGATGTCCGGGCGGGCACGGAGTGCTCTGTGTGCCTGGCGGGTCTCGTTTTTCAGTATCGCGCAAAGCGAGCGCGAGCGTGCGCGCGCGAGCTCTGCACGGGGAGCGAAACGCATGCCATTCTAAAGTTCCTTTTCTTTCCCATCGTTCTCTTCTTACTCTTCCTCTGTGCTCGGGGACGCAAAAACGGGGATAATAGGGGAATTTGAGAATGGGCGCCGCCCCTAAAAATGGGTAGCTTACGCGAGAGCGCCCACCCTGGAAGGACGCGACAAAATAAAAAGTGTATCTTTGAAAGAAGCTCTCCCCGCCATGGGCGCAGCGGGACGGCTCTGTCCCCATGGCTCTGCCATTTACCTTTTTTCGGTGTCGGTGTCGCGTACGCTGTGAAACATGCCGAGCGTGTATGCGTCTAAACTTCACTTAATGCGAGAGCGCGTTCACGACAAAGTCCGGTCCTCTGTGGACGCCGGAGAAAAGAAATTGGTGGAAGGGATGGCAGGTGAAAGCCTGAGTACCCTTTGGCTGTTTTCCGGTCCTGTCAAACACCGTTCAATGGAGCGCCGGTCAAAAATAGAAACCTATACGGTGAAACCTCGCTAAGGCCGTATATATAACCTGCAGACACCGGGGAATTAGAGTAGTGCGCACTATAGCCGGTTTTTATGCGCCGTGGCTCAGTGGCTGCGGCGAAGTGTTTGCTGCTAAACACGATGTCGTGGATTCGATTGTCAGTGTGTCAGCGTCACTCAAACTATAAGGTACCGCCAAAAAAACAAACGAACAAAGCCGTGATGGGTTTCCACTTCTTTGTGTACCGCTTTGAGACGTAATCAACTAAACACCGGTAGTACAGGTTGTAGAAGAATGACGTGTCTATACTTGCCGGCATTAGAAATCTAAGTGCCGACAACAGCCTCTATTTAATGGCGAGTGACAGAATGTGTGTTACGTATTATTTGCCTTTCGATATTCTTACTGCCGTCGCTGAATCTGTCACAAAATGAACGCACGCACCTTCCTAGTGCTCTTTAAGTATGCGAACACATTTATGTAAAATGAAAACGCCGTGCACATTCGTCGTGATTGTCGCAATGAGGCGAGCCTCTTTTTTTGAAGGCTTAGGTACAGACGGGTCAATTACACTTGCTTTGCTGTCTTTTCCCGTTATTTCACGTATTGGAAGCACCCGAATAACGTATCACAAGAGTGAACCGGCTGAATTTAGTGCCGCTTCTGTGTGCAGTCCTCTTTCGTTGTCCCCTCTTGCAACGTTTTTGTCTGAAGCGAAGTCTTTATTCGGCATAACGGAACGGTACCTATCTCCGAAGTAGCTGCTCGCGCGTAGACAGATGTTCGCAGTAAGCGGTGTGTGGGGTGGAAAGCAACACCGCACTCCGCGTATAAAAGCCCGGGGGCAACAAAAGACCGACGACGGAGTACGGGCGCTCTTTCAACACAAGGCGCTCTCTCGGCAGGGCCGTGTTTTTACGAGCGCCACCGAATCCCGAAGCCCCGAGGAAGTCGGAAAGAGTCTGCAGTGCGCGCAATCTCCTATTCGCCCTTTCGGGACACGCAGTTTCGCTTGCAAAGTTGTTTAAAAAGCTGCCCCGTCTACACAATTGAAGAAATCGAGCCTAGTTTCTAGACAGCAAGGGGCAGAGAAAGGAAGTCATGCTGCCGCATGGTTTCGTCGGTGGATGCATGGGCGGCTGTGTTTAGTATGCAGTTCGATATATTTACTACCTCCGAGCTGAGATAACGAAAGAATAGCTGAATCTGCCCACGGGTTTTTCCTGGAAGAAAGAAATTTGCTAGAATTAAGAAAAAGAAAGAGATGAAATCGGCCATAGGGCCTCATCGCTTTTCCCTGAGAAATCTTGGCTGTAAAGTGGAACTTGGCTCGGACGATACCGTTGACGGCGGACGCACCCGCTTCCACCGTTCCTGACCCGCTCGCATGCGCGGGTCCCAGAAGCTGCTTAGCGCAGGTGTCATATATATATATATATATATATATATATATATATATGGAATCGAGTACGCCGTCGGCCTGTGGGGACATTTCAGAACGCCAGACCGCGCCTTGGTTTCAGAATGGAAGAGTGGCTTCTGTGCGACGTTATACGGTCGTGCCAGCTGCGCAGCGCGGAAATATTTGAAGCGTGTGCGACATCTGGAAGCTTTGCTCGTATACCCATACGTGCTCGTTACTGACCAGTCTGGAAAAGTAATCGATGACGAGACGCGTCATCCGACCGATCAGTTCTCTTTCGGAAGGAATGTGTTATTATCTGCTTGTCACGTTTTAACGAAATGGTGCGGGGAATTAATGAGTTTACTTGGAGTCGAAAAAAGAGTGCATGGATGTCCTGGGCTCGTTAGCGGAGCACAGCTGTACTGTACTGTAGCTTTTTGTATACCTCTGGCTGTGCTGTCGATTTATGCGCCTCTCGAATAACGCATTTATCCGTGACCGGTGCTGAACAAACGCATGCTGCAACACCAAACAGAGCAGTACAGGCCAATCTCGGCGTAAATGGACGCACATATACCTAGCACGTAGCACGACAAGGTAGTCGTGGCGCTGCACAGCCGACATTACCTGGAACCCAAAAACGCAGTGTGTGACCTTGGATAGAGTTCCGATGTAGATTCCCAGTGGTCACGTGTCTGGATGAGTTTTTGAAGTGGAGGAAAGAAAAATATTTGCCGCGTATCAGTGTGATTCACTGCAAATGACGTGTAAATGCATAAGCATGGCGGTGCTACCTCACTACGTCACGGCATTCAAGAAAAAAAAAGTTATCGCACGTACTTTACATTGGTGCCGTCAGGTGGCGCACTGTTTTTGCATTGCTACGTATTGTGAAGGTGGTCCTGCGCGGTGCTGCCGAAGAACGCCTCCCGAAATAAATCTCTGGCCGCTCCACTGAGACTAAGTATCCACTGCCATTAGGCACATCACATTAACAAGCGGCTCATTTTACGTTTGTTGAAGTAATACTATTGCTGTATTATGTGCTCAAAGCTGTATGTTTAAGAAATCGAGCTCTTATAAGGTTGCTATAGTTTTGCAGCTGTGGTGCTAGATTGCCATGGCAACTCGGCAACGCGTGTAGCGGCGCAGCTGAAGTCATGTGACTTAAACTTGAGCGTACAGTAAGGTTGCGCTAGGCCTTTTTATCGGACGGGTGCCAGCCTTAATGCTTAAGGGCATGTCCACAGGGCCTCCTTCCGACTAATTTTACAAGCCAGACTGATTGTGGGGGTAGCCACTGGGCTGTTCAGCTTACAAACCAAGGCAGCAGATTACTGCGCCTGAACGCGTCTTATTTAAACACTGATGCAAACAACAAATAATTTAGCAAACCGATGCCACGCACGTCCCCATGCTTGTCATCTGGGATTGACTTCAGAAAGCTTTTTGTTGCTTAAGGATTTTTCTATTTGCTATCGCCTTCGCTAGCAATATACGATTGCCTAGCATCGGGTCCTTCAATGAGCTCTACCTTAGGAACATTTTCTTTTTTTGCAAAGCAAAGGGATCGAGGAGGCAGAACACAAAAATAATATCCTGGTTTCACGCAAGAAAGGCACGACAATTTTTTTCTCAACTATTGTGGTCCCGAACTTTATTAAGCCAGAACTTCACAAAGCTTTCAGTTCGTATAAGTGCTCTTCGCCATTTGCGAGCCGCCTTCGCTAATACTATTGTTAACAGCGGGATTAGCTTAAAATTTATCTTACGATCAGTTTTAGCGTAAAAGCTTTCTGCGAATACGGCGTGCGGACAGAGATTCTTGAAATCCTTAGTAAAGCCCTGCTCGAAATTCTCTCGAAAGCTTGAGACGTAGCGCCATCTGTGAGACTCTGATCGCAGCATGCGCAAAAGAAAAAAAAAATTGAAGGACGTCAGAAGGAAGCGATGTACTCCAGTAGTCAAAGGCTCTCTCTCGCTCTCTCTTTCCTGCAAGCAGTGATCAGCTCAGGCGAGAGAAGCGGCCATCCATCGTGTTGTTGGGGGGCCCCCCGCTCGGCAGCTTCCTTTCGAGGGTAAGGAGGAGGGAGTTATGCTTCCAGCAGCAGCAGCAGCAGCCACAATGGGCCAGCCGTCGACCACGGCGGCTTCTTCTTGCCCTCTCCGCGGGGCCACGACCGCCGACGCTCGGCTGCCGCCGCGAGGGCCTCGATCGGCCTTTCATCCCGATACACACACACGCGAGACACTGACAGCGCGCAGCCGACGGCGGAAGTAACGACGAACGCCCGCGCCGATGGCCTGCCCGGCCGAGCCGAGAAAGCCGTCGGGCAACAAACTGCCGCGGCACGCATCCTGAGCTACACGGGCGCATCATCTGCCGACGCCGCCAGTGCGATCGGCGGCCGTCGGCGCGCAATGCTGGCAGGAATTTTTAATCAGAAGCGAGAGCCGGCCGAGTAGAGGTTGCGGGGACGGGGGGGGGGGGGACCCCGTAGCGCGCCGAAACAATATGTCATGTGTCATCCCTTCCTTCGAGGGCTCGCCTGATGGAATCTGCGGAAGGCGTGTTCCCCCCGACGAGAACACCCTTCTGCCGTTGCTTTGAGCCTGTTCGAAGCGACAGGCGTCTGGATGAAGGAAGTTTGGTCGGAGGCGGTTATTGGGGTTTTGTTCTTTCAAGGCGTCCCCCCCCGCGTGTTCCGTCCCGTTCACTTTGACGCCCCCGTTGTTGTTCCCTTCTCCGGCATCCGCGCAGCATTTCTTGCAACGCGGAAGACTGACGGAACGTCGATGATTTCGTGACAGACGCCGGAGAATCGGTCGGTCGTGGCGAAAGCGTTGTGTGTATACAATATGCGCGCGGTGGGTGCCAGATGGCGGCTCGCCGTCGCTGGTAGGCACGTTTCTCGAGTTCGATTCGAGAGGATAGTCGTCGTCGAGGGTGGCGATGAAAAAAAGATGGCGGATCGAGAGCTGCGAGCGCGTATACGCCTGGTCGTGATCTCACGACGTCAGGCTGGTATTGTGAAAGGCTCACGATCGCGTGTGCTGTTCTTGCTGCGTATGTCGAGTGCTCTGTCGCTTCTCGCCAGATCCAGGGGCACTGAACTTCCCTACATGCAACAAAGCGAAAGAAAGAACGCTTAGGCATGCGGTTCTCGTCTGTGAATCGCCGTAAGAAAACTGACCGTGTTATATCAAGTAATCCCAAGGTACACGGTATGATGCCAAGCAAGCAGCCGCCCGAAAGCAGATAAATCTCAGCAAGAAACTCCCTCACCAGAGCAGGAATTGGCCTCCCTGGTACAGTACTCGGCCAGTGCCTCCCAAATGGCTCACTCAATGTTCCAATGGCCCTCAGTCCCCAGCAGCTGCGGAGCATCTGACCAAGGCGGCGGTCAGACCTGTAACGCAGCAGAGGGGACTAAGGATCCCTGGGTCCGGACAGGCTGTCAATGGAAACTGACCCTTAAAACGTTTAACACCCTAACCCTCTCGAACCCGTCGTGGTTGCTCAGTGATGGTGTTGGGCTGCTGAGCACGAGGTCGCGGGATCGAATCCCGGCTACGGCGGCCGCATTTCTATGGGGGCGAAATGCGAAAACACCCGTGTACTTAGATTTAGGTGCACGTTAAAAAAACCCAGGAGGTCGAAATTTCCGGAGTCCTCCACTATACGGCGTGCCTCATAATCAGAAAGCACGTAAAACGCCATAATTTATTAACCCTCTCGAGTGAGGCTAGCTTAGCAGGACTCTTTGAGGAACTATCAGACAAAGTTTGGGATATCATTGGCCTTAGTGAGATTAGAAGAACTGTTGAGGCTTATACATTGCTGAATAACGGACATGTACTCTACTATAGAGGTCTCCTAGATAAGAAGCAATACAGGGTGAAATTCCTAATCCATATGGACATAGTGGGCAACATTGACGAGTTCTACAGCATTAATGAGAGGGTAGCTGTAGTCGCAATCAAACTTAATAATGAGAGGTATAGATTAAAGGTAGTACAAGCCTACGCTCCAACATCTAGTCACGATGCTGAGGAAGTAGATCAGTTTTATGAAGATGTTGAATTAGCGATGACAAAAGTGCAAACTCAGTATACTGTAGTAATGGGCGACTTCAATGCAAAAGGGGGGTGGGGGGGAAGCAGGCTGGTGAACAAGCAATTGGCAACTACGGCGTTGATTCTAGGAAAGCTAGAGGAGAGATGCTGGTAGAATTCGCAGAAAGGAATAAGCTTCGAATAATGTACACCTTTTTCAGGAAGCGTAGCAACAGAAAGTGGACCTGGAAAAGCCCTAATGTTGAAACAAGAAATGAAATTGACTTCATACTTTTTGCTGAGCCCAGCATAGTGCAGGATATAGGAGTTATAGAGGGTAAAGTGCAGTGATCATAGGTTAGAGAGGGCTAGGCTTCACCTCAATTTAAAGAGACAAAGAGCAAAATTTTTCAAGAAGGAACAGGTCAACCTAGAGGCAGTAAGGGTAAAAGGAGACAAATTCAGGCTGGTACATGTAAGCAAATAGGCAGACTTAGAATAGAGAGACGATGATGACACTGAAATAATGAACTAGGCTGGCTTCAGAGGCAGCAGTTGAAATGGGAGGCAAGGCACCAAGGCAACCAGTAAGCAAGCTGTCTCAAGTCACAAAGGACGTTAAAGAAAGGACAAAGAACGAAAGTGTCCAACTCAAGAGATAAGATAGAATTCGCGGAACTGTCAAAACTGATCAACAAGCCGAAAATAAATTATATTCGAAACTATAACGTGAGAAAGACTTAAGAAGCCGTAAAAGATGGACGAAGATATAGTAAAAGAAGCGGAAGAATTCTGTACTGACCTGTACAATACCCAGAGCAGTCAGGATACCTCCATTAGAAACAGTAATGAACAGGATACAGAAACTCATCCTATAACTAGCGATGAGATCAGAAGGGCCTTGCAGGACATGAAACGAGGAAGAGTGGCAGGAGAAGATGGAATAACAGTAGATTTAATCAAAGATAGAGGAGACATAATGCTTGGAAAACTGGCGGCCCTTCATACGAAGTGTCTATGACTGCAAGGGTCCCAGAAAATTGAAAGAATGCAAACGTTATACTAATACACAAAATGGAGATGTTAAAGAATTGAAAAATTATAAGCCCATTAGCTTACTCTCAGTATTATCTCAAATATTTACCAAAATAATCTCCAATAGAATAAGGGCAACACTGGACTTTAGTCAGCCAAGGGAACAGGGCGGCTTCAGGAAGGGGTACTCTACAATGGATCACATCCATGTCATTAATCAGGTTATCGAGAAATCCGCAGAGTACAGTAAGCCTCTCTATATGGCTTTCATAGATTACGAAAAGGCATTTGATTCAGTAGATATACCAGCAGTCAAAGAGGCATTACGTAATGAAGGAGTACAGAACGCTTACGTAAATACCTTGGAAAATATCTACAGAAGTTCTACAGCTACCATAATTCTACACAAGAAAAGCAGGATGATACCTATAAAGAAAGAGGTCAAACAGAGACACAATCTCTCCAATGCTATTCACTGCGTTCTTGGAAGTAGTATTCAAGCTACTAAACTTGGAAGTCTGAAGAGTAAGGATCGACGGCGAATATCTCAGCCACCTTCGGTTTGCCGATGACATTGTTCTATTCAGCAACCATGCAGACGAGTTACAACAAATGATTGAGGACCTTAAGAGGAAGCTTTAGCTCGAGTGCTCCTATCTAAATCATCTAAATACATGTAAAAGGAGAATTCGTTTTTCTCGGCAACCACTGCACCAAATTTGACGAAGTTTGTTGCATTTAAAAGAAAAGCTTGAGATCTAGTGACTGTTGGTTTCAAATTTTCAAATCAGGTCGTCAATATTTGATTAAAAATCGGCAAAAATCGAAAATTTTCAAAAAGCAAAACTATCAAGTTTACAACTCTGTAACTCAACAACGAAAAAGGATAATACAATTCTGTGAATTGCAACTAACGGTACATCCAAAGCGGTCAAAATTGATATGTTATACATGAATATGAAGAAATTTAGTAATATGATAATACAGCTTTTGGAGAACCCTTGTAACCAACGTAACAAGTTCACGTAAGATGTAAAATGACACATAGAATTTGTCCGCTTTGAACGATCTAATGGATGCCGTTTACAGAACCGCGATATCTTTTCTTGATGCATAGCTAATAACTTGTAAACTTCGTGCTTCTGTATTTTTCCAGCTTTCAAATTTTTGACAATCTCTATAACAAAATTGAAGCCCGAAATCGAAGTTCCGCTCCCAACAGTCACTTGAATTTAACTTTCTCTCTCAAATGCAACAAATTTCATTGAAATTGGTACAGGTGTTATCTCAGAAAAACGTGCTTGCATTTTACATGTATTTGAATAGGCCGCGTCGGAGTTGTGCCCGAGCTAAAGCTTCCTCTTAAAAGCGGGGTTAAAGATTAATATGCATACGACAAAGATAATGATGAATAGCCGGGCAAAAGAACAAGAGTTCAGGATCGCCAGTCAGCCTCTAGAGTCTGTGAAGGAGTACGTTTACCTCGGTGAATTAATCACAGGGAACCCTGATCATGAGAAGGAAATTCATAGAAGGATAAAAATGGGTTGGATCGCGTACGGCAAACATTGTCACTTCCTGACTGGAAGCTTACCATTATCATTGAAAAGGAAGGTGTACAATCAGTGCATTTTACCAGTGCTGACATATGGGACAGAGACTTGGAGACTGTCAAAGAAGCCTGAGAACAAGTTAAGGACCGCGCAAAGAGCGATGGATCGGAAATTGTTTGGCGCAACGTCAAGAGACAGAAAGAGAGCGGTTCGGATCAGAGAGCAAACGGGTATAGACGATATTCTAATTGACATCAAGAGAAAAAAATGGAGCTGGGCAGGTCATGTAATGCGCCGGTTAGATTGGACCATTAGGGATACAGAATGGGTACCAAAAAAATTAAATTATGGTGTTTTACGTGCCAAAACCACTTTCTGATTATGAGGCACGCCGTAGTGGAGGACTCCGGAAATTTCGACCACCTGGGGTTCTTTAACGTATGGGTACCAAGAGAAGAGAAACGTAGTCGAGGACGGCAGAAGGCTAGGTGGAGCGATTAAATTAGGAAATTCGCGGGTGCTAGTTGGAATCGGTTGGCGCAGGACATGGGTAATTGGAGATCGCAGGGAGAGGCCTTCGTCCCGCAATGGACATAAAACGGCATGATGATGATGATGATGATGATGATGATGGTGGTGGTGATGATGATGATGATGATGATGATGATGATCTTAAGTCGCAGTGAACGTTCCCAGCGGCGTGCCAGTCCTTTGCTTTGGGCATCGTCTCCGAAAGATGGTCCTTCTGGGACGCTATAGCCTTGGACGACCTTGCCTATCTTGTCTATCATTTCTTTCTTATGCCATCACTTAACTTTCTTTTAATACTTGATTGTTGTCTCGTGCACCGTTGTGGCAGCGTGGGTCACGGAGCTCACACGTCAGTACTATTTTTTGAGGGAAAGAAAAAGCGCAGAGACTTTTTTTTCTGACGGCTTTCTTCGAGGTGCGGAAATTTTTCTCGCTAGTTGTTCGCATGACGCTGGGAAACTACGCTCTTTACGACGCCCGCAAAACTAGCGTACCTGAATAAAGGCGTTCATAGGTAGGCGTGATGACAACATTCTCCGTGCCTCAGACCGCAACAACTCTACATAAATCTTGACCAAATTGCGGTAGTACACCAGTATAACAACAATTTAGCCCCTCGGTTCCCCTTCATTCTTCTCGCTCATTGCATGGTGAGGTTCTAGACTTTTGCGAGCCTTGATGCCACCAGGTAGCATACGAGGGTTTATTGCACCCTCCCAGTTCCCCTCCACCAGCTGACTGCTGCTAACCTCACATATACCACGTGACACATGCTGTTAAAAGAAACACTGACAATCGCTTAAGTGTCCAGATGTGGTTTGAATGCAAAAGCGTAATGACTTCTCTAATTACTTGGTTACGTCTATGATACCTGACGTCAAGAATTGTCACGTGAATTGTCACTCTACCTTAAGTCACCATGCTCTAACTTGTTCTAACTTTAATTCTGTCTTACTACTGACGTCATACAAGACGCTGATGACGTCCATGATGATGACGATGGTGATGATGATGGTGATGATGTTTGTCACTACTCGTTGCGGACAATGCCACTTTTTTCTGCCTTACGGGACACATATTGCTTTCGCGATAATTTTATACATTCGCCGCTGTGGCCTCGAGTTGCGCTGGCCGATCAATCCAGAGGCTAGATCTTGCAAACAACAGCTAACACTCAATAAAGCTGGTGGTATTGTGGTGGGCTCCGTGTCGGAATCGCAGGCGTCCTGTATGCGAAAGGTGTCGGTTCGATTCCCACCTGTGGTAACTTGTATTTTTCCTCCACTATAATTTCACTTCAACTTATTACTACATTTGAGCTTCTTAAAATACAGTTTTGACCGTAACGCTATGCTGTGATGCGATATCCGGTGAAGTATTATGCGCAGTTTAGTCTGGTTGGTGCGGTGTTGTAGTGAACATTCGCAGGTCCCAGCGAGGGCAGTCTCCGTTCGAGAAGCAATAGAAGTGAGAGTCGTACCCGCTTGTGGAAGTTGCGCCTGTCTGCGGTGAAGCGTAAAAACTCTGCTTTTATTCCTTCCCTTACCTAACCGAACTTAGCGGTCTTAGCCACTCACAGTTCTCTGCTAGAACAACCGTTTAGCGTATTACTACCGGCGAACAGATGCGTACGTCGAAACAAACAAGGTTGTGTGTCCATTTTCCCCCGTGATTTCCTTGACTTTACTGTCTGCTAGGCTTGATCCGTCTGTATCTAACAGAACGCGAAACCCCCGGTTGTCTCTCACACTGCAAATCGAATACTGGTCACACAGTTCTCATTGCTTTTCTATACAAAACGAGTGCCCAAGATCTTGGATATACGTCCGTCGATCGATGAAAACGGATAGTCTAAACTAACCTGTGGATCGTCGCAACCAAAAAAAAAGGTAATAATAATAATAATGAAATAAAAATAAAATGTTCTCCTTCAGAGATTTTAGGGTAAAACGGATTTACTTTATAAAACTCGATCAACAAAGGCTTGTCAGCGCTTCACGCCTAGAAATAGAATTCGCATCAGTATTCAAGCTGCGTGCAACCCTTTGGAGATCACAGATTACGCCGGGGAGAAAAGCTATGCAGGCTGGCCGGCTTTGCACCAGCCCTACGTGCATGTGCCCGCGGTCGATGGTGGAGCTTTCGTGACACTCGAAGCGCTTTCATTTCCTCCTCTCCAACACCGCTCCGTCATAATTCACCGCCTTTCCTTCTCCTATACTTGACGCCTGCCGCCGCAGTCGCTGCTCTTGCACCTCTCCCCCTCCCCCCTCCCCATTCTTCTTTTCACGGAGAAACCAATGGCATTCTGAATGAGAAATCAGCATTAGCGCACGAAAGAAAGAAAGAAAGAAAGAAAGAAAGAAAGAAAGAAAGGAAGGAAGAAAGAAAGAAAGAAAGAAAGAAACAAAGAAAGAATTCCCCGACGACCTGTAGATTCGGCACCTTACGACACTGTGCAGTCGCGCGCTACAGCCAGCCTGCTGCGGTGCCGGAAGAACAATGCGGCTACGCATCGCCGGCTGTGAATAACGGAGAGGCCGAGAGATCACCAGAGAGAGAAAGAGAGAAAAAAAGAAATGTGAAGAGGGATGAAGTAGCAATAATAACCGCCCAATGCGAAGACAAGTCAGACACAATGAAGGAGTGAGGCGAAAAAAAAGAAAAGTTTGACAGGCGTGTGAGGAGTGCGTGGCCGGAAAGCAACCGCCGACGACGGCGGAGGTGTGGGAGCACCGCGTGCTTTTATTCTCTCGCGCTACGCGCGCACGCCTTCTCTAAATGTAAAATCAATGCTAATGAGGACGAGAAAATGTAGCACGGCGACCGGTTCGGAAGAAGGGAATAATACGCGCCTGAGGTGGTCTTTGGGAAGTCGACGTAGGAGAGGGGTGGTTCTTCGGACGTACGACACCGGCCACACGCAGGGCGGCCGCGGTTGCACTTTCGGCGAAGTGCTGCTGTACGGGCCTGCGGCCGTCAAAATCTCAGCTCCATTCATTCTGCGCGCGAGGAGGGCCGGGACCTTTTTTCTCTCAATTCAACCCCTGCTCTCTTGTCTAATGCGGCGAGGTGTGTCATTTTTATTACTACCTTTATATTATCTCTCGTTTTTTATTTTTCTCTCGGGTGTTCGATACGCAACGTTGCGCAGTCCCGAGAGCGTGTTTTGTTAACATATTGGCTCCCGAGAAAGGCGGTCTTCTCTCGACGTCTTAGAAGAGGTCTCGAGCCGGCAGAATGCAAACGAGGCTCACCGAATGGGCCGATGACGCAAACGGGAAAGAAAAGATGCAAATGCGCTTCGACTTACGTAACTTTCTTTTTCTGGTCGCCAGCTCTCGTGCGATTTTTATTTTTCGTTTACTGTATAGTTACAATGTATGTGTTCGGTCGTCTTGGGGTAATTAGAATGAGAATGAACTCTGAAAAAGAAGAAAAAAGAAGGAGAAAGCAATGAAGAGGGTCGATCCCGTTTTGTTGCAAACGGGAACTCTGGGGAACATCAACTGAAAATGAAGTGAGCGTTTCGCGGTTAGCAACCATGATACGCCAGTTAGCTGTCGCACTGGAGGCGGTGCTGTCCCTGCTCGGTTTCTTGAATATCACATTTTATTCTTGCCACCATATTAGCCGCGTCTCATGACTATCTCGGTTTATTTTGCTCTATTTCATCACATAACTTTTGTACAGCAGTGTTCCGTTTATGAATTAATTCCTGTGTGGGTGTCTTTGTGCGTGTCTGGTGTATATATATATATATATATATATGATCTGTGTGTGTTGTGTGTGTGTGTGTGTGTGTGTGTGTGTGTGTGTGTGTGTGTGAGAGAGAGAGAGAGAGAGAGAGATATATATATATAAAACTTATTTGTGCGATAACGTCACAGCGCTCCAGCGACGAAATCAGGCAAACTACAAGTGCTGCACATGCAAAGAACTCTGCAGACACTCTTATAAAGCTATTATTAGGTGAAGCGGTTACACCAACCATTTATAAAACATATTAGCAAACAGTTCTATGGAAGAAAAATACAATATAGGTACCGAAAGAAGTTATTCAGAACGTGTGCAGTAACAACTGCAACCGCAACAACTGCGACAAGTCCACGTAGCAGGAGAGACGCCTTTCACGCGTCGCGGCTTTCGACGAGCCAAAACTAGAAGTCAGACGACCACCGCTTTCAATGCAAAGGGGGCGTGGGCAACCAAATAGACGGAAGCTATTAAATTCGCACCACTGACGCACGTTGAAGCACGGAAGCAAATGTGAAAGGAGCAAGGGAATACTGCTTTAGAGCACGCTATATCTGTTAGAGGAGCGAGAGAACGGACTCGAATTTCTGGCGCCCCTGTGCAGAGCACCGCAAATCGGAAGGACGTGGCGCGCAGTCGTGAGCTTCTCGTAACGGCTGGCTTGGCACGACACTTAAAAAGGCAGGCATTTATCTTGCGGTTTAGCAGTAGCCGCCACTACGCCTTTCTTTCTTCATTTTCGTCCCATGGTTACAACCTTCATTTCGCACGTGCAACCTCAGCCGCAGAGCATGCACACCAAAGCGACATTTACGGTCCTGTCTGCGATATCCATGTTGATGGCTCGTTCTGAAAGCGCAGGTTTCATAGTCCCAGGCGAACGCACCGAGGAGTGAGACCCGCCCCACCGTGCTTCTCGCCAGTGGCAAGCCAACGCGGTTGTCGTACATACCGGAGCTGTTCGCGCGGCGTTCGGGCCGGTTTTCAGTGACATCGCCCGAGCTGCTTCTACTGGCAAGCCCGAGCAGAAAGATCGTTTCGACCAGCACACCAGGCCAGCGAACCGTAATCCTCAAGCGCGCCAAGGGAATCATCCTCTTCTTGCTTTGGCTACCGGTTCGGCTTTAGCCTATAGCTATGCCCCTCCTGAAATCTCTCCCCCCGCTTTCTTTTGTATTGTTTTTCGTCTGGCTGCGCGTCGTCTGCATCTTCGCCGCCAGCTTTATACCTACATCTTCACTCGCCGCGCACACTTGGGCCGCCGAAAGTTCAACGAGCCGGCTTTTATATACATGCTCGATTCTGCAGTGCGGAGAAGCGCAGTGAAAAAGGCGCGCTGGATTTCCATTAATTGCGCTCATGTATTAATCATGAAGCGTCCGTTGGGACAGCAGCCACCGACTCGCGGGGTGACGAAGAAGAATGGCCGCGTGCCTGGGACACCGGCCGAGGTAAGGTGAGAGCTGTACAGGGAAGCCCAGGACCGAAACGAGGAGGAGGAGGCGCACGGGCGGGTTGTGTATATGCACACCGCAAGGACGCAAGAAAAACGACGGAAAAAAAAAATCGCGCGATCGCGAGGAAAGAGAAGGCCAGACTAACGGCGGTAATCAGAGAAGGCAACGAAGGAAATAAGGAGATGGCGAGACATATGACAAAGCCGAGGCCACCGAGGAGGCCCCATTAAAGTGGCAGCCACTCGTTCTCTCGCTCGTGCCGGGAGAGAAGGGGGCGGGAGTGGTGCGCCTTTTCTTGCTTTCTAAAACGAAGCGAGCAGCAGCGCTCCACTAGACCGCCGAGTTTTTCTTTTTTCTATTTTGCAGCGGACCCCATCTTTTACCGCGGCGGGCTGCGGCGCCGTCCGGGCAGGTCTTTGGTGTCGCCTCATTAAGGCGCCGTACCCGGCGACTTTGCATAGCTTGAGACGAAGAGCCCCGTAGGGCATTGTCTGCCCAACGAGGTTTCGTTCATCTGCTTCTTTCTCTCTCTCTCTCTCCCAGTCCTCTGGTTCCGCGAACGCCTCTGCTTTAGAGACGCTGCTTGGCTGGGGCCAGGTCTGAATCGATATCCGCGACTCGGGTTCCGCGGGCGCTGACGCCTGCTCGATCGGCGTCTCTTCTCAATTGAGACGCGCTTTCTCTCCTCCAACTTATTTCGCGGAGCTTCGCCCTCTTTTCTCGCCATCCATTTATTTTATTTTTCTCGGTCGCTTTATTCCTTCGTCGTCGCTGCGTCCGGTGATCCTTGTTTAGCGTGATTCTGAGACTGTAAGAGGAACGCACGGCGCTATAACCAAAGCGCAGGTCACATGTATGCTATCGACGTTTGCGCGAGCTATTTCTTGGAAGGTCGCTTTCTTTTTCGCTCGCAGTTCTATGGATTCCATGATGGGATTAGAGGGGATGATATATGATGCGAACTGGAGGAGGCAGGCTCCGCGCTGCCTCGCGACGTTCACGTCCGTGGTAGAAACGTGAGAGGCTTAAAATCTTTTGCTGCAGAGCAAGAGGTCGTAGTTTCGATTCCATGCTGCACTGCGATGGAAAACTGGATAAAACGACAGAAAAAAAAGTAAAAGGGGACACTTGCGTGCTGTTATTTGTGGTCGCGTTAAAGAACTTGAATAAGTCAAAGTTAATCCGGAGCCTTCCTACAGTGTGTCCCAAAAACAATATTTTCCTTTGGGACTATCTATCTATCTATCTATCTATCTATCTATCTATCTATCTATCTATCTATCTATCTATCTATCTATCTATCTATCTATCTATCTATCTATCTATCTATCTATCTATCTATCTATCTATCTATCTATCTATCCGTCTATCTGTCTGTCTATCTATCTATCTAACCATCTGATCATCTATCTAACCATCTGTCTATCTGTCCGTCTATCTGTCTGTCTATCGTTCTGTCCGTCCGTCCGTCCGTCAATTAACATTCTATAGATATTTCGACTACTACTGTACGTCACACATGAATTCCGTGATTCTCTGACAAAACAGCCGATCGGTTATCGGACTCCGCAAAGAAAACGATCGTTCGTTCGTTCGTTCGTTCGTTCGTTCGTTCGTTCGTTCGTTCGTTCGTTCGTTCGTTCGTTCGTTCGTTCGTTCGTTCGTTCGTTCGTTCGTTCGTCCGTTCGTTCGTTCGTTGGTTCGTTCGTTGGTTCGTTCGTTGGTTCGTTCGTTCGTTCGTTCGTTCGTTCGTTCGTTCGTTCGTTCGTTCGTTCGTTCGTTCGTTCGTTCGTTCGTTCGTTCGTTCGTTCGTTCGTTCGTTCGTTCGTGCGTGCGTGCGTGCTTGCGTGCGTGCGTGCGTGCGTGTTATCCGGGCATTCGGACATTGAGAATAATCCGCACAATCTTTTTACCCGTTTAAACGAATGAGAACAGCGTCATTTTTCGGTTATCGACAACAAATAGAGATATCGGCGAAATGCCGGGAATATTTTGAAGTTTAAAGAATTTTCTGTTCTATGTTTAACTCCTTCTCCGCAATTCTTGCTTCCTCAGGCATACGTAGACCACTAAAACCAGAGCATCGGGAACTCTTAATTAACTCAAATAAGTTGCGAAGCGTTGGTTCATGCATATGAAATGAGGAAGCGGAAATGGTTTTAATTAAGTCATTAAGCAAGACGAGCACACGTTAAAACGAAGAGATAGTGCACACACACGAAGGCATTTTGTAATTATGAGTGCCGCCCTAAAAGCGCGCCAAAAGAAAAATATACATATAGCGTGGAGAACATAACGCTCAGAGGCTCAACCGCGCCTCGCTTTTCTCCTCTAAACGGCAGCAAACAGAAGACGTGCTGTGTCATTAAGCGGCAGCTATGCAGGAGGACGACGTTGTTTGCGCAGGGGATTCATTCAGCGCCTCCATTCGGCTTTACGCTAAAGCGTCACCAACGGAAGCGGTCGGTAGCGTTACGACGCCCTATATGACCCTGTCGGCGGCAAGCCAAAGTGCTTTATTTCCTTTATTTCTTTTTTACTTGTACATTTTTTTTTTGTTTCAGAAAAAGAAAGGGGCCCCGCGCGATTTGAATATTCCTTGCAGTTGTTAGCACGGGCGCTCGCGGGCGCCGGTCTGGCCGACCTGGAGCAGCCGTCGCGCTCTGCCAACTGCAGCGCGCCTCATTACACCAGCTTAGCCTCGTTACCGGATTCCGAGTCCGCGCTTATGGGCGACAAGATCCGGCCGTTATGCCGCGATGGGCGCATTTCGCGTACAGTCGCCAAACAGAAAGGTCCGCCTTCCGCCGTTAGGATTTAGGCTGATGCCTGTAACCCCCATACCGTCGAGAGAGAACGCACTGCGCTCGTTCCGCCTCCCCCTTTCCTTCCTTACACCCTCCTCTGCCCAACTATTTTATCTTTCAGTTGCTCTGGCAGTCTCCGGAGTGAAAAAAAAAAAACTGCCGAGAGTCTACAAGACTTTTTAGCCTCTTTTCAGAGTTCGAAACTTCGCGCCGGGAGCGCAACGTTGGCTCTCAAGACAGTTTGGGTCGTTATAGGAGGCGATTCAAAGTTTTCTGCCGTTCAACCTGTACTTATAGATTAGGCAAACTGTGCCGCTGACACTATGATTCTGCATAACGAATGACAGGAATCCTGCAAGTTAGACCGCTGTGGCGAGCAACTCGTGACGCTGGTTTCGTTCGTCGTCGCACTTGACAACGGAGATGTGCGTCGCGCTCGCTCGCGGAAAGGGCGTGTGCCTTCGAGCAGTCTGTTACAATGCAGGTTGCGCGCTTAGCCGAACCACCGAACGTGTGCACATACACTCTTCGCCATTATGAAAGGGAACACCAGATTTGTGTTCAAAGCTGGCATTTCTCTATTTCCGTGCTTGTAATGAGAAAGAAGTTCCACGAGCGGGATTCATCGGCAGTAGAACAACATAAAAAAGTAACAGTGAGGGAGGTGCTTGATTTACACGTTTCCGTCAGGTCGACATCGCGAGGGCGGTATCACTGGGAGAGATCGGGTACCAAATATGCGGTGACGCAGCAAGTTACCTAATTATGCGCAGACCTTGGAGCGACGGGCGGTTACCGAGATGATTAACAAAGTGGCTATTCAATGGCGTCCCGTCACGCGTGTTATCGATCATCATTACCATCATCATCATCATCATCATCATCATCATCATCATCGTCGTCGTCGTCGTCGTCGTCATCATCATCATCTCTCCTCTTATTCTTCGTCTTTTAGCTTTGAGAGTGCAGGAGGTTTAACTGTATAATGCAAAAATCGCACCGTTGTGGTTCTGAGCCGTCGTGGGACTGCCGCTTCAGGCATAATCAGAAACTAAGGATAAGGGGGCGCTGCAGTCGACATGGCAGCGCAGACGCGTCGAAGTTTAACGAGTTCAAGTTAGTGGAAATTCTAGAAAAGAAGAGAGAGAGAGAAATACGGAACAGACAGAACTACAGGCCAATGCTGCTCCCACGCGCCCGCGTCCGCTTTGACTTACACATGGTAGCAGAGGGTGCTTACAGGGGAGACAGAGACAGAGAGGGGAGAGGGGGAGTCGCAGTGGACTGCGTGTGCAACGTGTGGGAGTCGGCGCGCCGTTTAAATATTGACCGGTAAACAGCGGCCGAATTGATTGCCCCTCGCACCCGGCGCAGAGGACGGACGGCGAGGACAGGGCGTCGAGGCACGTCGGCGCCGCTGATGGTAGCAAAGCCCGAGCGTCTGGCTCCGCGTCCGCAGCGGCCTCTGCGGCCTGTCGCCGCGCAACAGCTGCAGCCCCTCCGAAATGACGGCCACCGCACGCTTGGGCAAACAGCGGTCGCAACGGTCGAAGCTCGCACCCCGCGTAACTTGCGTGTCCCAAAGCAAACTTCACGAAACGTCGAGAGCGCGCGCCTAATTTCGAGCAACGCCTGGCACACCCTCTCTCCTACTACCGCCTCCCTGTACTACTTTCCCTCCTTCTGACCCTTTTCTTGTCAACGCCATCCTCCGCTACCTTGCCTACAGCTGACTTGACTCTCCCCCTATGCCGCTTCCCTTTGCCTTAGTCGAGAAAAAGCAACGAAAGTTCGTGAAAACGAGAAAGTGGGGCAATATTGGGGCAGACGTCATGGTTAGAAGTGTGCATAGCTAAACTGTTAGGCGAGCGTTGTCTGTGCTGTTTCAGGAAAGGAAAAAGAAAAAGCATAAAGGAAGTTTCATGAAGACATCTTGTACAGCCATGATTTTGAGATGCGTGACATAAAGTGACTGTCTTTCTCTTCGCGGTGAACTCATTGCTGGAGCTCTTGCACCTCGGGCACTTGAAATCCGCAGTGGTTGTCTGCAGTAGATGCCTCCGCAATAACAGTTTGCGTTTTTCTTAAAGGATGTACTTCGAAAAAGAAAAAAAAAGAAACGCGAGGAGAGAAAGAGGGTGAGTACCTTACGGTAATCTCCAACCTAGCTGCAAGTCGAAAGAAAGAAAGAACTCCCCCCTCCCCTACCGTGGTTCTTTTCACTGATTTATTAGCCCTGAAATATTGGAAGTTTGGCTACTGCAAAGGCTGGCTATCCCAAAATACTAGGTAAGAAAAATAACAAAAGAATAGAAAAATGTAGTCAAGCTAAAAACGTTGTCACAACAAATCCCTGACGAAATAAATCATGCGTGACTGAAATGCTAGAGTCAGGAAATGCTGTTGCAGTTCTTATACCCCTTTTTTTCGCTGTCTTTTGACTACATTTCACTGCCCTTAGAAAGCCATTCAAGTTTTTTGTGTGCTTTACTTTGGCTCGCTTTCACTGCCCTTTGCTCGCTCTTCAGACAGTTTCGTCTTATCTTCTCCGTACAGTTTATTCGTGTTGACCTCGAACATCCTCCTTCTATACGTCTACATTAGGCCCCGGTTCGTAGTGAGAATGATCGAGTGGTTGCAATAAATATTTCTCGTCCCATTAGCCCCGTTTTGCAGCACTATTGCACTCCGTATCAATGGCAGAACAGCACAAACGTGTTGCCACCAGCTGTTCGTTATTGGCGAAACTAACGTTTTGTAGTCGCTTGAACATCTAACAAAGCGTCGCATGAGCCAGCAGTCACGCTGGTCAGACGAATGCTTCAGGTCTCTTGCGAAAGGTTACTGGAAGTAGCAGCTAGCTCGTGCAAGGCAAACAAGCTCCACGCACTTCGGCTTTCCTGCCTGAAACGTAGTGCGTTTACTTAACAGCGCTCGTCTTTTGCGTCTCTGCGTTCGCTAGCAGCCACACTTTCAAGCAATCCAGAACTTAACCCCCCGCCCCCCCCCCCGCATAACGAAAACTGCGAGCCGCGGCCACCGCACTGTGAGGCAGTTGCGCAGGCTGAAGTCGTCCAACGCTGCGCGTAGTGCTACAGTGTTTGCCTTCCGTACACTGTTCCTAAGCCTCGCAGGGAAGCGGGCTTGCCGCTGCTGGTATCGCCGGCATGCTCGCTATGCAAAGAGCTCAGAGTAAGAGGCGTTTCGAAACCGCGCTTCGCCGTTCCGACGGCTTGAGTCCGTTTCGCCAGCGCCAGCGACTTAGCGAGTAACCTCGGCTTTGCCTGAAGACGTTTGGCGCATATTCGTCGCTCACAAATGAAGGCGCAAAAATAAGACCAGAGCAGCATACGCGTGATGTCTTGCGACATAACTTGGGTTAAGTCATCGCACGAGTATACTCGTGCGATGACTTATACCCTCCGTACGAGGCAGGAGAAATTTTCCTTTAAGTATACTTAAAGGAAAATTTCTCCTGCCTCGCTTGCTCGTACTTGAGCTAGTCTCTTTTTTTTTCTCTAAAGCTGTAGCAGGAAAGTGTGTGTGGTAACGCCGAAACTGCAGCCACTTTGGCAGAGACAAACTGTTTGGAGCAACGCGTGAGTAACGGCGGCGTAATTCGTTTTTGGGCAATCGCCGCGGTTCTTTAGAGTGTTGCAGCTGCTCCTGGATTCGGCGGCCTGGGAAGATCGTGGGCGTACGCAATTCATCTTCCTGCCTTCTTGCTTTTGGGTATGTACCAATGGAAAAGCACTTAAGGAAACAAAGACTGAGCTAGTCATTAAGGAAGAGCTGCAATAGGCCAGAATTCATTTTCTCTGCAATTGACTGTTTTTAATTTCATTGGCGTCCTAGCTCACCATGATGGATAATGCGGAGCTTTGGAGATTTCGCTGAGCTTTGAAAGTGTCACATCTAGCGTGGTACGTAGGTGAACTTTTTCTTTTCTTTTTCCTCCGGGTAACAATTTGGAAGTGGTGTCAACGCGACAACACGCCTTTTCAGCTTCACTACAGCGTGAGAATTCACGTAGAAACTCCTCTGGTAGTTGTCTTAATATGCGTAAGCATTGTGCCACTTGCTCATCTCCACGCAGCCCGGCGTCATTATCAGTGTTATGCAAATTTATCCAACTAGTATATATAAACCCGTTCCCGCTTATCATGTTCCCGCTTATCAACCCGCTTATCATGTTCGATAGCGAATAGAAGGCCGTTTAATAAAGATAGAATTCATTACGGCATTTGAGCTCACAACCATTGGTGTTAAGGTGAAATTACTTAGCCATATTTAGTTAAGAAAGAATTCATTAAGACACTCGAACCCGCGACTTTTGGTGGGAGTCGAAACCCCGACATTTAGTGTTAAGGAGAATTAGGGTTAATTTAGCGAAGCTGAAGGTGGCAGGCAATGTTCTTCTTCGAGGCGTCGGACGCTGGCGCGTAGTTCCCGGTTACGCTGGGCAATGCGTGCTTGTGTTTCCCGCGCTTGTTCTGCGTTGCGGCGTTCCCTGGAACGTCGCTGTCGGGTGGCAGAGGCATGGCGTCTTTGCCCTTGTTGGTTGATCTAGTGAGCGTCTTGCTGTAGTTCATCGCTTTTGCGCAGCGTCATTGAGTTGTTTGTGGCGCTTTCTGTATTGACGCTGATACCCTGCATTTTTCCGCTTCCGTTCTTCTTCTGTAAGCGGTTGCGGCCGTTTTGGCGCCTTTACAGTAAATGCGACAGCGCTGCGGCGACACGAACTGCTGCGACGCGACACTTGCTAATGACCATGCAGCCCGGTGTCATTATCAATCTTATCGAACACGATCCGAACATTTTACGCTTCTTGGATGTTTCAGATGCTTGTTTAGAGCTTGTTCTTTATTCAAACGTATGTTGTGCTGTGTGTTGTATGGCTGGGTTAAATGAATTCGCCTGCGTACGGAGGGTATGAGTCATTGCATTCGTCTTAAGTGACGGACAGGCTTCTCGTTGGGTAGGCATAGAAATGCTTACGCGTTGAAAATATGTGCTACGTACGAGCATTATGAAATCTCTTCGGCGACGTAAATACCTGGTATATCAGGAATTGATATTAGTGACTACAAGACCTACTGCCTGGCTTTATCAATTTCATGTAGCAGCATAACTTAAGTTAAAAGAAACACGTTGAGAGCGACGATCCTTCTTTCAACGACCAAATAATGTGGGCATTTGAATTATCAAAAGAATAACTTGAAAAAATATCGCAGTGGTTGCATGAGTAACTCCGAAGGTTATATATACTGGGCAGCATAGTTGAAGTTCAGTTGCATTAACTGATGGATCTCTCCTTGTTTTCTACGTTAACAATCGGTACAGACCAATTTATTCGCGCTTTGACAGCGGTGTGTTCATCACCCCAGAAAGCTTCCTGTGATACCTTTCGGACAGCCAAGTTAGCCAAGGAAAAATAAAGATTTTGTCCCGTAGTTTACTATAGGTTCACATCATATCATTGAAATGTTCATATATATATATATATATATATATATATATATATATATATATATATATATATATATATATATATATATATATATATATATATATATATATATATATATATATATTTAGAACATGCCTTTAGCGTCGGGCTCATATATGTAGCTTTCTTATTGTATTTAGCGGCAAAGCTAACTTGTCGAACATTCCAAAGTAGGCAGCAACTGTTACGCCAGCTTGTTACTTGTATATATTGACGCGAAAGCATTATATGCCCCAATACGCGAAAATCCGGCGTCATCGGCGTCGCCACCGAGCGATGATACCAAAATGCGGACGACGGCGCAAAGAGTAAAAACACGTCAGAAATGCTCATATTGACGTCAAGTTTCTCAGGGAGGTTCTTGTAAATAAAGTAGATCAATGACCTTGAAAAGAAAACTTGGTAAGTTTCGGTCTGGGTGGGTATGGAACCCGGACCTCAGAGGTGCGAGACCAGCCCGCTTCGCGCACCACGGCGGCTTCACGGTTCCGGTTGACTATAGGTGGGCCATAGTGCGTGCGTCATTGCACACGCCACGTCGAAAGGTGTGACCTAGTGCGTGTCTCATTGGGCACGTTACGGCGCAGCCAATACGGCGTTACATCGTATAATGTATACAATAAAAAGAAAGAAAATTTACCGTGGTTGAACGCGGTTACACCAAGTTTGTCCAGCGATAGCACGGTTTTGCTTGTTTTAGGAAAGGACGCAGACGCTGTTCGGCGCCGTCAGCAACTGCCGCATATACAATGACACCGCAAGACAACACACAGACGCTGCTCGGCGCGGCAGCAGTAGCGAGCGAATTGACCTTCATTCTGCGTCTCGTTACAACGCGAACTAAACGTCGAAAGCACATCGCATACGAAGCTACCAGCACTCGGCGCACTTCGTACACATCGCAGATCGCTTTCAAGATGTGTGCGCCCACGTGGCGTACGCAGCCCCAGCCGGTAATGGCGGGTTAAGTCCCAGTTTGACCTTGGCTGCGCTTGAAGGTCAGAGTTACGGAACCAGGCGTTTCCTGGGTTTGTACCTGGAGTAGTAGAATTATCGCTCTAAATGCATTAATGTCCAATAAAACGCCGCTGAGCGGTCCTTCAAGTTATGTACTCCTCGCGGGCAAGCGAGCGCGTTTTAATTTGGTTTTACTCAGGCGCAGTTAGAACGCGGGCAAGAGCTTGCGCGGACAAGGAACGCGCGGAACAAAAAAAAGTTTCACCAAAGAGATTATTATTCTAATTCCCACACGCAAGCAGTGATGTACCGTCTGTGGCTAGGCGTTGCATTTACAAACTCATACAAATGGCCAACAGTCCCACGTGCGACACACGCAGCAGCGATGAGATGCTCGCACACATTATCGGTGTC
Source organism: Dermacentor variabilis (assembly GCF_050947875.1). Classification (NCBI taxonomy): domain Eukaryota; kingdom Metazoa; phylum Arthropoda; class Arachnida; order Ixodida; family Ixodidae; genus Dermacentor; species Dermacentor variabilis. Next base: position 152,558,278 of record NC_134573.1, read on the forward strand.
TTCCCGCGATGTAGTACCCAGAGAGAAGTGATCTGCAGAGGGCTGGACCAATTGGAGAACCGTGCACAATCGGAACTAAAAGCTTTAGGTCAGTGCTCCTAAAGTAAATCCGCGATGAATGCCTTACTAGTGTTACTAAGGTTCTTGCGGTCTGCGGGGCTTCACGGTAGACATTAAGAACGCCGCCCCCTACCGCTTCATAGTGTGCGCGGTTTGTTAGTGTTCGTCTATCTATCTATCTATCTATCTATCTATCTATCTATCTATCTATCTATCTATCTATCTATCTATCTATCTATCTATCTATCTATCTATCTATCTATCTATCTATCTGTCTGTCTGTCTGTCTGTCTGTCTGTCTGTCTGTCTGTCTGTCTGTCTGTCTCTGTCTGTCTGTCTGTCTGTCTGTCTGTCTGTCTGTCTGTCTGTCTGTCTGTCTGTCTGTCTGTCTGTCTGTCTGTCTGTCTGTCTGTCTGTCTGTCTGTCTGTCTGTCTGTCTGTCTGTCTGTCTGTCTGTCTGTCTGTCTATCTATCTATCTATCTATCTATCTATCTATCTATCTATCTATCTATCTATCTATCTATCTATCTATCTATCTATCTATCTATCTATCTATCTATCTATCTATCTATCTATCTATCTATCTATCTATCTATCTATCTATCTCTTCTTATCCCCCTGAACCCTTCCCCCCGTGCAGTGCAGCGAATCAGACTACCTCTGGTTAACCTCACAGCCTTTCTATGCATCATTTCTCTCTCTCTCTTAAGTATCTCTGCCGAATTTTTTTACAGGCTACTGCAACTTGTGTTGTCATTGTTACCTATAACTTTATCGAACTGTTTCAGAGGCCTTAAGCGGATATTTTTCGGGGCCTCCGCATTTATACCATAGTATGGCGTAAAAATAGAAAAGGTCTCAGTCGAATTCGCGAGAATTTATGCTATTGTTATTGGTATACCAATAAACTGGCCTTTGTATTAAAGAGAGAAGCGAGCTAATGAGCGCACTCTCCACTTACACGGATACCTAAACACGTGCAAAGAGCACCAGAAATGTTTCTCGTCGTCATTGCGACATGCTGCTAAAGAAAAGTGCAGTGTCTAACAGCTGGTTAGGTTTAACATGATGTTTAACGAGGTTAAACATAGGTAGGATCCGTAACATTAACGTTAAGTCATTGGAATACTCCGCAGAACTGCAACCCTTTTTATACGTCCTCGATCCATCATTCCAACTTCAGTTATCGACGAGTCTTTCACGACGTGGCGCAACACTGCTGCATCTGCTGTCGGTCAGAGTAGCCTTATTGGAAAGGCTGACTCGCCCATGTTGCGCTAAGCGCAGTTGGGAAGCAATCATTGATCATTTCGTGTGCCACTCTTTCTGTTTCGACAAACAACGCCAGACTTATATTATACGAGCGAATTAGACTTAGTCTATACGATTTACCGAATCAAAGGTACTGGGAGCATGGCCTCAAAGCACATCGACCCAGAAAGCCACACGTGCTCTTCTTTAGTGCATGAATGCGACGAACTTAAGTGCACGACTGTAGGCACGCTGCACCTTGCTTAGTCCTTGTGGATGAGCTATATGATAATGTCTTCTCTGTCTCTCTTTTTCACTACCCCATTCCCCTCTCCACGTGTAGGGTAGCAAAGTGCACAAAATGTCGTGTTAAACCTCCTGTCCTTCTTTCTTCCTCTCTCTCTCTCTCTCTCTCTCTCTCTCTCTCTCTCTCTCTCTCTCTCTCTATCGAGCAGAGTTCACCTGCCCCGTGCGTTCGGTCTAAAACTGGTGCTTGAGCGCAACAACCGTGGCCCTGCTGCGGTAGCATTTAATTGGGAACTGGTCTCACTCGCATGGAACGCTCTTCCACGGGACTCCAACAAGTGTTGTTACCACTCAACGTCAAACATAAACTAATGCTCAACAATTTGAAATAACACGAAATCCTCGAATCGAACAGCAATCGATCTAGGAATGACTCGTGTTCGGACTTTCGAACATTTGCATACTTCTGGCTATTGTCATTGAACTGAACAAAAAGAGGGAAGCCGGCGAGTAGCGATGAAATCATTGGTCACGCAAAAAGTTAAAGAAAGGGACAACACGAAGCGGTGGTGTTGTACCGCTTCGTGTTGTTCCTTTCTCCAAGTCTCGTGTTTTCTCGCGGTAACTTCCAAAAACCATAAATAGCCAACTGGCCTACACCCACACTCTGCTAAGCTAAAGACAGGCAATCCTGTCTCAACCGTTCGTAGCGTCCGATCTCCTATATATGTACAAGCAAACGAAACGGAAGGCAATAGCAGTGGTCCATGTCCTACGTTGCCGCTGCGAAGATTGTCTTCCGCTTCGCATCGCAGCGAAGACGTGTCGGACCGGAAGCGCCTCCCTCTGCTACACAGAGTGTCCACGCGATCGTTCGTCGACGTCGTGTACGAAACGACGACAAATCGGCCGACGCGGAATCGATTTCCGGCGGTGGGCCGACTCCGCAGGTCACGGCGACACCAGCGATTGTGCACGCGCTGCGTGTGGCCCGTGTGTACCAACATCGCTGTCGCGCTATTCTTAGGCATCTGTCTTGAGTACGGCCAGAGAGGAAAGGCGCGCACACGTACGCGCGCGGGAGTCGGTCCATTTCCGGCACGTGGCTTCATCGCATTACCGGCGACGCATTGCCGTACCGTACAAAATTGTGTCCACCTCCCCATACTTCGGCATGCTGTCATTTTTCTGTAAGCGTTCTGTGACACTCGTTTGACCTTACTTGCAGTGATAATATATTTAGTACTATGTATAAAGCTCGCATTAGTGACTTCAGGTTGGGGCGGCCCTTACGTCTGCTGCCACTGGACCTGGGGTCTGCCGTCGAAAGATTGCGTCCAATGCGCGAAGTGTTCCGCTCATGCGTCTGTACCGGATACGTATCGTCTATTTTTACTTGGTATTAACCGACGGGAAGTAGCGTTACCGTGCCGCCCGCGACTAGGAGTTCCTCTCACAAACGCCTACTCATTCCTAATTGGAATGGCGGACAGTGACACTTGCAGCACATGTGGTGTCGAAGAAACGACCAAACATCTCTTGTGTGGCTACCCCACATACGAAGATGAGAGGAGTGCGCTTCGAACAGCTTTGGGGGTTTAGGCGACAGGCGTTAGACAGAGGAGAAGATCTGGGCATGTGGCCTCGTGCGTCTGCTATGTGCAAGGCCACACTGCTGTGTTTCTTCAAGTGCACCAGCCTGTATGACCGCCTGTGACTGACTCAGCGTTGAACGATTGTGTGTACAAGAGCGCAAAGCGTGAACTTCTCTATTCCCTTTCCTTTTTCAATCTCCTTTCACCCTCCCCAGTGCAAGGTAGTCTACCGGGCTTAGCCTTGTTAACCTCCCTTCTTTTCCCTTGTGACTTCTCTCTCTCTCTCTCTAGTTCAGACATGCCCTAGGACATAGAAAACTCTTGACGAATCTATCAGGACGGGGTTAAGTTATGAGCTGAAGAACCTCACGATTATGAGCGAATATCAATGGACAACGCGTTTTGAATCGCTTTTGCAATATCTGCGTGCAACGGACCTCCGTCCTTTTGTGTAATTTCATTTCCGCGTTTTGCGGCTTCACAACGCTTGCGAGAACAGAAAAAAAGAAATATTTGTGAAAAGGATGCTTGATTGCGGGAAATCAGCGCGTTGCGGTCGCAGCGTTTCACCGTGCGATGTATTCTGAGTTCGGACCCGCAGAGTACCGCACGCCATTTCGCTTTTGTGTATGCTGCTTTGTCAATCGTGTGTAATATCCGCCTGCTTGTCCTTGTCATCACTTCACCATTAGTGACTAATGACACTGTGCTAAATGCTGCACCGGCCGACTGTCCTCCCCGAGTAGTTTCCTCTACGTGCGTTTTTCTTCATCGTTTCGCTAGTTCGTGGTCACGTTTGGAAGTTTGGTTCTGTATAACGCGTTTGCTACAACCGCATGCCTTCGGATAACAACATAATAAAGAAATATATATGAGCTACGACAACATCTCCGTTTATAAACAACAGAAGAGAGAAGAAACGAATGCTCCTTCTTTTGGAAGGGACTGCATGTGAAAGCAGTCGTCGTGCCTGGGCAAGTGATTTGGGTCACGGTCGCGTCTAATGGATTCCGTCTTTTGAATGCGCTTGTTCGTCGCTTCTTGTCATCGTATAACGCATACGAGCATTGAACGCAACAAATTTGGGGAGAAGGCGTCTGGGCTCGCTGTGCGGCCGCCGGTAATTTGGGAGGCGTAGAGAATAGACGACTCATGTGTCCTACGTCGTATCGGCTTCCGGCGCAAACATCCCAATGGCGAAGCAATCTGAAAAGAGCACAAGTTATCGACTAGGAAATCTCGACGCGGAAGCAGTGATCTGGGGACGACGTATAGCCTCCTCGCTGCGAAGAGAAACGCGCCGAGTATCGTAATGTCTATCTAAGCCGCGAAGGGAATGAAAAGAAATGTACGGCCTTCTCGTGGTCGGTAATTATGAGGATGTTTGTAATTTGTTTTTTTTTTTTCGTGTTGCTACACGTAGCGCTAAGCTCAGCCGAAATGGGAGTCCTGGATACGATGGAATCGTTAGAGCGATGTAGTACTTTGCTACTTGCGATATCGGCCCTCATTACGAAGTATGTCACATCGATCGTATCACTTGAGAGCAGCGGCTCCTTGCAGATGCATTTTGCTTATGGCTTTGTACCAGAGCCCCAGGATAGCGCGCGCACGCCTTTCTTCAGAAGTCGGTTATAGCAAATGACTGGAGTACGAAATTTACTCCGAATAGTTGTAGCGAAAGGAGAGTAGCTCATATTTAAATCTAGACGTAGTGTGCTCAAGCGTAACGACTCTTTTAACTGCGGTTGGTAGAGCAAAAATACTTAATCCTACTCAAGCAAAGTGTAAATGATGGTGCAGTCTTCGTGTCTTACTTAAGCATTTGCACTTTTTATCGGACATGAATATTTGTTTCATGTTTATCTTTCTCTGTTGCAATAGTTCTATAGCGGTCGAAAAAATAGGTCTTCCGCTATGTTATCTAGCAGAGGCGCGTATTTCTAATCTAAGCCTTCCGTCTTAGCAGTGATCTTCTCATCTTTGCAGCAAGTACTTACTGTTCGTCTCTATAGCAGCATACCACGTGAGCACGGAAGCAAAATATCACTCTTTGACGACTTAGCTGACTCTCGGGCACAGTGAGACGTACGCCCGATGTCTACCGCCGTATGTAGCAACATAGAGCGAAAGTAAACTTCCTAGATGGTTGTTTGGCAAGCTAATGGTCCGGAGCAATTTACCTCGAGTTACCGGAACTTACATGCCTAGGATAAAGCGATGGCTTAATGAGTGCTAGGAACTGTACACGAAGTCTGCCCGCTCAAGAGTGCCGCGCTAAATCAGCGCCCAGAAATGCAGCCGTCGCTTCCACGTGCGAGGCCCTCATAGCTTAGATGTCACGCTGGAGGTCTAGCTACAAGGAAATAAAACTGTAAGGCAAATAAGGAAAGCAAGGAAGAAAGAAAGAAAGAAAGAAAGAAAGAAAGAAAGAAAGAAAGAAAGAAAGAAAGAAAGAAAGAAAGAAAGAAAACAAGAAAAGAAAAGAAAAGAAAGGCAAGAAAGCAAGCTCCGAGTCAGTAACTCGAGCCAGTGCAGTAGCGATCGTGGTCATGGGCTTTATTCACAGTTGCCTACGTACACAAATTTACATGTAAGAACAGAAGGGAAGTCAGGTAACGAAGCCCATTCCGTCAATTATCATTGAATGGAAGCTGGTGCTTCTTCGGAATTTCTACGCAGAACTTTGTGATGAGCTATATCCGTGATTTTCACCGAAGAAAATGGGAACATTTAGCTTTGAATCGCCATGCCGCTTGAGAATTTCGAAGCACGATGAGTGTCCTACACGAGAACCAATTTGATGACAGCTTCTTTCGTCATCCTATGTGTAGCCATCGGATGCACTCAACCTTATTGCTTATTATGTGAGACAGCAGTAACTCTGCAGCTCTTCCTTGATGCCCGTGGTAAGGACTCCATTTGCGAACTTGGGAACATGCATCGAGCTTCTGCTGCATCTGGGACTAACTTCACAAAACTCGTAGTTCGTAAGCGTTGTTTGCCATTGACCGGTCACTTTCGCATATGTCCTGCATCAATATTGACTGGACTTTCCTCTTACAAACAATTCTATCGTAGGAGCTTTTTGTGACTATACGGGCCTTGAATTTTAAGGGCATTTACAAGATTCACACGGATCATTACGATAAGTATAGCGTAGGTGGGTGGAAGCTACAATGTTGCTATATTTGAGGAACCCTGTTTGCAGAGTACATTGGTGAAATTAGGAAACCATACAGTCTTAAGGCTAACGTGTCTACTATCTGAAAATTTCCTAGTTCATGTACCAAACACTGGGGAAGTACATAAGAAAGTTTCACTTTCATTGTATTTTTATTTTTACGCTTTGCAGCCCTATTTAGGACAATGGCAGGAGGTGAGAATGAGGTGAAAGTACTGAACGTAAACGGAATCCACAACAGAACGCAATGCACATACATGGGTTTCAATAGAACACGGGACGAATTGAGAAAGCTTTTAGTTATAAGTGACCGCCCTCACTAATAATTTGTCCAACATCAGGATTGGCCAGACTTTCCTTTTGCGAAACATTCCAGTATGTCAACTTTTTTGGCAGTGTAGGCTTAGGCCAACAGCTTCAATTTCAAGCAAGAAATCATCCGATGGATGAGAACAAATGGTTCCAGATAGCAAGTTCCAATAGGCAATGGTTATCGGGGGAAAAGTGTGCTTTAACGTGTGAGTCCACGGTTGATATCGATGATATTTCAGGGAGGAGGAAGGTTCGGCGTATTTCATGCATGCGTTAAAGGAAGAAGAGTAAGAGAGACATGTTCATAGTAGCCGCACAACAACTGGCACTCTTCCAAATTTACTCATTATATCCCCAGTACATCCACGTTTATACAGATGGTTCGTGCCATAAAAATTCATTGACTTCAGCATTCGTCATTCCACATTTAGCGCTAAAGCAAACATCTAAATTATATCCGGAGACAGCTTCCACCATGGCAGTACTGTTTGCAATCCTGTGTGCTTTGCGTTTCATAACATCAGAAAAGCATTCACAAAAATGGGCTATCTTTAGCGATTCCCAAGCCGCTCTCACATTACTAGACAGCAATAAGAAAAATTCTTTGAACGCTTTGCTATTGTATGAAACGCTCAAAGAACTTGCAAAAGCAAGCGCAATGAACCACGTATTTGCATTTCAGTGGATACCTGGGCACTGCAATATTCCTGGTATTACTGCAGCGGACGCAGATGCGAGTCGGGCGCACAATAACGCAGAGACAACCAATCTTCCCCTATTGCGTAGTGAAAGTCCGTCTGATCCTGAGACAGATTTTCTGTCGCCTCAGCAAAACTACCTGGTTTGATAAGCAAACTGAAAACTTGAAGTTATACTTTATAGACCAATGTATAGACTTATCAATGCCGAAAAATGTAAGAGAGAACAGAAAATTTGAAACATTGGTACACCGCCATACGTCTTGGTACTGCATTTACGAAACACTTCTTGTACAGGATAAAACGTGTCTCTAGTCCGCAGTGTTCTTGTGGCCATCCAGACGAAGATGTCCATCACTTTCTCCTCGAGGGCACGAAATACGATCCACAAAGAAGGGTACTGCAAGCAAACCTGTTGAAATTATATAGAAGACCATTCACTCTAAATAAGATACTTGGCCCACGGCCAACTGCGGGCCTTCAGAAAAGAGCAGTTCTTGCTCTGAAAATGTTTTTAAAGGACGCCAACATTTTGGAAAAATATTAAGTTTCAGATGATCCGAATACGCTAAACGAGTAACATAAATTTTCGTGGTTTATAACTGGTTTCCGTGGTGATCACAATTTTTACGTAATATGTATAATTCTGTTCCGTACTTGAGGTGTATTACATGTGTTGTGTGTTTTGGCTGTTCAAAATATCTGTCTTTATAAATGCGTACGAGTACTGAACTCATGCACAAAACTTTGCGATTCATGTACTGTTGGACTGTATATATTGTATTCATCCAGTGTTCTACTGAGTGCCATATTTTGTGTCGCTATTCTCCCTTTTTACGCAAGTTTGTTTCCTTTGCCAAGTGACAAGGAGTAGCCGGTGCCACCATAAAGGCGCCAACATCTCCTAATGTTTATTTCAATAAAAAAAAAGGGCAATGCATTAAAGTATGGCAAAATATTATTTTTAATGTGACGATGTGTGCTGAGAGTAGTCAGGTTGAAAGCATAAAGTTTAGAAGAAGGAGAAGTTAGAGAGAATTTGCTTATGCAAATTCTCAAAATTCTGTCGGCGATTTGAATCTTGTGAGCAAATCTGTAAACACTGTTCTGTAACTAGCGCTAGGAAATTATGTCATTGTGATTCCGACATGTTACTCGTGGACATTATGTGCTTACGCATAGTGCAGAGCTTACAGAAAACTATACAGAGTTTTCCAAGGCAAATCCTGTCTTTTCTTGGCGACCCCTTATGCAGTCGTTATTAGAAATTGTGTTGCATTTCTACTGACTTTTTATGGCACTCAGTAGGGTGTAGGGTCTCTGTTTCAATGCAACTGAAGAATCACGCAGGATTTTTGAAAGGAAAGGCCGCGGCGATAGTCTAGATGCAGAATCGCGCTGGTTTGTTCATAACACGAGCTGAAACAGCGCAACAGAACAGGACTTCAGAAGGGCAGATAACTGCGCTGACTAACAACTATGTTTCTTCTTTCAAGTAGCATATACGTATAGCATACCACTCCACAAGATAAACATTTGGCGGTTAGTACCGTTACTTGACCCTTTCTCGCGTCTTGTTCTCTTGCTCTGTTTCTGCTTAAGATAGTCTAGTTATCGCCAAGAACTTCACTGGCTGGGCGCCCTCACGTAAGGGAAATAGAAACAAGATAAAGCTTTCATAACGAGGTACAGACCTGAAGTGATCAACAGTGGCGGAACAAGGTCTGGAGCTAACGTATCGGCCGGAGGTCTTGTCTTCACCCTGACCAAGACAGGGCGCCCTTGTTTGCCCGAATTCATAGTTTTAGGTAAGGCAAGTTTTCTCGATAGTGCCCCTCATTCTCTCTACTTTTATGATATTTCTTTAGTGTCGTTTATTAACTATTCTAATGTCGTCACTTCATTCGCGCTCCTCTCTCCACTTTTCTCTATCACCTCAAATTTACCGCCGTGAAGGTATGCGCCCTACCAGAACTATACCTCTGGTTAACCTCCCTGTCTTTCTGCACGCAGGATTCTCGACAAAATCTGACACTATGTCACACTGTGCCTGTGTGACGTGGTCTGTCTCAGTGGGACGTTGGCACTTTGTATGACTGTGTGACGCCTTCACAGACTATGTGACGCTGGCCATGCAGACAGTTCTACGTTGTTCATTCTTCTTTTCTTTTTATCTCATTTTTCGTGCCACTTCTCCCCTTCCGCAGTACACGGTAATCACCCGAAAATATAATCTGGATAACCTCAACCTCTCTTTATTTCGCTTGCTTTCATCTCTCTCTCTCTCTCTCTATCACTAATGTCTTTAATTATTACGTGACATTCGATTTCCTCAGAACCACAAGCATCTGCGCATCAGAAAGTTAAGGTACGATCTCGAAACTATACTGATTGTTCAGCTAACAGCTTCCTTCTCCCAAATCTTCTCCTCCAAATCGTTTCCGCTCAAGTTCTGTTTCGTTCAGGGCGCGGCTCGCGTGGCTCGCTCGACCGATCATCGAAGCACGCGCGGTCAGGAGAGGGTGCGCCCTCCATAAACGTCAGTGGCGATCCGTTCGACTACTCCCCCCAAAAATCAATCCACGTTGCGAGCGCGTCGGGGCGGCCGAAGCTGGACCCAAAGGCAGACCGCTGAGGCCCAGACGAGCGGCCCTAATGAAGCGCAAAATTACGACCGCCTGCGACTAATCACGTTTCGTTTTGGTCGCACAACACGGCAGCCGCCAATCGCTGTAACAAGAAACCCAGAAAGAAAGAAAAAAATGCTGCGCAGAGAACACCGCGTGGGAGCATGCGGGCGGGACCGCCTCTTGTCGCGATCGATCTTGATTTCATCGATCATGTGACGCAATACACCTGATTCTACGGCTGCAAACCACTCTAAGACGAATCATTAAAACGGGCTTCCGCGTCGTCCGCCAGTCGCCTTCACGCACGCTTCTGCCCCTTTCTCAACCAATCTCGCCCACCTCCACCCTGCAGTATAACCCGGAAGAAACTGAGCATGCTACAGAGGGCTCGGTTACACGTAACTTATACTCGACCGTTCTCCTCGTGCTTTTCCTGCGGCAAATAGCGCGTTTTCCGCGGCTTTCCTCATTCCGCCGCTCGCTGGAGTTGGTAATAATCTCGATCGGTAATAATCGGTTGGTAATAATCGAGATTATTGATCATGCACGATCGAAAACCTGCCTTTATGTAAGATAACAGATGTAGTTACCCCAAAACGTAAGAGAGTGAGACCAGAGCGAGAGAGAGAGAGAGAGAGAGAGAGACTAAAGAAAACAAAAACAAAGGCAGATTTAAAATGGTAAGTTTTTTTTTCATCGGTTCTCCAAACGGCCCGTTAAACCCTAGAGAAGGAATGCCCATTTGCGGGTAATTAAACAGGTGCTAAAAAGAACAGTCGCTCAATATTTCAAACTTTTAGTTAACAGCTTCGCAATAGACTGTTCTGCCGAACATTTCACCGAAGATAAGGAACCTGCTTCGAAGGCAGCAGCAGTCCACGGACAACAGGTCTCATTGACTTATATCTGGGCGGAAATTACGACTGGCCTGCGAAACGGACCAACGGACGACAAACGCCACCTTCATTTTTTTTTCCTTTTCACCATTGGCAACGTCAATGTTTACTAAATCTGTCCGCGAAAGGACTAATTGAATTAGCAAGCAGAATCAATTTCGTCACTCTTTCTTGCTCAGGGCCTGACTTCAGCGTCCTATTTACCTTCTCAAGCCTTACGTTGTCCGGGCTTACGACGACGGCGGGAACCTGACAATTGGGACTGAATACATTGTCTGCTAACTCTTTCTTTCCTTTTTTTTTCATTTTAGCTCTCTCTCTCTCTCTCTGTTTCTTTTCTTTTTCTGTCTCTTTCTTGAGGTCCCAGCGGTCAACACGCGAGAGTTCGCCGTCCGCGCCCAAGCTCTCCAGGACCGTTCGCCGGCGTCTCCGCAGGACCCGGCGCACCAATCAGCGTGATCGAGAGAGCGGACGGGCGTAAACAGAGCCAAAGCCATAGCCAAAGCCGAACAGTTGGTTGCGCGCGAGCGCGGCAGGCCTCGCGCTCACGGAGAGACGGGCGAGTTCGTCAGCGCGATGGAGGGTGCCGCGACGGCGCCGGCCCGAGCGGGGCGCCCTGGGAATCTCGGGCCCACTTAGGCTAATTGCGTTGGCTGCTGCTCGCGGACTGCGGCAACGGATCGCGAATTACGAGGACAGCGGTCCGTTCCAAGGCGGTGCGGAGCGCCCTGTGCTTACGGTGCAGGACGAAGTGTTGTGCGGCATTGTTTCTGCGCGATATCTGCAACGATAAATAGATATATGCGTGGTTATCGTGTTGTGTTACCCGTCAAGAAGCCGAAGGTGAAGCAGTACTTGCTTTGTTACTCGAGGGCGGGGATTCCCCGGCTGCGCACGTTTTGCTGCATGGGGGCGACGTTGCGGGTTCGATCGATTCCCGAGCCTCGGCCGGTCTTCTTCAGGTGTGGTGCTGCAGGCAAGAAAAACTCATGCGCATTTAGATTTAGCAGTACTTTCGTGAATTCCGGAGGGTCGAAATGGTTCCGGAGTCTCACCCAACGTTGTCCATCATAGACAGCGGTGCGCTGCTTCGGAACATTAAGCCCCATAATTTCCATAAGCTGTAAACTGACATAACAGATTTGTACGCTTTTGATACTCTAACAGATGCTGTTTACAGGACGGCGATAGCTGTTTATTTCTTCTTTCTATTTTTTCATTTGCTGAACATGAGCATCTGCTATTCGTTCCTTTACCTCCGCCAAAAAATTCACCGTGTTAAAGATATTAAATTAACGATATTCGTCAACTCTGGCAAAAATTTTGGGACACCAAATTAAAGTCTTGCTTTTCGCATTCAGTAGAATTCATCTTACTTTCTTAAATGCAATGAATATTATTGAAATCTGTTCAGCTATTGTCTAAGGCGAGCATTTCTTTGTTTGACGTGTTTTGTTTTTCGCTTTCAGTTCTACTGCAGCACATAGTAGTTACAATTTTGACAAATAAATAAATAAAGGAGGTCCCATTGTCAATCATTGTATGGGGACCTCCTCTCAAGGTTAAACGTTAAGAGAAATAACTAAATGACTATAAACTAAAGGAAATTCAAGGCAATAACACACTGTTAGCATAAAAGGGAACAAGAGAGAGAGAGAAGGATGCATAGAAAGGCAGGGAGGTTAACCAGAGGCAGTTCCGGTTGGCTACCTTGCATGGGGGAAGGGTAGCCAACCCTTCCCCCCGTGAAAAGAAAAGGAGAGCGAAAGGGGGAGATAGAAAGAAATAGAGACGAGCACGACCAAACGTTCAACAGAAGAATATGAGTTGAATATATATGAATATGAAGAATATGAGAAAGCTTCCTATTACCACCCAGCTTAACTAATTGCGTCTAGAGCATTAGTTTCAGCACACACGCGCATCTCTAATCAATACGGATGTTTTAGTCACAACAGAAAGTGTCTCAACATCTGAAATTGCGCCTCAAAGTATTACACTTTGTGTTCTTTCGGGCCTGTTGTTTTGTTGTACTTACTTCGTTATTCCTTTTTCTTTCTTGCCTTTTGTTTTGTTATATATATATATATATATATATATATATATATATATATATATATATATATATATATATAGCTGGCTCGTTCCAGGATTCTTCCCTGCGTTAAAACTGCTAATGTTCTTTAGTTCGTCGATCGACGCTGTATAGCTTATACAAAATAAATAAGCGTAATTACCAACGCAATTAGGGCTGTGAAACTCGCAAAAAGATGACAAGAAGACCCAGATGTCGCTTGTGTGCGCTGTCTGAATAAAAATTCGCGTGCCGATGATGAAGTATAATTGCTCACTGTTTCACCCAGCTTAAAGCAGGTTCATTAGTTTAAAGCACGCAATCCTTAGCGTGCTGGAAATGTTGAGAAAGAAAAAGAAAAATTAATGTAGTGTTATAGCATTAAATTCATCATTGCTTCTTTTATGATTGCGGCGCCTTGGCTAGTATCTAGCTGATAAATGCGCCAACTCCGTTCGAAAGACTCGGGAAGCCGGTTTTTGGTGCCCAGAGAACATACGTGGTCCGTTGTAAGCTGCTTCTCCGAGGTAAGGAGTACACGTGACTTTTCTTACTGCGAAATGAATATCTGCTCATTAGTGTCATAAACTTCAAACCCGCTTCTTTCTTCAACCTCATTTTTTTATATAACTGCGAAAAACTATGACCCGGACGTCATAATTCCGAGCAGCATTGATTAATATTTATCCCAGAATAAGTCGAATCAGACACAGCGAGTGAGTGAGTAATTGAGCCGACGAGCTAGCTCCAGGAGAACAGAACGAAGAGAGGAAAGAGCGCGGTCAGATTTCATTTCACAGCGTGCGGAGATTACGAGTAACTTCCCCACTCGGGCATCCATATAGTCATCAAAAGAAACGCGGGCGCTGCCAGTAACACGCAAAAAGCTATTACTTCGGCAATTTTCTCGCTTTCCTTCATGACTATCGTTTCCTTCTCGATTAGCGTGATTGCCTAAGGCGCCACCTAAACTGCGTGGACGTACTGCGTCCTTGGCGAACCGAAAACTTTAGAGACACCGGTATAGGTCCAGTTTTCGGCGCGCTCCACCTCGTATCCGATTTTACGAATTCGCTATACTCTCGTCCAAGACGAACGACTTCCTCCCGATTTCGTCGCCCCACTTTCTCAACGGTTATGCAGACGAAAGCTCCAGAGAAGCCGCGCCTTGGCGAGGCTTCCCGAGTTCCCCACCGGGGGTACTGCGGAATTTTACGAGTGGAAGAAACGGGCCGGTCGTTTTGGGACCCGCGGACGGTCAGCGGATTTAGACGTCGTCAAGCTGGCAGAGTGGACTCGGCGTTACACCGTTCGCAGGACCCTCTTTCGGTTTCCGCCATTTGAAATATAGCGTCCTGGCAGATTCCTCGGAAGACGGTTCGTTGACTCGATGGACTCAACTCTGGCTCCAACTTCCGCGTATATAACCAACCCTTCCGGGGCGAAAGTTTGTAACCTAACTTTCCCCGCGCTTCGAGCGAAACTCCCTGTGTTTGACATAGTTTTGCGCCGTCTTACGAAACGCATGGCATGGTGAGAATTGCGTGCGACCGTAACGACGTCAGTCGCTCCATGGTCTTTAAGGGAGAGAGAAATGGGGTTGGAAAGGCAGTAAGGTTAACCGGAAGAGACTCTGGCTTGCTGCCCTGCACGGGGTAGGGATAAGGGGAACTAAAAGGCGTCAAAACTCCCCCTTTCTGCAATGGTGCCAACAGGGTGTTTCCTCCGAGACGTTCTCCTTCATAGTCGACGACTATTTGCAGTTAAATAAATCAAAGCGAGTACAGCTCCCGCTGGACGCATGCATATAGCATACGCACACACGCAACTATGAGAGATTGCTCGTCCGCTAAAAAAACTGACAGGCAAAGCTTCTCAAGTCCGATTCGCCTGCAGCCGCTGGCCACAACATGTCGTACGGATGTAAAGGAGCAGAAGTGTTGTTAGCAATAGGCAGACCTATAGCCATGCAGCTTCTGCCGTCGTCTGCTTCATCTGCAGAGCGCCACTTGTCGACTGACGTATAGAACCTCTTGAGCGCCGTCAGGAAGCACGGAGAGATTTGAGCGGGGGCTGGCCATCTACTGCGGGTCATCCGTGCCACCTCGTCCTTCTAGCCAGCCAACACACAGCTCACCGTTCAGGCTCGAGCTCTTTATCGCGGATGAATCTGAGGAGCAGCCGCCGATAAACCTATGTCCTAAATATCAAATATCCTTGCGGGAACATTAATGTGCCACGTGCGCTTGTACGGGGGCCGTTGTATACGCTTGAGTCCATCTATCACAGCTTTACGCTCACTATCATATCGAGGGCACTCTAACAAATAAGGGTCAGCATCAGCAAGAGCACGCGCAGCACTTCACCGGCCTGCAACGGAGGAGGGAGGCATTGAAAGCGATAAATAAAGAATCGGGCAGCTGTGGTAGCAGTGAATTTATATTGATGGAATAATTAAAAAGAAACTCGAATGTGCACCATGCTCATGAGAAGTCATGCGCATAGCAGTAGTACGTATACAGTGCAGCATAACATAGTATAATATAGTAGCGTAGGAGTAATAGCTGTGTTTCTCAATTGCCCTATATACAGTGCAGAAGGAAGGAAGACTCCTGTGGCACGCATCGCACTCTATACTACAGACACCGAAAAAGAATACGAAAGTTAAAGAACGAAGCAAGAAATATGAGCAGGTATGCAAATACGGGACACGCGATCGCACACGTCGCACCCACAAGACCGGCTAAGATACGTTATCTGAGGCAAGTTCACAAGACGTTATACGTGTAAGGGGTTAACTGCACGATTTGTTCTTCGAGCCATACACACCAAGAAAGTTGGTTTTATCCAAACTTGACCCGAAAAGAGGCTCGTTGGTCAAAAGCAGAGTCTCTCCCCCTCCTTTACTTACTCCCAAGGCCTTCCGCCGTTCTCTAAAATTTATGCTCTCACGCTCGGACGAGCTACTGTGCGGCGGCCACCTGCACGCGATAAACGACGCGACTAAAGGATGGCCTGCACCACTGACCAGCACCAGCCATGCACTTCGCTTTTGGACAGTGTTCTTTGAAAAGAAAGGAAAGAAACGCTACCGGCCGTCGAAATCAATGAGTCGTCGTCGGCTTCACTCGCCTTGGCCGACCGTAAAAACTGCGGTGGCGCTTTTGCTCAGCGTGCCTGCCGAGGACGACGACGCTCTAACAGCAATTTCGGCGAAAGTGTCGGAGCCAAATGGCGCATATAATGCCGAACTCGAGGGGCCACGCAACGCGTCGTCGAGCATCACGCTATGTATAGTCTAGTGTTTTCATTCAATTCTTTCTCTCTCTCTCTCTTTGTTTCTCGCTTTTTTTTCAGTTCTTTATCGACGCTGCGACGCGGTTTACACGACGCTTTGCGACGACGAAGGCGAAAATTGTCGTTCGCTCCGGGTTTGGATGCGTTTTCTTCTTGTTTTCGGGGCAATGAAGATTGTGCGCGCCGATCTGGGCTTGTTTATTTATTGAAGCCCGAGAACGCGAAAGAGAAGATAAAGGGCAAAAAAAAAAAGAAGAAAGGAATAAAGGAGGGAAGAGACAACGGAGGCAAGAAAGTTTCGCGACGCAATTTCGGGTGTGGGCGGCGGCGGTGGCGGGCGGCGGGCCCCGCGTGCGCGGAAAAGATATTTGGAAAGCTGTAAAACGTTTTACGAGTGCGCCAGGCCTGTTCCGCGGACGGGGGAGAAATTTACGGCAATTGAGGCCCGCCGGAATCAATACCTCCTTCCGGGCATCGGTAGCGAGCGAAAGAAGTGCGAAAGAAGAATTCGGCGCGCCCGCGCTTTGGTCCGGCGTTGCTGATGTGAGAGAGAGAGAAGCGCGATTCAGGCGGAGTGTACACCGACACCGCGCAATGCCACTTTTCACTGCGGGAGCGACTCTCAATGCAGTTATATTGAGGTTATAATGTGTAATACTGTGCGGCCATTAACGGGCACTGAGTGGGTATACATAAAGACCGAGAAATTCGACTGAGATACTAAGGGGAAGAAATGGTTGCGTGAAAGTGTGCTCGCGAAATTGGAAACTCGGCCGTGTAAGGCCGTTATAGGAGCGTTTCGAGGCCCATCGTGCTGGAAAGGAACGGAATGTGCAGGTGAAAACTGTTCTTTTCTTTGTCATTAAACTAATAAAACGCATAAATTCGTAGGTTTCGTTTACAGGCCATGATTTCAGTATGCGTTGTGAGTCGACGTGCAGTATCAGTAGTGAGTGAGTGAGTGAGTGAGTGAGTGAGTGAGTGAGTGAGTGAGTGAGTGAGTGAGTGAGTGAGCGAGCGTATTAGAAAAGTTGGCTTTCCAGCATTATGCCGGCGTTGCTCGGCGCATAATGCATTGTTTGAAGCATATTGTTTGCATGTCAATTTAGGATCGCATAGGTGCTGTTAGAATGTCTCGTTACTAAGAGGGGAGATGCAGATGCGAGGCGAATGCTGGCGACTTTCGTCGCCAGCTTTCCTACAACGTTCGACTGTCAAGTGAACTGGGAGAAATAAGGTAGGGAAATTCTATATTTCCGTCAATGTCCCATCCGCACTATATATGCGGTCTCTCTGAAATGTAACTGGACTTGGTTTGCTGTGTGGGCTATGGGCGAAAGAGGAATAAGTTTATTATTTAGTCAAGTAATATGATGTCTTGGTTGTATATGACCTAAATCTCAGCTTTCTGCCGCCATTTACGTTTTTAATCATACGTTCTTTGCACTGTTTTCTTTGCAGACCATCCAGTAGTGATAGCTGAGCAATGAACCACGAACATGGAGCAACGAAGCAACCTGAAATTTCTGGTTCGGTTTGGCGAAGATACGTCTGAAGTGCTCCAAATGCTTTGGCGAGTGTATGGGAGCAAATCGAACTTGCGTCTAGTTCACCTCCCTGTCTCCCCCCCCCCCCTCTTTCTCTCTCTCTCGGCAAGTGTACGGAGAGGACACCATGTCACACCAAATTGCACAAGAGGTTCAAAGAGGTGCGCGAAGAAGTGGGATACGACTCGAGAAACGGGAGATATTCGACTAGCTGCAATGACACCAACGTCGAGCGTGTAAGACAGGCGATGTGTGCTGATCTTCGGTTGACTGTTCGAATCATCGCCAGCCAGTTGGAAATGCAAGAGAACAGTGTTTCGAAGGTAAACACTGAAAATTTGGGCATACGAAGAGTTTGCTTGTGCAAGGATGGTGACATGGCTGTTAAAGTCTAATCTGAAGGAGCTCCACATGCACGTGTGTCTGCATATCGTCGCACGTCTTCAAACTGTGCCAGATGCGTTTTGTCGAGTCAAAACTGGTGATGAGACGTGGATTTCTGAGTACGTCTCAGAGACCATGCGCCAGAACTGTCAGTGGAAGTGTAGGTAGTCGCTGAGGCCGAAGAATGCAAGGAAGTTCAAGCAAAAAGTGAGAGTCATGCTGATGGCGTTTTTCGTTGTCGGAGACATCGTCCACAGCGAGTTCTTGACACAGTGTCAGAAGATAGATCAGCAAGTTTACAAATATATTTTTCGGCGTTTGCTTCTCTGAGTACTCTAGAAGAGACGGAGCTGTGGCGGGACAAATCCAGTCTGCTGAATGAACACAACGCACCAAGTCACAACGCCCTCAGAGTCCGGCAATTTCTGACCAAGAATAAGATCGCCGTCCTGTAACAAACTCGCTATTCTCCTGATCTTGCCATTTGTGACTTTCTTTTATTCCCCAAGCTCAGGAGAACTATCAAGGGAACCAGTTTTGAAGGCGTGGAGGCCATCAGGAGGGCCGTAAAGTCGGAGCTGCGGAACATCCCAGCAGAATCCTTTCAGCAGCGCATAGAGGCGTGGCATAGAAGGATGGAAAAGTGTGTACACTGGAGAGGAATTACTATGAAAGGGACAAGCCGTAGTCTTCCGTTTCGCACAGAAATAAACTGTTGGTGACATCAATCCCATTACTTTTCAGACATACCCTCCCCCCCCCCCCCCTTTTTTTTTTGACCGCTGTCTGAAATACACCAGTTAGTTTCTGCTGTCAGACATTGGTGGCGCTTTCGTAGTCGTCAAGCTCAGGTTTAGTCACGTACTGAAAAGGTACGAGAGCGGGGTCGGTAAGAAGTCAGCGGCTTCGACGGCAAGTGTATAGATGAAGTCAACATAACAAGAGCTTTCAAAGTGTTATCGAAGAGACATTCAACACCAAGAACTTGAGAAAGCAGCGTGTCACCGGCGAGACTATGTGGAAGAAATAGCGACGACTCATAGAACAACAATTGCCTCCATCAGTGTCCTTCAAAGGCTGACAAGGCGTTATCATGTTTGGGTTTTGAGATGAACCTTGAAATGTGTCAAAGTCATGGACTGCTTTTGTTTTACTTACGCTCTCTCACTCTCTCTCTCTCTCTCTCTCTATAACGCGTAGTAGTGCCTACATTGCATGAACAGAAAGGTTTGATTTTTCATCATTGCTGTAATTTGTCCTAATTGCCGTTGCTGAATCGTTTTCACGGTGCTGTAAGCACGTAAAATGGTCCTTTCGCTTGTAAATTGTTTTACAATCTTCTCACTGGTTGTTTTGTTCCAGGAAATATATCATCTTAGGCCTGAAATAAGTATTCTTATCTTCCTCTGGGCTCTTCCGCTCTTCGAATGTCACGGACACTTTCGTGACCTTCCGTGAAATACGGTTTGTGGTAAGAGTAATGTTGTTTTGTCACTTAGTGCATGAAAGCAAAAGCAGTCAAAAACTTAGAAAGTGCTTTTTCTTTCTTGAAAACAATCTGTTATGCTGCAGCGGTTTCCTTTCGTTTGCCTCATTATTTATGTCTGCATGGGCTTGATGTACTTTAATGCGCTCAGTCACGAGAAGTGCACTGCCTTAACTATTATTGATGTGGTACTCGGATGAAGGCAATTTATTTTCACTAGCTGCTCCGCACTATACAAACAAATGGGGAAATATATCAGAGGGGTTTGCGCGCAAGTACATCGCAATAAATGATGGTAAACGTATAAAGCTTGATGGAATGGTCGCATTCAATATGCACGCTCATGCAAAGTACACAGCAACGCGCCGAAGTAACAGCGCCTACGAATAAGCAACGGGAACAGTTTTCATCTGTATGAGCCTCTGCTAACGGCGCATAGCGTAGCTTAATGCACTGGCTAGACAAGCAGAACGAGAACCGGAAGGAGCAACGAGCTGTTTTGACAGGAAGATTTATTAAACTATGCCAGTAAATCAGAATCCATTTCCGCGCTAAATTGTGACTGTTATAGTTGCACGAGTGGGCGCAGTGAGCAAAATCGCGAAACGTTACGCGTAACACGCGACAGACTGTAACAATAAAAACGGCGAATTCAATATCTCAGTATTATTCCGCTTATTCTGGCGAGCAGGTTTTACTCGTTCCTTGAGCTACGTTTTCTAGCAGTTCCGGTGGATAGTGCTGCATCAGAACGTCTCAAAATTATCTGAAATACCGCGAAGTTTACTGCAAAACAATAAAATGTGATGACGCATAAATGTATTTATTCGACGCATCGAAAAGGTAAGACGCATGCGTCACTTCACAATTCTTCGAGTGATAAGTTAAAATACATGGTCACAGTGCTGTGTCCTTACTGTCTGTCGAGGTTTGTGTAATCGCTGCATAGCCACGAGCGCAATCGGTCGAACTCGGGAGATATTGCTACTTTCACTGAGGCTTCATAATAAAGGGCCAACATCCCGTTGAGACGCAACACGAGAAAGAAACAGACAGGCGGTTTGTCCGAGCGATACGATTGGACAAATCGATCGGACAACAAAACGATTGGACAAACAAAACGTTCGGACAAACGATCGGACAAACGAAACGTAATCCACTCAGCGTTTAAAAACGACGCTGTACAGTGATATTTGGAGCTTCGTCTAATGGTACACGTTGTCGACGTTGCACGCGTATTCCAGCGTGCACCTGCGCCGTGTACGCATTCACCGAAGACGCGGTGAATCGCAAAAGAAAGAACGCTTGGACACGTATATCTTCCAGCGCGTGCCACCTTCCAGGCGCACGCCGCGTGCCTAACTCTCTGGTTGACTGCGCATGCGCACGGTTCTCGTTCCAACTCGGTCTCCCCGGAGACCGAGTTGGGATGAGAGGCATTGCGCCATTACTCTCGCGTACGTGAGTCCCGAGCGGCAGCACCCTGCAACTGCAGGTCCACGCGTATGGGCGCGTATATATGCATACAGGAAGGGCTTCCGCCCTGATGCGGCTGCAACGCGTGGCCCATGCAGACGGGTCGCTTATGCAACGCGATACGGAAAAAGCAGCAGAAGAATTCGCGCCATACACGCTCGTGCGAAGGCCTCGCTCTGCGATGCTGCATGCAGGCCCAGGGTGGCGGTGGTGGTGTGTTATAGAAGAGCCGGGGCGTCGGGGCGACATCGGTATCACCGCATAGCTTAGGATTAGGCCGCTAGCGGGTGGCGCGTCGTACGTGACAGAGCCGCGGGACAGGGACCGCCGAGACCCAGCGCACAGCGCAGCGCGAGAGGCCGGGCAATATCTCGGCCGCTCCGAAGCCTGCCGTCCGCAGAATTCTACTTTATGTTATGACTGATAGCGGCGGGGCCAATAAACCGCGTCCCGCAGCACGCAGGCTCTCGCGAGTATCGCATCTTATATTGCATTCTTTTTTTCTCTTTTTGGAGATGTCTTTGCATCCCTTAGTTTGAGTGGCCGCTCGCTCGCAACCTATCTAAGCGACTCACACTTTGGGCGGTCTGAAAAAAGAAGACTAAACGTAGCGTAAAAATGAGGGCGAAGTATAGGAAGGTTTCAATTCGTATCTGTAACGCTCAGGCCGCGGACAACGCGAAGGCGAGGTGCTTATTTAGGGGACAGCTTAGGCGGCTCATTCCGGTGCCCCCCCCCCCCCCTTCTCGTTGCTTCTTTGTTTTTGTTTCTTTGTCCTTGCTAAGCTGAATTGTATCGAAAGTGAGTTCTTGGAAAACAGTGCGGGCGGCCACTTCGCGTGATAATGCGCGCCGCGCTGAAGCGACTCATCGCCCGCATTCTCAAAGCGCGCGCTATCTTCGCTCTAATCCCCATGAGTGACCGTCGGCCGCGTTATTAGCGAGCGACCTCTTTGGAAGTAAGGTACCGAGCGAACCATAAGAATGCAGCTGGCTGTAGCAATACTTGGAGCAACACGTCTACGGCGTACAGCGCGCAGAAGCACACAGACGCTTCGCGATCTGGAGGACACATTAGCACACCGTTGGGACGGAGGTCGCGCGCGCCAAAGCACGCTTATAAAATTTTACGCAGTCGATTCCGCTTATAACGAACAGTAGTACATGAGTCTCGTAGCACGAAGTCGCAGAGGAAACCAATGCGTGTTTCTCAGAAAGAGCGCTTACAAGTTGAAAAAGAAAATTCGTCGTAGTCCGAGATTTTTTCTCGAATTTTTCTTCGAATCCTGAGAAGCTTTCTTTCTCAGAAACTCGTGTGGGTTTCCTTTGTGGCTTCGTGCTACAAGATGGATGCATGCCAATTGTTCTCCCTTTCTTAAGCTCTCCGCCACCTTGCGGGCTTCCACTGAACTGATTTACCATTGTAAGTACAGGCTGTCTGGCGTGTTGGTGCGAGTTGTACATCTTAGCTCTCACGCAGCCAAAGGCGAAACGCATAGACGGAAACAAGATTGTTTCGTCGCCGTCCGTTTCTTTCGTCTTTGTATGCGCCGAGAGCTTAGATATATAACGAAAAGCATCATGCTCTAAATACAGTTTGATATATCAGGTAAATCGATATAGCCATACTCGCCTATAACGAACTTTCGTGGTGCGCTTGTTGTAATGTGTGGATTTGTCTCCAGTGGAGGAAAGAAGCGAGGAAGTTATCTATCTGCGCAAAACAGAACTGCTTGCTGCAGGCGATAATTGGCCTTTTCTCTATCGTCACTGAGAATGTCGTTCTCGTTGTGCGAGATTGTGTTCACGTATTCACTCAATGTCAGCGCAGTTCGTTCTGAAGCGTCGGGCGACGCCCGAAACGCTAAGTGGACACCTCGAATTCGATATATTGAATAGCCCCGTTCGTAATGAGACCGTTATTTTGCATTAGTATCGAGCAGTAAATTTTCAGTGTTCGGTATAGAGGATAATTCGGTTTATCCGGTTTTGTTATATTTGGGTTTGACAGCGTAGGGCTCCCTTTCAATAGGGGAGACTTTTCTTGCGGAGCGAAGTCCCAGCTCAGGGAAGATCTTTATGGGACAATGTTGCTGGGTTATCTGCTATGCAAGGATTTGAACGACGTACTACACCTCCCGAGTCCGAGGTCGTCGCCATGCCACTAGGTCACTACGGCCAGGCTAAGCCACTGCCTTTTCAACTATATGCGCGCCTGTGTCTACCCTGCTTACGCTTGTTGACATGTTTCCGCAGTAGAGAGAGAGAGAGAGAGAGAGACGATGAAGGAAAGGTAGGGAAGTTAACCAGACTGAGTCCAGTTTGCTACCCTACATGTGGGTAGGGGTACGGGGAATGAAAGAGAGAGAGAGAGAGAGAGAGAGAGAGAGAGAGAGAGAGAGAGAGAGAAGAAACATAAGTCTGTACTGCACTTTCACATGCACTAAGTTAGGTGCAGGATGTCTATAGTCGGGCACTCAAGTCTGTAGTGAAGAAGCGCTCTAAGTGCTTTCTGGGCTAATGAACTGTGAGGCCAGGCTCCCAAGATCTTTGCTTATGTAAATGGCCTGTCGTCCAGTCTATTCAAGGCACACTGGAGACTCTGACGTTGGTTATGACTGACTGAGAGTCTGACGTTGGAAGATGACTGATGGTCTCTTCACACTTGCACTTAGCGCACATTGGTGAGTCCGCCATTCCAATACGATAGCTGCAGGAGTTAGTGAATGCTACTCCTACCTCCAGCCGACGCAGCAGTGTTGCGTCACGTTGTGAAAGGTTTGCTGGTCGATCGCGCCGGGAGTCATGCACATTCAACATACACAATAACACGAAGAGTTAAAGATGTGCGAACGATCGGGCGCCTGCTCGCCTTTCTCTGTCTGACGTGTCTGTACAATATTGCACCCGCCGTGCCACAAAATGAGAGCTCCAACTCACAAAACAACGATTTCAGATCACATGCATTTGAGGGAATGCATGCAGAATCAGGAGGGGAGATGTGGAGAGAAAAAGATGCGTGCTGTGTGCAGAACTCTCGTCTGTGTTTGCGCAGGGATGCGTGAGACTTGACTACCTGTGGACTCCACAGGAGTTACATAGTAAGGAAGTGTCGCTCAACCTCGTGTCCAATCTATTTGGCTAACAGCCGAACGCTGACTCGCAAATATTTAGAGAGAGCGAGACGAAAGAAAGGAGGAAGGCAGCGAAGCTAACCAGGACAGAAAATCCGCTTTGCTACCCTACATTGGACGACAGGGGGAGGGGAAGTAAAAAGATAGAGAAATGGCGAAAGAGAGCAGAGGAACACGATCCCAGCCGTTCAGAGCACAGGAGAACAGTTAACACTAAAATCAGCGCTAAAGTCGCTCGTGCAGGTTTGTTGTCCTTAAAGTTTGTAACGATGTGTTCGTAGTCCTGTGTAGCGACGATTTATGAGGTCGGTGTTCCAAGATACCTAATTTATCCTAACACATGGTCTATCATAAACGCGAGCTAGCTCAGTAGCGAACGATCGTCTCTGTACACAGGACAGTTTCACAAAACGTGTTCAAGGGTCTGCTCGCGACCACAGTCTTCACAAACCGCATGTTCAGCCGTTGTAATAGGGAAGGTAAAAAGAAAAAAAAATAATTCCTGATAGGAGCTCAGTAGGAGTCAGTATCGGCTTTATTGCCGACGTCTCCTTGCGCGTGCATGCATATTACGTTATTGCATCCAAGGTTAAGGGCATTTTAATCCAAGGTTAGTCTTGATTGCTCTTAGCTTAACGAGTTCGAAAGGACAGCACGAGCGCCATGACGAATCCTTCACGGCGCATCTACACGCGAGCGTTTCGGACACGCCCACAATTGCACGAGCGCGAACAAAAACTCAAGCGAGCGCGTGTACAGGCGCGTTTGCATACTGCGGATGTTCTTATTTCTAGCCGAGAAGAAGAACAAGAAGCAAGGGGGGGGAGGGGCAAAAAATTTCGCCAGGAAGACACGCGTACCGGGGCCCACACCGCAAGCTTTGTATGATTGAATCTGTCATTGATAGATACAGGCCCGGATCGCGCAACTGTATAGGTTCCGCGCCGAGCGGGCATACCAAGAGGCTTGCCTGCACGTATGAACGGGCGAAGATGGAGGATTAGTCCCGCATATCTTGTTTTTTTTACTTTCAATTAGAACGTCACCCTGGTGCACCCTGTAGACGCCCCGAACAGGCCCTTGCCTGGAAGCCGCCAATATCGCTGCCGCTTGGCACGTCCTGTTATCCCATTTTCTATTTCCTTCCTCGCCATCCTTGTTGCTTCTTTTTTTTTCCTTTCTCACGTTGTTTCTCGCCGCTTCTGCCGCATGCCTGCAAATTGCTCTTCGACGACGGGCTCGCTGGGAGGTTGGGCGATTTATCATGCTGCCCTCGACAAGAAGCTCGACAACGTATTGTTGCAGCGTGCGTCAAACGTGTTCGGGCTCTCGATATGTCAGTGTCATTAACCTGTCCCAGCTCGTACTGACTTTCTTTCTTTTCTTTTCCGTTCGTTCTCTCGCTTGCGGCGTGGGCTCCCTTTGTTTTTTTGTTCGGGGTCCCTCTGTTTAACGACTCTTCTATAGCGCGACGTTCTTTTTCACTTGAAGAATAGGGCGCTGTACAACTCCGTCCAATCTCAGGAGCTGGCGATCTATGTGCGCGATGGTTCGCAGCAGCTCAGTAATTTTTCATCGGGCGTCTTTCTGCATTTGGT
The DNA here is from genome assembly GCF_050947875.1 of Dermacentor variabilis. Lineage (NCBI taxonomy): Eukaryota > Metazoa > Arthropoda > Arachnida > Ixodida > Ixodidae > Dermacentor > Dermacentor variabilis. The sequence goes on from NC_134573.1 coordinate 152,584,146, forward strand.
CTGGCTGTTTATTTGTCCTGAGGCTCGTCCGATTGTTTCCTTCGAGGCGGGAGACGACGCGAGTTACCGTGGGTAACTCCGCTCACGTGCAGCTTGATATCGTACTTTCTATAGGCACTGCTCAATAAAATTTGAAGTTCTTTTTTTGTTGTTGGCCGGACGCACTTGCTAGACGAATTAATCTGCCGAATACGAAGGCATTTCCGTGTCGTGCTGCAAACCCAGCTGGAAGTATCACCGTACGAAAACGTCATATAGACAGCCCGTGTAGAACGTCTGTACACGTTTTTATATTTGTATTGCTGTAGTTCGTAAACCACTCGAAATGTCAACTTAAAGCCCTCTTTTAGCATCTGCCATAAAAAAGCACACAATAGAAACAGACATGTAGCCTGGCATATTGAGAGAGCGTTGGATCGTTCGAATGAAATGTATAAGCGTATACTGCAAATTAAGACGATTCAAACTGAGCGTGCTGAAAGCCTATACATCTCATTATTTACTGCAACCGCAGTGAAAGCTCAAAACTTGGCTTGGTGCACCCGTTTGTTGTTTCTGCCACGTCGTGGTCGTCATCGTCAAGCCATAGTCATCAAGCCACATATATCAAGTCAAAGTCATCGTCAATCATCATAGGGCGAATAATTGCAAAAGTTTGACGATTACGCAACTAGTGATATGGAACTCATGCCTTATGCGGCAATTAGCGCTCGGTATGGTATGGTATGGTATGAATAACTTTATTTAGGTCCTGAGGGATCAGTCTGGGGACTGATGCGGGCCGCTCCCACGTCGGTACAGAGAGGCCGAGCCCCTCTGCCGTCACACAGGCCCTCTGGACAGCCCTGAGTTGGTCCGCCAGCACTTCACTGTGCAGCTCGGTAGCCACACACGATAACCACTGCGCTATCAGACAGCTCTGGCGTTTGGCAGTGTGTGCGGCGTTTTCTGTGCGACATAGACCGTGAGAGCGGCAGCGTCTGTGTGTGCATTTGAGAGGCCACAGCGGACAGTACCGAAGTGGACGGCACTAATAAATGTGTTCTTCAGAAGATGACAGTATCCGTTGTGAGAGACTGTCGCAGTTAAAAATAGTTGAAACACAGAGAAATCGCTGTAGTGTGCCGAGTTCTTTTGTTTCTTTCGATTTGCCAGACAACAGGCCAAATTGAATTCCAGCATATGTTTTTTTATTATTATTTGTGGCCCCCGTTGAGTGTAGGCATCGCCATTTGTGCTTGGCCGGGTTGGGAATCGCAAAGCGATAATCGTATTTTAAACCGTTAATATGAAACGCTCACGACGATCATTGAGGGTATACCATGTGCAGCGAGAAATACCGTTGCCCCGGTAGATGGAGAAGATTTCCTTTGTTCATCTGTCTTCTTCTTTTTACATAACTCGCTCGTTGTCGGGTGCTCTATGCTCGAAACGTAATAGGGACAGACATCGGAGTGTCTCGGCGCATCAGCTATGGCGCGCTGCTTCGCCGCGGGCGGTCGGTCGGCGATCCATCTAGATTGAAGGCGCCACACAATGGCGTCAGCGGAGACGCGTACCGCCACGCCCCCTGTTGGTGGGGGCCGTAACTGCCGGAAGGCGTCGGCGCTGTCGCTTCCCTTCCGCGTCCGCCCATGTCTCGCCTGCCATACCAGACGCGTGGTAGCGACCAACTTCAATACGCGGCCCACCTTACAACTTCTATGCCACGCGCTCACACACAGTTGTTTTCGTGGTGAGATGGAGTTCCAAATTGTCGTGTAATGATCGGCAATGTTTTTTCTCGAGTGCTGCAAATTTCTTCGCTGTTGTCTTTTTTTTTTACCTGCTTAATGAAATTTTGACACGTATATTCAGAATGACCAGAGCATTGCTAATATTTCGTAATGCGGTCCGCTCTTAAAGGGAACAATGGATGGGTGCCACTCTTATAACCCTCTAGCAACAAATGCCTGCTGAAGGTCTTTCAATGCACTGCACAGGTGTGCAGAAAGGTGCCGGCGTCATCAACCGCAAGCTACCTGCAGCAAAGCTTGGCGACTATACACTTGAAGAGGAACGGGATCTACAGTCATACTCGCTCTACACACGTCATCACGCTCGTATGTTTCCTTTAACAGCGAACCACACTGTAATACAAATGTAGCTGAGTATTTGCGAATAGGACGCTTTCTATTTGAATCGGCACATCTTGGATACAGCTTAGGTGCAGAAAGAGGCCGACAGTGTACCCCTACACGGCAGTTCCGCCGTCGCAAGCCGCCTTGTGCAGCTGATACAACTTAGCTTCAAGAAGGTCGAACTTTTATTCTGCTTACGCTGATGATGAAATACCGCAGATAAATCGCGCTAAATGCAATGAACCGACGAAAACTCTCGCTTCTTCAGTTCCCTCGGCTTCTGTGGCGATGCCACGACGCACGGAACAAAAGTGACGTTGATCATCCCAACGTGCTGCCAGCGCTGTTGCTGGAGACTGATTGCTCTTCGCCTCCAATCCGACGTACATATCTCTTGCTACGCCGAGGCCCGTGGCAGGCGGCGATGCTGTGTAGACACTGGAACAAAACGCAGGGCACCTTGAGTGACTGTATGAAAGCCGGAAGTGTACGGGTATACCTCGACGTCAGCGCGGACGTACGGGGTGGCGACGGCCTTTCCTCGTCTCGATGCCAAAATGGGTCAAAGTTGAGTTCAATTTTCGTTATATGGCTACAAATGAGTGGTGAAACGTGCACGAGTAACGTAGCCTAATAGAGATAGAAAGAAAGGGTGTAATAGATGATACCACTCTTATTTGCTACATGCAGAGCTTGGTACTTCGGATGAGGAGGAGGAAAGAGAAAAATAGGAGGCAGGGAGGTTAACCAGAATAACGTCTGGTTCGCTATCCTACACCGAGGGAATGGGAAAGGGGGAAACAAAGATCACAGGGAGAGAGACGCGTGTGGTCTTACAGAAATTGCATTAATAGTCACAGATGGTCGCACAAGCCCGTCGTCCTTAAGAAGCACAAAAGCGCCTTCACCGTTTTATGGGCCGACGGGCGATGGGGGCTGTGTTCCAGCAGCACCTGCACAGAAAGAGGCCGATTGTCCAGTTTTTGGAAAGCTTTGGCAAGTTCTTGTCTCTCTGGGGTGTATCGTGGACAGTGTGGCACAGCAGGTGGTAGATGTTTTCTTCGGTGCCGCAGACGTCGTCGCATGCTGCACTGTCAGTCACTCCAATTATTGTAGAGTATGCCTTTGTGAAGGCAACTCCTAACCAAAGGCGACAGAGAAGCGTAGCTTCATGTTACTTCAGATGAGGTGCTTAAGATTCACCTGCACAAGAGGAGAAGAATACAGGAGGGAAAGACAAATACAAAAAAAATTGAATAAAGGTGAGATGACCTAGAACTTGCAAGAGGTCAAATAATGTAAAGTGCTGCTCGTCATTAGTATAGCAGGGCCTTCCATGGCTCGGATTCCTCACTTCTTTCCTAATCGCTAGCCCGTAAGACACGCAATAAAAGCGTGATGCACGCGTCCTCCCTCCGTGTTGTATAGCTGCCGGCATGGACTTTGATCCAGGATGGCGGATACTGGGCATCGGTTACGTCAGGCTGAACTCGCCGGTTCTGCTTGCAATATGGAAGCCGAGCAGCATTAAGCTCAGTCTGTTTTTCGAAGGAAGACCATTTAGGAATGCAGAGCTCTGATGGTTCCCCTTATGGTCACATATAACAATTGTGATGTGCCCGCCTTCAATGACACAATTGTGTGTGCAGGGACAGATGTCAGCGACAAGACCAGCATGCGTGTATATATATATATATATATATATATATATATATATATATATATATATATATATATATATATATATATATATATATATATATGCACAAATTATAATATCATTTGGCATGAAAAATGCAATTACAGCTATACGAAAGGCGGAGAGGCAGACAAACAAACAATACAGGGTTTTACAGCAAAACACGAAATGCAATGACTAGTCGGCTTCTCCTCATAAAGCCTCATAAAGTGGCGAAGCCAGCTTTGACAAGCGTTTACAAATAAGGGAGCTACGCGCTACATGGACTCTGCATAGTTGCGTCATAAGTACACAACGATATTGTCACTGGTTCATCTCAGGGTCTCATACGACTTAAAGCATAAAATCTGAGATAGACAGAGAGAGAGAGAGAGTAACTAGAAGTAGTTCCGGTTGGCTAATCTGCTTGAGGGGAAGCGCTTACGCTTACTTAAAGGGACACTAAAGCGAAACAATAAATCAGTTTAGACTAATGAAGCATTGTTTGAGAACACTGCAGGCAGTCATTTCAAAAGAATAGTTTGATTATTCGATGAGAAAATGAAGGTCCAAGTATCAGTATTTTAATTTCGCGCCGAACCCTCAGCGCTGGTACGTCAGCGTGACGTCAGGGATTCCAAAGTATGTTTTCGCATTTGGGCCGCGTTGGCTGAATAAAGGTTCCCGAAACTTGCCATGTTTAATATTGGGTTCCTTTAGAACACAATATAGTCAATCTGTACCGCTATATATAATTAGTAGGCCCTAGAAGATGCCATCAAAATCCACGACGTCACAGCCCCCAGATGCGGGAACTTAAGTAGTCGTCGCCACACGTATTTCGTTCTTGCGCTTTTTCTGGCTTACCAAACGTCTTATCGTTGTAAGAGTGGTGTTTTTGGTGTTGTAGAACGGTAATTTACTGATGCAGAAGAAATCATTTTTCACTTTAGTGTCCCTTTAAGTACAGAAAGATAGCTAGTAGGGAGAGATGCACTACCTTAAAACGCCTTGTTTTTAGAGCGCTTCTGTGTGGAGGACTCTCTCCTATTAAGAAGCCATTACACTTCCGTGGCCAACTGCACTGCACACAATTTTCTTTTCTTGGTATAAATTGTGCGTGTGCTAACCTCACCTACTGCATTATCTGTCAAACAAGTGCATTGTGCTTACGTGGATCAACATGTCATATGTATCTGTGTATTGAAATGAATAAAATTGTATTCTATTGCATTGCTTTATATTGCACAGCCAAAGAAATGTCGCGAAGTATCTCAACGACGCCGTTATATTTCATTCTGAGTGCACCGTATCGTCGTTATGAAGCGAGATTTCGAAGATCCTTGTATCTCGATGCACTCGACGCCAGCGCCACGCCCACGGCTCCTTACGTTGACGGCGCGGTGTCTTAACGCGGGGAGGCGCTAAGTGGACCGTATAACGCGCATCTATCACTCTCGAGGAAAGTCTTTTACATGACACGCGGTGTCACGCGTTCCTCCGCGAACGACCAGCCAAGCGCGTATCGGTGTATAAAGCAGGAATAGCCGCCCTTAAGAAAGAAAAGAAGAAGTAAGGAAAAGAGGGGTGGAGGCGGTCTTCAAAAGATGCTGGCAGGGCACAGATTATTCTCGATCGAAATCTTTCAACGTCGCACGGCTGATCGAAGCTGATCGCGGCGCCAGAGAAATCATAAAGAATGAACAAACAAAGGAATTTTATAGCAGCTAGGCGAAATGTCGAAAGACTGCACCAACGCCCTCTCCGTGTCTCGCTCTTGCTTTTGGGGTATGCGCATCGCGTTATGAGGAAAAGAAGTAAGTAAGTGGCGAAACGGAAAGAAAATGAAATGAAAGATTAAAAAAAAAAACTAATAAACGAGACACGCGTGGTCGGGGGGCGTGCGCGCGAGAAACAGCGGATCAAGACGCAGCGAAGCGAGACCAACGCGCTTCTGAGATCCGCTGGAAAAGGAATATTTTAAATAATCTAAAGTTAGAGGGAATGGGGAGCTTGGAATACGCACGCACGCACACACAAACACGCAAAAGAAAGAAAATAAGCAACAAGATTTCTCGCGCGTGGGCTCAACTCGGCGTCGTCCGCATCGCCACATTGATTTTGCGCACGCGCGCACGGGTGATCGATGTGTTCCCCTGCCTGTAAGCTTGCTGTCCGGCAGCGCCGGTACGTGGGAGGAGGAAGTTAACAGCTGGTTCGGTTATTCCTTCGCGATTTGATTTGAATGGTATCCGATGAAGAATCTTGGCAGAGAAAACAAAAATCGTTCGGTACAAGCGCGTTTGATCTGGAAGGGCTGACCTTTTCTTTTTTCCCCGCCCGTTGCTATAAACAGAAACGTCGGCGAGGGAGTAGCGAAAAAAAGGGCGAATTGTAATTGCTGGGGTCGCAGCATATCGATGAAAGACGGAGCCCAATATCCCGCTGCCGAAAGTGGAGCGCGCGGGCGAAATCTTTTGAAGTATGCAATGCTATATGGCAACGGTTATCGCGTTGAGGCTATGTGGCGGTTAGTCGAGTTGAAAGCGTGAGGTGACGCTGCGCTGAACACTGACGTTATCGATTAGACATCCATTGAAAAGAAAAGAAGGAGAAAAAAGCGAAGTATTGTGGGCGGTAGAACAACGGATTGAAAAAGGAACCGACCGAAGAGAGGTAGCAAGTTTAACTATAGGCTGAACCCTATTGGTTACACGAAACCAGAACAGCGGGTGTATTGAAGGAGAGTTGAACGACCTACACGCACACATATCCTCCTGATTTCGGTCATAGTGCAATCCTTTGGCCACCGAACGAACGTGGTTCTGCACGATGCCATCTTGTGGAAGTATGCAGAAGTGCGCACTGACTAAATAAAGGCCGAGGGTGTCGGAACGCGCTCGCCTCATCTCATGTTATCGCATCCTTTTATACATAGGACTATATATTTTGTTCAGAAACTGACCATGAAATATTTGTCATCATTCCGAGTTAGGTTTATGTAAATTAAGAAATCGACCAATTTAAGCTTACCCCTAACATCTTTCATTTTAGTGTACGGCTGGAATTTTTGGCTCTTGGTTTGAACAGAACGGACTGATGGGCTAGTTGGCATTGCACGTGATAGGAAGCGCGAACGCAGCACGCAAGACGATTGAGAAGACGAAGCCACAGCGCTACTAACAACTCGTTGTTTATAGACAACTTGGCATTTTAGCACGCACGATCTCCTTAGCAGAGTGGAACACCGCACATACAAGGCGCACAAGACTGCACAGACTAAACCCGTCACTTCAACTCAGACCTCCAGCCGGTCTACACCGACGTGAAGCGTCTCTTCTGTGTCGGTTATGGCTTGGAATTGCCTTCACGAATGCCTACTCAGCACTAATTGGAATGGCTGATAGTCCTGCATGTGACGTTTGCGGATGCGATGAGAACATTGAACACTTATTGTGCCATTGTCCTCAATTTCAAGCACAAAGACAATCTTTGTCCAATACATTGAGGAAATTAGATGATCGTCCTCTGAGTGAACAGACGTTACTAGAGCACCGTCCCGACCGATCATCGGCTCAGAAGGCAGTGAAGGTACTTTTATGCTTTCTCAGAACTTCTGGTTTGCGCGAGCGTCTTTAACTCAAGTGCTTTCCGTACACGTTTCTACACCTTCTCTCTCCCTTCTCTCGCTTCCCCTTCTCCCTTCCCCCAGCGTAGGGTAGCGAACCAGACCATTGACTGGTTAACATCCCTGCCTTCCTATATTACTCTCTCCTCCGTTGTTTATTGCACGTGGTCACTGTACATGTATACCATCGTACAGCAGGAAGTCTTTTTTGTTGTCTCGTGTGGTCTGTTTGCGTACACATCGCGTGATGCTCTGAGTTTGGGTGGCCTTCACCGCCTGGGTACTCGGCATGAGCACTAACTCCAAGGTGAAATAATGGGAGATAAGATTACTTCAACAGTGCAACCAATCATGGAACGCAAAATGGAAAACTTGAACACTGCGTGAACTTTCAGACCAAGCACGGTTAAGCTTCTTTTCTGACGTCACTGCTCTGCATACACTCGACAGCAGGCTCGTCGTCGGGGCAACTTACAATGAGGCTATAGCCAGGACTCGTGGGATCACGTTCCAGATTTCCTGCGCGTCAGATAAGGGCTTTCGAAGTCAGTTGCGGCTCTGCAGTGCACAATTCCGAGCCTCGACAACTACCCCTTGAGAAGCGGCGGTATCGGTGATTTCGTCATCGACAACGGGAGTAGCTATCTATCTGGTGCGCCCTACCGAACGAGAGCAGGCCATAGAAACGGCGCAGGTAAATACGTAAGCTTTCTACATCCACGTTACCACTGACGCAACAGCGACTTAATCCATCAAAAGAACCTGTTCGATCTGCCCGAAGGAGCTTGATGTTGGAGTGCTTTAACACGTCGTTGGCTCTGTAGACACGGAGCTCGACTGTAGATCGCGAGACCGCGAAATCGAATCCCGACCGAAGTGGTAACTTCTGGGATGCTTAGCGCAATCTGCCGTGCTAGTCTAACATTGCCAAAATCGTGTGCGCAATTACTGATGTCGACATAACCGACAGATGTGGGATCACAGGTGACCGTGTTTCTTCCTTGCGTTGGGCACGAGTAACAGATGTGGTGGTGTTGCATGCGTCAGAGTATCTTTCCTTTTTTTTTTTTCGTTAAGTATTCTGCGCAGCTGTTGGGAAAAAGAGAAAACAAAGAAATATGGCCGCTGAAGTTTTTCACACTAACAGTTTCACATAGGAAACGAAGGCACCATTCATCTCGCTGCTACTTCGTACATATATATATATATATATATATATATATATATATATATATATATATATATATATATATATATATATATATATATATATATATATATATATATATATATATATATATATCTTAATAGCAGAGAGATATAGAGATCGGCCTTATAGTGAAGTACTTGTAGCCGGCTACTGCATGCTGTGGAATAGATTTGGGGAAATAACAGAGGATGCGAATATAGGACGTGTCTGAAGATGTAAGCAGCCTTCACGTCCTATATCACGTAGCTTGCTGCTGGCTTGTGCAGAGCCTGTGCAAGAGTTGCGAGTGCCCGCCTGTAAGTTTCCGCGTGTTCTTTCTTCCAGCACGTCATGTATCCACTCTTATTTACATTTACCGGCCGCGTTAAGCAAACGCGCTTAACCAGAAGTCGTTGCGGACGTCGGATTAATATATTTGCTTGATGTAAGGTATACGTATTCGCTGCCATCGCAAGAATCTTTTGCAGTCGATATGGAAACGCACGAAAAACGGGGCGCCTGCAGGTCGGCCGCGCTTCCGAGCCCGGCGAGGCTATCTACATCCACCCGGCGTCTCGGCGCTGTGTAGCTACCGATCGAATTTTCGATACACCCGCGAAACAGAAGGCAGATTAAATCGATCGTATAGTTAGGCAGCCGAATAGAAACGCATCAATGCGTGCGGTGAACCCCGTTTCTTTTCTCGTTCCCCTTCAAGAAAATTGTGCCCATCTTTTCACTTCTCCGACGTCTGCAGTTTCGGCCGTTGATATTTTTCTTCTTCAATTTTTATTTTTCCGTCTGGTTATTTATAGAGCTATAATGCCTGCTGCCGCGACGCTGTTGCAAAGTCTGCGCAGCGCCTCCATCTGCGGCTTGTGACGTGAGATGGTTCCGCTCTCTCGCGCGCGTAGCCGTACGTTTCCGATAGAAATCGATGTTACGCACTCAGGCGCTGGGAACGTCGGCGTTCGTTTCTGTCTTGACCGAATGTGCCGCGGATTAATCGCGTCGTTTGTGCCCCTTCCACCCCCTCTTGAAAAAGAAAGCAGGAGTCATTTATTTGTCCGCGAAAAGCGAGCAATTTTTCCGCGACCCGTTTTTCAGTATGTGGTGACCGTTCGGAAAGAAGACGTCGTGCCCGTCTTGCTCTCTCATTTAATTCAGCTCGAGCGTGTAAAAGAAAGAAAACAAATATGCCCATCGCGCTATGCCGTACCGGTCTAACACGGCCGCCCGTCACAAAGCGCCAAACGCGAGAACAGAGAGCTCGGGGTATACGCTGTCTTATCGGTCATCTTTCATATAGTCCATAAATTGGCACTCACAGCACGCGCTTCGCTTCGCTTTAACCGATTGATACTTGAAATGAGAGTTGAGAATTGCTGCAACCGAAATAATTATATATAAAAATATAATACAGCATGTTGTCGCTCGCCGATGAGACCAAGGTCAACTCCATGCGCATTCTGGAGACGAGTGTATAATGTTCGCATGCAGCGAACGGCTGTTCGCGAAAACAAGTCTTCGTGCCGCGCGATAAAGCAGCTGGGCGTTTGCTCTTTTGAGTTGCAACGCATCCGAAGTAAGCGCCAGCTGTAGCCATATGTTGAGTGCGGCAAAACTTAGGACTCGCTTCTCGCAGTATATATGTACAGCAGTTACGAGGCCATAGGCGGAATAAGGGCGTTGAGTGCCGCTCTCTCCTTGGGCAAGAAAAGCGCATGCGTGTTTAGATGAAAACACGCGGCGAGCAAAGAAATCCGATTGACACGTGAGAATGGCAGCACGCGTTAGCTAGTTTCAATCACGCCGCAAGGCACTCGGGTCTGTCAAACCCGAGTCAACAAAAGCGCGTGGCCCGCACAAACACGGGGTTGGCGGCGAGTGACGCAGGCTTCTTTCCTGTTGCCCGCCGTTGCAAATCTAGTCGTCCCTCGTAGAAGCAGTGCAAAATTCATTCAAACTGTTAGAAGAGAAAAAAAAAATCTTGCCCACTTCAAGACCTCGGCGTTGCCGGGAGGAGTCAGCGGTTTTTCGAACGTCGTTCCCCGTCCCCGTGGGCGACCACGTGATGCGGGGCAAGGAGCGGACACTGTGAAAACAAACCGAGTGAGAGCAGTCGAAAGCCCACAGTCCCGCAGTCCTTTCTTGTCTTTCTGCAGTTTTTCGTTTGCGAAGGCGCGAACCAGGCGCGCAAGCCCCGATCTGCAAACAGACTACGCTGCGGGGCTCTCGAGAGGGCGTCGGCCCTCGTCGGTTCACCGCAGTGCAAAGCGTTGAGGGTCGCGCGTCTGGGCAGAGCTAGACCCTCGGCATAATGCACGCGCCTCGAGCGACCACAGCATGCGCACACAGAGGAACAGTTTCTGTTTTGGGACCTTTACCCCCATCCAACAGCGGCAGGGAGCAGCGCGGCACTCTCTAGGGATTTGGGTTCAACGCGGGGGCAGCGAGCAGGCAGGCGCTCGGACCCTGTTTACACCCCGTCGTACCCCTGCGCGTCCTCTCCAAGCTAGCAGTGCCCGAAAAAGGAAGCCTCCGCGACACTCTGTACAGGCCTCTCGCGACGTTTGCTTGCTGAACCCCACCCCCTTTCCCTCCCACCCGACTTGATAAGAGAGACGAGACGAGCAGCACGCGACAGCGCTGCACGCGCTCTGAACCCACTCTACCCTGTCTCGAACATTATCGACTGCGGAACTGCCGTCCCCCCCTCGAAGTAGTATACGGTCCGCGCACCACACCAAAAAGTATAGCGCGGGTCCATTTTCGTCACTCGGCAAACACATGAAGTGCGAGCTAACTATGCATCGACGACGCCAAAATGTGTCCTCTTCGCTCGCCCTGTGGCCTGTCGCATCGCACCCTACCCTGCCGCGAGCCGATAGCAGCGAGCGAAAGCGAGGGCAAAGGGGGGAAGCGCTGAGAACGTCGGTGGGGGGGGGGGGGGGGGGGGGGGGGCTTCGCAGCGTCTCTTTTCCTGTTTATTCTACGCTCGACAAGGAAGAAATATACAGTTACGGTTGTTCCTTGACTTCTTTCCGCTTTCTTTTTCAGCGTCCATTCTTGTTCGCTTGCTGCGCTCTCGCGCTGAGCGATGGACGAAACCCGTTCCTCACGGAATCGAAGCGGCTGCGGCATCGAAGGATGCGTTGAGAGCGAAGCCGGCGGCGAGTGATTTGTCGGTTGGAGAAACGCCGATTCGCCCTCTGTGTGGGCACTTTCAGAGGCGTATACGGATAGAGAAAGACACGAAAAATGACGCCGAGGGCGAGCGGATGTATACATAGTCGTACAACGGACCTCTTACCGCTTTCTACCAGTTAAACTGGGCGGGAAAAAGGTAGAACAGTATGATGGTATGGTTCTTGGCGTGCGGTATTCAACATGTCTCGCCATAAATACTACTCAGGTGTAAACCCGAGGACAATAAAGAATAAAAACAGGTAGAGAAAAACTTGGTCTCCTTGGCATTATTCGCATGCAAATAGCGCTTTGTTGTTGACGTGTCGGTAGCTCTGTTGCAAATGAAACAAACATTATGATTCAGTGAAATGTTGACAAATGTTGCGCTAATTCACTGTTTTCACACTCTTCCTCTCCTTCGCACGAGACTGCTGACCGTTCTACAAATGGTACGCTAAGCATTGCAGCCCTGTATAAAAACTCTATAGCACTGGTAAAAAATGTTGCCCTCCATGCCGTTGTCTCGTCGCCGTTGTTGTTGTGTTTCCAAATTCCTGTGAATAAAGAATGATGTGCTCTGGTAATTAAACATCTTTTAATGGGAATGAAAACAAGAAGCAGTGTGACAAGCTATCCCATCTATCTGCTTTACAACATTGAGCGTTTAAGCAATGCGCGGGTTAAGGCTTGCCCTCGTGCTGTTTGGTTTCTCATTTGTCCGTGAACAGGTCAGGCGAAGTTTGCGCCATCTGGAGTAATATGCCCAACCTGTACTAGCATGCCCGACCTGAAGTAGCATGCCTTAACAATGCTTAATGATAACTTTCGCGTTATCATTAGGCATAAATCTCCCTCTTTTTAAGTTTACGCTTGAAGAACCAGTGGATAAACCTGAACCCACGACGCGAACTGCAGCACAATAAATATAACTATCAACTGCGTCACCTATCCCAAAACTAAGAACGTTACTAAGATACAGCTTAACGTTGTTAATTGTGGACACGCGCGATTCAAGCTGTTAGTGATGAATGTCACGAGAGAAATGTGTTACCCTTAAGTGCAGTTGTGAGCAGACGATTATATTTCACTGTGGCTTGTGTGTAACCTCTTTCGTTGGTTGTAGTAAATGCAGTTGATTATTGCTCTTGCGTTGTAGTTGGCGCCCGTATCTGCGGTGCTACAGCAGCGCAGATCTAAGTGGAGGTATAGCACGAACAAGCTTCCTTCTGCATTATATTGAATCAGATCTGCTCATTCTCCGTCTCGCATCTTTGCGAAATCAGACGCGTTGCTTGAAGATTTACTTTCCCGAATGTAACGCCGTTCCAGCAGAGCACAGCGGCTTCTGCGCCTAAGCAAGCAGTGCCCTGGACTATGTACTTATCCTTGTGCTCGGTAACTGCGTAAAACGAGAGAGAGAGAGAGAGAGAGAGAGAGAGAGAGAGAGAGAGAGAGAGAGAGAGAGACTTGGCGTAACATTGACCCCGAGCGCCGTCGCAAAAGGGAAAAAGAAAAAAAAAGGCACCACGTGAGGGCAAGGTCAGCGCAGCTGCTCCCCCATTCGACAGAGCCATAAAAACGAGAGCCAGGTGTCTTATAACCTTTGTTTATGGAAGCACGAAGGTCTTTAAAATGAGCCCTTCACACTTAAGGAGGAAAACAAAATCAATACGCGCTTGCTCCTTGAACCAACACGTGGCGTTCTCTTGCGCTATGCGAGGCGCGGCAGTTTCTCTTGGTGCAACGACTTTCTCAGCGCCCGCTTGAGTAAAGAGTGATAACCTGCTCTCGTATATTTAACTACCTAAAGGCGGGGACCGCGCCTAGACTTGTACATTGTTTTACACTCCGCCGAAAGACGTTCCGAAAGCACGTCTGGTCAGTATAGTGCAAACATAAACGCGGAGGTACACGTTGTATGGCCAGCCCATTCGCTGTGTAGCCTTTATTGATTCTGCAGCAACAGGTGTAGCAAGCAGTCAGAACTTTGGAAAAGGAATCGCCGTTGCTGTCTTTGTATAGTTTCGTGCTTTCTTTCTCTCTCTTTTGTTTTCAGTCTCTGCAAACCTTCCTTGTTCGTTCGCCTAGAAAGAGAAAGCTTTTCTCCGAAGTAACGGCTCAGACGTCCCCGGAGCAGGGGCAGTTTGGAAAACCACGGCGATATTGATTAACGTTAACCAGCGCGCAACTTATTTCTGAATTTGCTTTGTGCAAAAATAGAAGAATGTTGGGACAAGCACAAAAAGTTCACCGACGATTACGATACACCCTATTGCGAAATTTGACCGCAGCTCTATACGTGCTTTCATTTCGCGGTATGTTGAGGCAAAGAATTTGAAAAAGTCATGTAGCAGAGTCGGCAATCGTCGAAAATCTGATCTGCGGGTCAAGCGCGTCGGCTTTTATACATGACTCGTCGAAGCTTCGAGTGTTATCGCTGGTGCCTTCAAGAAAGTATACCACACGATTCGCCTTGCGCATACGATCAGATTACAAAACAATCGCAGATCTTGACAATGGAAACAAGCGCGAACGAGACCAAGCCAAGCAAACCAAACAAGCCAGAGCAAGAGCTGACGCGAGCAGACGATAGTACGAAACTATGCCAGATGCCAGTTACCCGATGCGGATACCAGTTACGAGTACGCATCGAGCGGTGCGGCATGACACCAGTTAACCGCGCGCACGTCACTGAAGCGTCCGATCTCATTGGTCTGCGCCGTTCATAGCTCGCGTCTTTCATCTCCCGCTCCGCGTTCGCTCTTTTCAACTTTCGCTGTGCTCGTTCGCTCGGTTACGCCGCCGACGCCGCCGACGGACGACGCCGACGCTCGCCGCAGGAACGGGCGTCTAAGACCTGCGCTCTAAAAGCCGCTAAGCTGCAGCTTGACCATAAGGTGCCTGCCTCATTACTTGGAAAAAACAAACGACACAGGTAAATTTATATACAACCATTAGCGTCGGAAGATCGATAACGCTGCAAAATTTCGTGATGAATGATGGTTGAACGATGGTTGCAACATAGATATCTGTAGACCCCTTAATGACCAAGGGCCGAATTCACGAAGTTATTATTTCGGAAAAGTTATTTGCCATCGGCCGACGACCTTCATATCCAACGCTATGACTGGCCTGCTTTTATGAACAGTTCTTGCGTAAGGATTGAATTGGCTTTCCCTAGTGCCTAAGACTTGACTGCGCTCGTAGAACACGAAATCGACGGGAGGCTGAACTGAAGCGAAGACGCGAACAACAGCATCAACATTCGGTTGTGTTCCAATATCAAATTGGGGTTGTACTCCGTCAACGATTACTACGGAATTGCGGCGCCAAACGTCGCAGCATATTACGAGATAAGTAGCTTTCCTGCCAAAAGAAAATGCGACCCGCTCTTTGTCATTTCCTAATCTCATCATGGAAACTAGAACAATTTGATCAGGCGCTTCGCTCTACATTAGTTCCCGTTGTATGCGGTATACCTGTCTCTCTGGCCACGAGATTCCAGGAGGGACAAAAAAAGTTTCCCTCACTCCACTCCACCTCCGTCTCCCAGCCGTCGCTTCGCATGCGCGGCGAGTATTTTGACCGCGCGGTTTTCAAGCCGTTTAGCCTCGGCTAGCCGGGATGGGCTCTGGAGAGAACGCGGCATAAATCCAGACGCGGCTCGCGCCAGCTCGCGCACCCCGGCATGTACGTTGCGTACACTCCTCGCTTCGTGGGGAAAAAGACGAAGTGCGCGCGAAGGAGGAGAAAGGACCCGGCCCGTTTCCCATCGGCCTAAAAGGGAACTTCCAGCGCCGCCTGCGCCGCTTGCATGCAGACAGCCGCCTCGGCGTGGCGCGCACAGCCCGGAGAGAAAAGGGAACCGCTGGCTATTTCACCTAACACCCGGCGTCTGTCTTCCCAGCCCGAGGGCCGTAAAAACCTGGCTGCGCGAGCGCTCGACGGAAAAGGCAAGCCCGGTAAACGACATCAGCCAGCGGGGAAAGAAAACGAAAAACCGCAGAAGGAGGAAAAGCGCGAGGAGTGTGCTTAAAGGAGGACCTACAAAAACGACAGAATTACGCGCGGAGTTAGGGAGAGAAAGAAACTCGACGACAGCGGCGGGAAGCAGTTTTGTGTGCCGCTTCGCCCTGGTAGAAGAAGTCACCGGCAGGAGGGGGCTCGCGCCGCGAGCAGGCTATAAGGCGAGCGGACCCTCTGTGCTCGCCCGAAGCTATATTTCCCGACATTCTGAAGCAGGAACAGCAGCCGTACGGCGGCGGCAGCCGCACTCGACCTCTCGTCGGGTTCTTGGACCCATCTGTCACACGGGCCCGAGGCGAAAACCATACCGAACGGATCTGCATGCCTGCTCTCTACGCTCGGGTCCGGCTTTAGTTGTCGCACAAAGGCCGCGCCGAAATGCGGGCCGTTTTGGGGGGACGCGACCTTTCTTATACACACACATAGTGGGTGAGAGATGGGCAGAGACGCGCTCTTGATGCCGACCCCTCCCCCGTAACCCCCGTCTGGCACCAGTATTGTCGCGCCCAGCGTTTACGCCTCGCATGGCGGCCGCCGACAATGCTCGCGCGGGGTCGAGCCAGAGAACAGAGTGCGTCCCTGCTGCCTGGGCCTCGCGCGGCCCCTTACAAAGTATATCTGCAGCCGGATCGCATGCGTCTTCTACGATGTTCGCGCATGCGTGTGTTGGTGCACTGGCGGTGACGCGTGTGAGTAGAGCACGCTGCCGTATGTAAAGTGGCCTTCGCGTGCCCCGTACACAGCCAGCGGCGAATATCAAAGTGGCGCGCCTCGTCGGTATCGACCTGAGTGCGTCTTGCCGTCACGTTCGTTTTGTTGGCGCTGAATAAACGCCCGCTATTGTCTCCTTCGCCCCCCCCCGCCCCCCCCTCCTCCGCGAATTCGTAAATACGCTAAACGTGCACTGACTTGTCAACGGCTGTTCTCGTGATAGGAAGCATCGACGGAGTGTTCCTTTTGTTGCGCCTACGGAAACGTCCACATGTAAAGACGGACGCCGTATGTTTTGGGTGCCGAAATTACCCGAAGCTACCTGAGCGCAAGTGCTTCGGCGTCGACTCTAAAGATATTGGTATGCAGTATTCTGGGTCACGTAAATTTTGGTGCTCCTATCCAGGTTGTGGTGCCACAAATAAAGCAACGCAAGCGGGTAATAACGAGGACAAACAAGCAAAATCAATGCTGGTGTGACCCTGTTTCTGAGTATATCTAATGCAAGTGCCTTGTTGCTCCACTGGGAAAAGCAGCTGAGTATGTACTACTTACTCGGGTCGCCACAATCACCGCTGCCGCGAATGAGTCCATTTATATACGTTGCCTAGAACCGCACTTAAAATATGCAGCTGTCATAACCCAGTACCTGCAACTCACTACTTAATCAATTTAAATGTGAGTGGATGGCGTGGCTTAACATGTCAGGTATATTGAGGCCGTTGTCGTAGTTAAATGTGGTCGTAGAATATTCCTTGCATGGCACATCCGAAGTATGATATACAGAAAGGAATACGGCAATTGATATTGTATTTATATAACGAGTTGGCAGTAGCAAAAGTTGCGTACAAACGAACAACGAAGGTGACGTTCTTTTTAGGTGAGGTATGGTGGACAACTAGAAAAATCTTTGAGGTGGCAAAGTATATGCGCTTCAACAAAAGATACCTTCCGGCGTGCAACTTTCGGGGTGCGCCTTTCGAAACGCAGTGCGAATAGGTGCGCAGTTCTTGAATAAGTGCTTATGGCGCTTTTCTGACACACACACACACACACACACACACACACACACACACACACACACACACACACACACACACACACACACACACACACACACACACACACACACACACACACGCACGCACACGCACACACACGCACGCACACGCACACACACACACACACGCACACGCACACGCACACACGCACACACACACGCACGCACACACACACACACACACACACACACACACACACACACACACACACACACACACACACACACACACACACACACACACACACGCACGCACGCACACGCACACGCACGCACACACACGCACACGCACACGCACACACGCACACACACACGCACACGCACACGCACACACGCACACACACACACACACGCACGCACACACACACACACACACACACACACACACACACACACACACACACACACACACACACACACACACACACACACACACACACACACACACAATGCCTACATGATAGCGTGACCGTCACGTCCTAGACATGGCCAAAACGTACCTTTGCAACTAAATTTCCTTTTTTCACAACTTCCCACCATTCTTTCTCATGCTAGATTCTTATTAAACTCGGGAGCTTGTTGTTTTCTTTAACTTTGTAGGGTTGGAACCAACACGGTAAACCCACCGCAACCGAAGCAAAGCTTATACTCGAGGTTCCTTCTTGTCAGTATTTTCTTAGCGCGTGCCCCACTTCTGACTTACCCAGAGGGCACTCATACAACAGCATTGATTCGATTCAATGCTGCAAGGCCCCCTTTTGGAAAAGAAAGGCCCCGAAGCCGGAGGGGAACGTCAGGTGTGAAGCGAAAGGCATTCTCTCCTGTTCCTAGTAAAACTGCCGGTACGCAGTGCATTCAGGCACCCTCGAGGTGAGTCTCGACACACTCTTCCCCACTCCTCACGGTCGAGTCCCGCACGTCTCTCTCCACACGCCAGCCGAATCGCGAGCGCAACGAGCTGTCAACGGGCGCACCCGCTTCACAGAGGAGGTTCTTAGGCTCGACACACAGGCCGGTCTTTGCCTCCCAGACCGTGTCGCTCACGCTTGTTTGCCTTCCAATAGGGACGGATGTAAATCCTCATGTACGCCGCTAAAAAGCTCGGCTCCGCCCTGCAACGGTGCGCGGTGCACGAGCCGTTGTGTGCATTAATGCCAGGCGCCTTCTTCGAGTGGCCCGTCGCAGTGCGAGCACTACATAGGCGTCGACACCCGTATCATGGCAACGGCGTGTTTAGCGCGATTTCGTGCTACCGCTTCCCGGAACTCTACAAGACCTCGTCGTTCAATAGAGCGGAATCGTCGTATGTAGGCTCCTGCATTTGTTACGTTTAACGGGAGCCGAGTCTGCCGCAAGCTTATATGTTCAACGGTAGACGGTGAATTTGAGAGGCTTCGCGCGATTCGCCGCAGAGTTGAAGGGCGCGCGTGGAAGGCGGTTTCTCCTGGCGACACTCGTGCATCGAGGCGCGCACGGAAGCACGTCGCGCGGCACTATGACAAACCGGCTGCAAGGTGGCGAAGGTTGTTCTAGACGAAGCTTGATCTGAGAAAGCCACTGGCAGGAATACTGACTGTTGTGCGAAGCCTACGAATGTCAGCCTTCCCACATAAACCCGTTCAACTGTGTCGCGCTCCATCGCCGAATTAGTGACGGAGAAGCTTCGGAGGTCTTTGGCTCTCGAATCACTTCCCAAACGGCTGCAGTTACTACCGACGCATGTCGAAAGTGCAATCGTGTCACCCAGCACGCCTTTGATGGTTGACACATGCTGTATGGAGAAATTGGCGAACAAACATCAGCTCCGGGCCCAGACGGCAGGGGAGGCAACGGCCCGGTTGCTTCACGTACTCATCAGATCCTGGCAGGCAGGTCATCTTGAACCTATAGTTGGAAGCGCACTCGTGTACAATTCCAGTTCTGAAACCAGACCAGTCTTTCGTGGACACACACTTCTACCGCCGCATTGCTCTTCTAAGTTGCGCCTGGAAGATCATGGAAAAGATGCTGCTTCAGCGCTGAGACTGTGACATGATAAGCAGCATATGTGTTTAGCCTCTGCTGGTGTGCGGATTCAGGAAAGGTCCCAGCAGTATTTAACAAAGCCATTGCCCTTGAAAGCTGCCTTAAACGAAACCGATATGCATGCTTTCAGCATAACTGTGTCGCTTGACATAAACGCGTAGCGTTTGACTATGTTGCGCATGAGGCTGTTGTGGCGACTCTGAGATCCATGTGCACTAATGGTCACGTGTATCAGTTGTGATCTCACTGACAGGTCAGTCTGCATTAAGAGTATGCGAATATTCGAAACTTTCGGATACCGAATCCAGTATTGCCATATACGATTGGATCGTCGGATCGAATAGTCATTATTTGTATATATTCGTATATTCGTATATATATATATATATATATATATATATATATATATATATATATATATATATATATATATATATATATATATATATATATATATATATATATATATATATATATATACGAATATTTTTTAATATATTCGAATATTTCAAATTGCCAACTGTGGGCAATTAAGCATGGAATAGATCACAGAGGCGCGATAATTTCCGTCCCGTCTCGCCAGGTAGTAGACATAAAACACGAGGAGTTATGTTGCGGATCATGCCATGCCAGGCAAGGCGACTTTACCGACTAAGCCGCTACTGCTCGCACTCACCAATGAGTCCTGAGTATGCGAATAAAGTGATTATTTGCTCCTAATGGGACGATTTGATCTCTTTGTAAGCAACGCTTCATGACATGCGATGTAATTACAGAAAGTTTGTAAATGCAGTAGTAGGGGAAGGTTGTTTTATAATAACCGGGAGAACTGTAGTTCATTCTTCGAGAAATATTCGATTCGCTTCTGGCACTATTTGGTTGGCATTCGATTCGGTCTAGAAAAGTACTATTCGCTCACGCCCGGTTTACATGTCGACGCATGAGGGAAGCACGGATTCAGATTGGCACCGTGGCGTTCCTCAAGGCGGTGTTTTAGGTCCGACGCACTTTAACATCTGCTACATCAATACGTCAATACACATCTTCTTGTACGCAGATGACGTTTGAATGAGGTGCTCTGGGCGCAATAAGTGAATACTACGCGTAATATTGCGGATATCCATCTAGTCCATCGAGAGATTTCAGCTGTCGCGAGGCGCGCAGTCTATTGGTACTACAACCATCGCCGATACGATTCATTCCACTTAGCCGATTATGGCGAAAATATACTGCTCGATAGTTCACAGAAACGGGCTGTGCAAATGCCAGCTTTGTAGCGTTTTCCCACTAGTCACACTAGGTGCAGTTGCTACTACTACTAATCTACTAGCTGGTTCACACACACACACAAAAAAAAAATGTGACGTTGAAAATGACGCCTGTATCCCATTTTCCCCATTCGTACCAGACACCCATTGGGCGCTGTGAAAGACACACACGGCTACCTGGATCACTGAGCGTGGACCCACAAGCATGGTCTAATCCCGTTGGCCAATGCTGGCGCTAAGGTGGCTGGGTGGTTCAAAGAATGTGTTGTCGTAGCTAACACCACAAATACCTATATTTATTCGCCAAATGTTGACACAAAGCAAAGAGCAAATGTTGACAGAAAGCACTTACGAACAAAAAGCTTTCTGAATCCGGCCCCGAGAGCCGGTATAACGTAGAGATTTCCGTTCACTCGATTCTATTGCTTTATTACCGTCCACCACTCTCGACCAGCTGATCCCGGTGATAACGTAGGCAAAGTGACGCTTGGTGCACTGACTATCTATGCTCAAGGCAGCATAGATAGCAGAGAGACAGGTTGATGATAAATGTTGCGCACTGTAAGCGATTTCGAGATAATAATGCATACTCTGCTCCTGGAAGCTGACTCATCGAATTGATCCTCTCTGCCTTGTTCATGCTTTTTTACATAACATCCTTGTTTGTGGCAGGCTAGTTTAAATTGGGGTATGCACGAGGTTGGCACAATGCTTTGCACTCAGTCAAAAAATAGTTGCGCACTTTATGCCAGTTTGTATTTCAATATAGTCCGTGCCAGCTTCGGACAATGACTGGTCCCGTCGAGCTTGGAAGAAAGTGCCAGTAACTGTTTATGATTGGCGCTGTTGAATAAGGTCATTTCATTGGAGTCGTGAAAGTGAGTTTTTCAACGAAAGAGTTCACTTTCAGGCACTAGCGCTGTTCGATAACGACAAATAAGATTCCGTGGGCCATGCTTATAATGCATTCTTCACTTCTCAGCACCCTTATTCACGCACACACACGCTCGCTCGCTCGCTCGCTCACTCACTCACTCACTCACTCACTCACTCACTCGCTCACTCGCTCACTCACTCACTCACTCACTCACTCACTCACTCACTCACTCACTCACTCACTCACTCACTAACTCACTAACTCACTAACTAACTAACTAACTAACTAACTAACTAACTAACTAACTAACTAACTAACTAACTAACTCACTCACGCACACACACACGCACACGTGTCACCTCTATATTAGGCGTCTTTTTTGGCTTATGATATGACTCTATATCCCTTGTGTCACATGGCACATATATGTGCCGAGTGACACAGTGAATATAAAATGTGACACGTGCGTGCACGTGTGCGTGTCTGTGTGTGTGGTCAGGTGTGAGGTCACGTGCAGGCCTGGTCACGTGTAGGGTCGACTTTTTCAGGGAGACAATGTGAGGCGGATAGTGAAGGCCGGCTTGCGTGACGCTCTGTCTTACTTCCTCGGTGGGTAAAGGAAAATGAAACGATTGGTTGCAAAATGCGCAGTGGAAGTCCTTACTTTTTTTTTTTTGCGCGGATTACTCGGCCAAGTACATCGTTCAAAAAAGAAGCAGAAGAAGAAGGATAAAAAAAAAGGGAATGTCGGGTTATGTTTTGAAATATAGGGTTGCGTAGTGTAGTGGTAAATACACGTTCCAAACACAATTTACAACGCGTTTGATGTGTAAGCGAACGGTCCTTCCGGCGTGACGGTGGCACGGGAATATACAAGCATGTCGTGCCATCTGTCGATTGAGGTCGGAACCAGCCACTGCGCGTCTGGCGTTTTCGTATAGCTCAGATTCCGTTGTTGATAATACGCGGTTCTGTTTTTCGATTACATCAAACAGCGTAAACACAGTTACTCCGCAATGAAAAGTTATATCACAGTACTGCGAAATGCACCATTAAAGAACTATGAAGCAGACAAAAGTGTTAAATGTTTCACCGTTCCTGAACATACCGCTACATTGCGAAATTATGTCTGCAAGATTAGCTTAGAAAAACTTGGAAATTAGAAAAACAGTCGGCCAACGAGGATGTAATAGAAGTTTTATTAACAGTAAAGAGTTCGACGGAATGCTGTTCGGTCAGGTAAAAGCATTCTATAAAGTTAAGCAGGTCACTGACCGAGGTCACAGTAAAAATAAAATGACGTTTCCGGATCCTTACGAATAGCAAAACGTGATTGTAGTTTTATTTTGTACGGATCCTGAAACGTCATTTTATTTGTATTTTGACCATGGTCAGTGAGCTGCTTCATTTTCAACAAGTTTTGTTAATAACTGCACTGGGTCTGTGTAATGCAGCAATTATGTTTTCTCGATTCTATTCCTGTCTTATCATTCACCGTTTATCACTATACCTGGCGACCCTGCATGCTGATAACATAGGCAGGACGCAGCTTGGACCACCAATGAAGAGCGAAAATGGAAATAATGGGAGTATGATCCTTACATAATCGCGGCCCTGGCGTTCAGCGATATATTATCTTCGTAAACAGTGCTCTAAAATAAGGAAAAAAAAAAAGTCAAGGCTGTTTCTTTATCGGCAACCTATAACGCGGCAAAAATGGGCGTCAGGAATTGCGCGATTACTTATAATGAACCTGATGATTAATTATAAGAAGCCCGTTTCCTGATTTATTTAATCAGTGTGGCTGGCGCACGTGCCGTGAAAGGCGACGCCGAATGGAGGGCTCGGAGCACGGTCGTTTATGGCGGGACCCCTGCGACTGTAGCATCGCATTCGAGATATGCGTCCTCGATATCGCGACACACATTGGCGTTCCACGTAGTATACTGTTCCACATTGTGTGGCATCACATAGTACGGGCACGCCAAGTGAGCGCAGGCTAAAAAGCGAGTATTCAATAGATGCACGAGTGCCGCTGTTGCAGTGGCATTGTGCAAAGCGGTGGTACATTGTTCGAAGCTGCACGTGTGCATGCAGAAGATAAAGGTAATTGGATCTAGCGTTTTTACAGCGAAGCTGTATATACATGTGGCTAGGGTTCCACGCATTTTTGTTCTCAGTGAAGAAATATCATCATCATCATCATCATCATCATCATCATCATCATCAATGGCTCATACCCCCGCAAGTATTTACACTCCAGTAAGCAAGCAAAAATTGCAATAGCTCATAGCCCCGTAAGGCAGAGGTTACAAGCACTTAGCAAAGTGAAGCGAACGGTGCTTAAATTCTTTCTAATCACGCATACAACTTACAGAACATAATGTCGAAAATTGCTATCATCAATGGCTCATACCTCCGTGAGCAATCGCTCATACCCCCGTAAGCAAGCAAAAAATACAATGACTCATAGTCCCGTAAAGTCCATGGCTATTCATTTTGTGGGAATTAGCTGCGATGGCACTACCCCTGTTGTCATTGTCCGTGATTTCAATGTGGATGTGTCGGTACCGAAAAGGGAGCTGCTGCTTGCGCGTTCCGTGTTGCAGACGTATCCCTTGCGATGCCACGCCGATCCGGCCCAACCGATTACCCAGCGGCGTACTTGCATCGATTTGACGTTATCAAAGAACGTGATCGCAGTTGCGAGAGAAATGATGACCACTGATTAAGAGAATGAGTGCGCTTAACTTTCGTCTCGATGGCCACCCATCAAGACAATAAATGAGTTCGTACTTTTGTTCAAAATTATATGTCACCTCCCTGTCGCGTGCTAAACAGCTTCGCTGGTCAACCCCCTTCACAAAGTGGAATGGCTCATGATTTTTATCTATTATGATTAATACTTTTACATACTAAGCAGATACTGAAAACTGCGTCGCACTTTAATGTAGTAATAAACAAACAGGATATGGTTAGATCTAAGAACAGTGTTATCCACGTGCCAGTTTAACTAGCAGTATATATTAGTTGCTGACGCATGGTTAGTGTAATGGTCAGCAGTTCGGCCATCTGCACTGTGCACAAAGAAGGATCTTTTGAATAGATAGCTCCGAATCCACTGAAACATGCGTCCACCAATTCCATTATTTACCAGCTGAAACTACTAATACATATAACGGTTATAAACAGCGACACGATATCACCCGCCTACTCAGAATTATGGAGGACATTAATACTAAAGGCACACCACCCCATACAGCCCCATAGGTAGCTTTGCTCGAAAACTGATTGTGTGCATTCGACTGGTTTCTACTGCGCTCCAGCTCGGTTTGCAACGATGCGGAGCCCTCTCGAAATTGGAGCCTGACAAAATCCTCCGGAGCCGAACGTTCAGCTGCTTCCGTAGCAATCGGAATAGCCACGTGATTGAGATTCTGTCGGATCTCCGTTGCGCTTCCAGCTCGAAGCTGAGAGCGGCGCTCTGAACTGGAGCACCGAGCCAGCGTCTGTGATCCGGACTGAGTGACCGAACGATATCCCCAGTGGACCTTCTTTTCTTCTTTTAATCTTCCCATCCCCTTTTCCCTTTCCCCAGTGTAGGGTAGCCAACCGTGCTCAGTCCTGGTTAACCTCCCTACCTTTCGTTTATCATTTGCTCTCTCTCTTTCTGAACTGGACCACGATGCTCTGAACCAACCAGGCGGACATGTTCTGAGCGCTCGGATTCGAACCCGCCGAATCTCAACAGTACCGCGAGAGTGTTCTCGAGAGCGCTCAAAAGGGACCGTTCGAACGTACCGTGAGAATGGTGGCGTCTGTGCGCGTGTCTCGGACGCTACAACAAGTGCAATACTGTAACGAGCGAAGGGGGCGTTGTGCTCATCGCAAAGAAACTGTTTCTGAGAGGATGGCGGTGTCTAGCAGTGAGAGTCTGACGCTGTTGCAGTAAGCGAGTCTATGTAGCAGGATGAGTTGCTGAAGTTTACTTGAAGTGGAAGAATAATGAAGCA
This sequence comes from Dermacentor variabilis, assembly GCF_050947875.1. NCBI lineage: Eukaryota > Metazoa > Arthropoda > Arachnida > Ixodida > Ixodidae > Dermacentor > Dermacentor variabilis. The sequence goes on from NC_134573.1 coordinate 152,609,930, forward strand.
GAACGTCGTGTTATATGCACTGTGCGGCATCGCGCGGTATACTAGTAAGGCAACGAGAACACAGGCGGTGTGACGCTTCAGCAGCTTGGGTGCACCGCTGTGGTAGGCTACAAATAAGGCCTGAATCGTGCTCTTTGCACCTCTCATATCTTACAATTAGGTTCGACGTTTATTAACTTTCTTTAGACCGACTGGCTATCCTTGTCATGGGGTACAATATATTTCGGAAATGTGAAAGTCATGTCAATTACTTATACACCTAGGGTACTTAAGGGTGTTGCGTTTCGCCTGCGACACGTGGTTTTGCCGGCGCGACTGCGGCGGGGCGGCAGACATTTTGGCCCGATCGTCGTCGCCGCAACACTCATCGCCAGGTGTTTCCAGGCGCGACTGCGGCGATGCGACCGCAAAGGATCACCCTCGCATTCCAGTCATTGTGCCCGAAACAGGCGATGCCAAAGCAGGGATCGTCCCCTCATTACAGTCATTGTGCCCGAAACAGGCGATGCCAAAGCAGGGACCATCCTCTCATTACAGTCATTGTGCCCGACCGGCAGCGCTACAACAGGGTGCTACGAGATCGTGCTCGACAGGGTGCTACGAGATCGTGCTCGTCATGGTGCTACGGCATCGCTACGACAGTGTGCGTCACCATTAGCCCATTGTACATTCACGTGCTCGTCTTTTGAGGGGTTCCTTCTTGCCCTCAACTGCGAGAGTATAAAAACAGCTGCCCCCGGACGCAAAAGGGAGGGCTCCGATTTCTTCTGTTGAGTGAAGTGCTCTCCCGTCTCTCTACTTCGGTCAAACCTGACCGCCAACTCTTTGCGATGTTAAAATAAACAAGTTGTTTCGTTGTTACCAGTCGACTCATGCTTTGCCGAGACCTTCGGATGCTTCCAGTTGTACCCCAGGCCGCCAGGCCAACGCTACCCTTGGGGCTTGCGACCCAGGTACAACCACGGGCGTCAGCGCCGAGTTCCCAACAGATCGTACCAAGCGGTGCGATCCAAACATCTGGTTGGCAGCGGTGAGATCGCCTCCGACTTCAAACAACTGTCTGCCAGCGGTGAGATCGCGACAACGGAGGCCAGCAGCGAAGAGATGCAGTTGACGGTATGCTGAGCAGCTCAACGACGATCCGGGAGCAGTGCAACGAGCCCTGTGTGACGACTGGTTGCCTGCAGCGGAACGACTGCGCGGAATTCCTGCCTGCGAGGTTTGGTGAGTGCGGGACTTTCTTCTTCTGAGCTTTGCCAGGCTTTTGTTAGTGTCAGAAACAGAGCTGGTAATTGTGGTTGTCGTTGCTGCCGGGTTAGTTTGCGGCAAGACAATAGTAAGCAGTAGAGAAAGCAGCATTCAGAGCAGCCATGGATTTGAAGTCGTTGCGCAAACCGAAATTGTTGGAGCTTGCAAGAGAGTTGGGTCTGGATGTCTCAGACAAACTAAGAAAACCTGAACTGCTAAAGGCTATTCTTGAGTTAGAGGCTGAGGATGACGAGCTGTCGGAATGCCTTGAGACTATTGAGGAGAGGTCAAAAAGACAGGAGCGCGAACTTAAAGAACAGAAAGAAAAAGAAGAGCGTGAACTTAAAGAACAGAAAGAAAAAGAAGGGCGCGAACACGCTTTGGAAATGAAGCGTCTCGAGGTAGAGATGGAACGCGCTCGTAATGGAAGTCAGGCACACGGTGCAGGAGAACGAGTATTGTTCAAAATGACTGACCTGATGCGGCCGTTTAAGCTTGGAGAGGACATTGGTTTGTTCCTGGTTAACTTTGAGCGAACGTGCGAGAAGCAGGGGTTCTCTCGGGAAACGTGGCCACAGCGCTTGCTCACTTTGTTACCCGGCGAGGCGGCCGACGTAGTCGCTCGCTTGGATAGAGAGGAGGCAGAGGATTTCGACAAAGTAAAATCGAGTCTGCTAAAAAAGTACCGGCTGTCTGCGGAGGCGTTCCGTCGGAAGTTTCGGGAAAATGAGAAAGGCAAAAGTGAGTCATATACAGAGTTTGCGTATAGGCTTATGTCGAACATGCAGGAGTGGCTCAAAGAAGAGAAAGCGTTTGGTGACCACGATAAAGTTCTGCAGTGTTTCGGGCTAGAACAGTTTTATAGTCGGTTACCGGAGAACGTGCGATACTGGGTCTTGGATAGGCCAGACGTTTGTACGGTGGCTAAAGCCGCTGAGCTAGCCGAGGAGTTTGTGACGCGTCGGGCTCGCGGAGCTAAGGATGGTCAAAAGGGTGAATTTGGCTCGAAGTTCGAGAGGCCGAAGTTCACACCCATGAGAGCAAAGGGGAACACGCGTAGTGCGGATGCGAGTGGAAGCAGTGCGACCGAACCTAAGGAGACGGCGGCAGCCGAAGCCGAACGCAGAAAGCGGTTCGAGATGAGGCGAGCGGGCGTTTGTTATACGTGCCAGAAGCCGGGTCACTTTTCGGCGCAGTGTCCGGAAACAACACCAAAAGTTGTGTTTTTTTCAATAGGCAGCACTGACGAGAACATGAAGCTTCTCGAGCCTTACATGCGAGACCTCCTCGTGAACGGGAAAGAGTGCCGAGTGCTTCGCGATTCCGCAGCTACGATGGATGTAGTTCACCCATCTTACGTAGAACCCCATATGTTCACGGGCGAGTGCGCGTGGATCAAGCAAGCCGTGGAAGCTCATAGCGTGTGTCTGCCAGTAGCAAAGGTGCTTATTGAAGGACCTTTCGGAGCGCTTGAGACAGAGGCGGCAGTGTCATCTATGCTGCCACCCCAGTACCCGTACCTATTTTCAAACAGGTCCGATCACCTCCTGCGCGAGAAGGGGCTTTTGTTTGGTGAAGCTAGTGTTCAGGCCTTAACCAGATCGAAGGTTCGGGAGCTCGCTGCAAAGGCGGTAGTTGCGGGGCCGACGTTATCAAACAACGAAAAAGGGTCAGAGGCGCAGCAAGCTGATATGCCGAGCACGCCCGAACTGAATAAACTAGAGTCTGTAACGTTAAAGGCGCCAGATACTGGAGAGGAAACGCCCGACGCGGGAAAGTTAGAAGAGCTATCTACTGATTTGCTCATCGCGCCTACGTCAGACGGACTTGATAGGTTGCTAAAAGTCAGCCGGACGGCTTTGATAGCCGAGCAAAAAAAGGATGGCAGCCTGGAAAACGTGCGCTGCAATGTCAAAGAAGGTATCGCCAGGAAAACTGCGCGTTTTGTGGAAAGGGGTGGAGTCCTGTACCGGAAGTATCTAGACCGCCGAGGAGTGGAGTTCGATCAGCTGGTCGTGCCTCAATGCTATCGTCAGGATCTGTTGCGCTTGTCACACGGGGGTTCGTGGTCCGGACACCTAGGAGTTAAGAAAACTAAGGACCGTCTCTTGCAAGAGTACTATTGGCCAGGGTGTTTTCGGGACGCAGACCATTTCGTGAGGACATGTGACACTTGTCAGCGGGTGGGCAAACCAGGGGACAAATCGAGGGCGCCGTTGAAATTGGTACCTATCATTACGGAGCCTTTTAGACGGCTCGTTATTGATACTGTGGGACCTCTGCCGGTAACAGCCACGGGGTACAGACACATTTTGACTGTGATCTGCCCAGCGACAAAGTTCCCTGAAGCAGTGCCGCTTAAAGAACTCAGCTCAGTTGAGATAGTTAATGCACTACTGTCCATATTTGCGCGAGTTGGTTTTCCTGCAGAAATTCAATCAGATCAGGGCACAGTGTTTACTAGCGCTTTGACGACAACTTTTCTCGAAAGGTGTGGGGTAAAGCTGCTACACAGCTCAGTGTACCACCCACAGTCGAATTCCGTTGAGAAGCTCCACTCCGTCATGAAGCGCGTGTTGAGAGCGTTGTGTTTTGAACATCGAACTGACTGGGAGCTGTGTTTGCCTGGGGTGATGTTTGCGTTAAGAACCGCGCCGCATGCGGCTACGGGGTTTTCGCCAGCTGAACTGGTGTACGGTCGCTCGCTTCGATCTCCGCTTCGCATGCTTCGAGAATCGTGGGAAGGTAGGGGCGACGACCCAGTCGTGGTGGAGTACGTGCTTAAGCTCCTCGAACGCTTAAGAAGGGCACAGGAGTTGTCAGGTGAAGCAATGACAAAGGCCCAGCAGAGGGCCAAGGTTTATTATGATCGGACAGCCAGGGCCCGTCGTTTTGAGGTTGGCGATGAGGTCATGATATTGCGCACATCGCTAAACAACAAACTAGACGTGCAGTGGGAGGGCCCAGCGCGAATTGTTCAGAAACTGTCGGACGTTAACTACGTGGTAAGTCTGCCAGGAAAGCGGAAAGCACAGCAAGTTTACCACTGTAATCTGCTCAAACCTTATAGACAAAGGGAAGCCGTGGTGTGCATGATGGTAAACGTTCCTGAAGAGCTTCCGGTCGAGCTTCCGGGACTAGGCTCAGTGACGAACAGGGAAGACACCGGTCAAGTCATTAGTGACCTTATCAGTAAAGCACCGCTGTCGCCTGAGCAGAAAACCGAACTACACCAGCTATTACAAGAGTTTCAAGGTCTGTTCTCTGAGAGGCCTGGTAGGACTTCGGTACTTACTCATGATATAGAACTTACCTCCCCAGAGCCAGTACGATCCAAGGCGTATCGGGTGTCACCCCGCCAGAGCGATATTATGGAGGCTGAGGTAAAGAAAATGCTACAGCTCGGTGTTATTGAGGCAGGTGAGAGTGATTATACCTCCCCTTTGATTTTAGTTGAGGTACCGGGCAAGGAACCTCGTCCTTGCGTCGACTACCGCAGGCTTAATTCCATCACTAAGGATCAAATTTATCCGATCCCTAACATCGAGGAGCGCCTTGAGAAAGTTAGTAGCGCTCAGTTTATTTCCACCCTAGATCTTGTCAGGGGTTATTGGCAGGTTCCACTTACAGAAGAGGCTAGTAGGTATGCGGCGTTCATTTCACCAATGGGAACATTCCGTCCTAAAGTGTTGAGTTTTGGTTTGAAGAACGCGCCATACTGTTTTTCAAGTCTCATGGATAAAGTGTTGCGGGGACAGCAAGAATTCGCTTTACCGTATCTAGACGACGTAGCGATATTCTCCGCATCCTGGTCTGAGCATATGACACACTTGCGGGCAGTGCTAACCCGCCTGCGCGAAGCGGGCTTGACAGTCAAGGCTCCTAAGTGCCAGTTAGCACAGGCCGAGGTTGTCTACCTCGGTCACGTGATTGGTCAGGGTCGTCGCCGCCCCTCTGAAATAAAAGTGGCCGCTGTGCGAGACTTTCCGCAACCGCGCACCAAGACCGATATTCGGTCGTTCTTGGGTGTCGCCGGCTACTATCAGAGGTACATCCCTAGGTACTCTGATATCGCGGCTCCCCTGACGGATGCTCTAAGAAAGACCGAGCCTCAAACAGTCGTCTGGGACGAGACAAAGGAAAGAGCTTTTAGCGCCCTAAAGAGTGCCCTAACAAGCCAGCCTGTGCTACGATCGCCAGACTATACAAAAGGGTTCATTGTTCAGTGCGATGCTAGTGAGCGAGGCATGGGCGTTGTACTGTGCCAACGGGAAAATGGAGAAGTAGAACACCCCGTCCTGTATGCTAGTCGTAAGCTGACCAGTCGTGAGCAGGCGTATAGCGCCACCGAGAAAGAGTGTGCGTGTCTCGTGTGGGCCGTTCAGAAATTGTCATGCTATCTAGCCGGCTCGAGGTTTATCATTGAGACGGATCACTGCCCTCTCCAATGGCTGCAGACCATCTCTTCCAAAAATGGCCGCCTCCTGCGCTGGAGCCTCGCTTTACAACAATATTCCTTTGAGGTGCGTTACAAAAAGGGGAGTCTCAACGGTAACGCCGATGGCTTAAGTCGAAGCCCCTAACGTAGGAATCAGCCTCAAAATTGTTTGTTACTGATGTTTTTCTTCCTGAGGCAGGATTTTTTTTAACATATTGCTTTTGTTTAGTGTTTCAAAGTGATGATATGCTTTCTAGTGCAATTTTTCAATTTGTGGACGCGTTCTGAGTGATGCTAGACTACTGTAAGGAACTAGGCAGTGGTATAAAAAGGGGAAAGAGCCTGGCAGGGCTTAGTGAGGGTTGTGCCGTGCTTGCTGACTGAGCGGTTGAGTTTCAGCGTAGTTCTAACGCTTGCCGGGAACGAGAACAAAAATGTGAACTCTCCCGAAGTCACTTTGCAGTGTCCCGTGCGAACCTGAACAAGAGAACGAGGCCTTCTCTGTGCGCTGCGCTCAAGGAACGTCGAGGGACGCCCGACTTCGGTTATGAGCATCATCGAGCGACATCCCTCCGGACAGCGGATGCAGTCCCCTGTCCATCGGGAGCTCCTTCCCCCGGCGGGGCGGTCTGTTGCGTTTCGCCTGCGACACGTGGTTTTGCCGGCGCGACTGCGGCGGGGCGGCAGACATTTTGGCCCGATCGTCGTCGCCGCAACACTCATCGCCAGGTGTTTCCAGGCGCGACTGCGGCGATGCGACCGCAAAGGATCACCCTCGCATTCCAGTCATTGTGCCCGAAACAGGCGATGCCAAAGCAGGGATCGTCCCCTCATTACAGTCATTGTGCCCGAAACAGGCGATGCCAAAGCAGGGACCATCCTCTCATTACAGTCATTGTGCCCGACCGGCAGCGCTACAACAGGGTGCTACGAGATCGTGCTCGACAGGGTGCTACGAGATCGTGCTCGTCATGGTGCTACGGCATCGCTACGACAGTGTGCGTCACCATTAGCCCATTGTACATTCACGTGCTCGTCTTTTGAGGGGTTCCTTCTTGCCCTCAACTGCGAGAGTATAAAAACAGCTGCCCCCGGACGCAAAAGGGAGGGCTCCGATTTCTTCTGTTGAGTGAAGTGCTCTCCCGTCTCTCTACTTCGGTCAAACCTGACCGCCAACTCTTTGCGATGTTAAAATAAACAAGTTGTTTCGTTGTTACCAGTCGACTCATGCTTTGCCGGGACCTTCGGATGCTTCCAGTTGTACCCCAGGCCGCCAGGCCAACGCTACCCTTGGGGCTTGCGACCCAGGTACAACCACGGGCGTCAGCGCCGAGTTCCCAACAGATCGTACCAGCAGTCAGATCCAAACAAGGGCCATGCACGTCGGAAACGACCATGACGGGTCGAACAGGAAGTCGTGTTCCAATTTTGCAGCGCCCGCGAAACAGAGAATAAACACGAGTACGCGTTAGACAAAGCACTCGATATGGAAAGCTACCCTGCTACCTTTGCCCACCGCTTTAGCCTCGACTCACATCTATCCTTCTTCTAGATAACACCATCTAGGTCGTGATGACGCAACTCTCCTTTGTCCTATAGCTGTATCTATGCATGTTTCGGTATTCATGTTTTGACTTCTTTGTTTATTCACTCTCTAGTAGGCATATACATACTACCACTGAGCAGAGTTCGACGAGCAAAGACCCTATATCATGATACTATTTACTCACCCCCTTTCCCCCACCATTACAAGAAAAAAAAAGGAACTCAATCAGACAGCTCTCATGCCAGGGACGCTTATGTCACTGCGCGAGCATAATACTACGTTTCAATGAAGTATCACAGCTTCTTTCGCATGCAATTTCTCTGGCTTTTTTGCATGTTTCTTCGCATGGTTGTGAATAAGAGAAAAAAAAATCCATTCATTCGCATTTCTGTATTGTTCTCGTTCCTTGCACAGAGAGAGCCTCGAATTTGGCCATCCTGATGCCATGAGGTAGCACATAGGCGGAAAGTTTGTATTTCTCCAGGGGGAGGGGGGCATACCAGCTTTCCGAAGTCTCTCTCTCTCTCTCTCTCTCTCTCTCTCTATATATATATATATATATATATATATATATATATATATATATATATATATATATATATAACCTTTCATATTACAGTTGCACTTGCAGAAACTTTGTGTGACCTCGAAGTACTGCCCACTGAAGTGACAGCCAGATTGATAACAAAAGTCCCTTGATAACGCGGCCCAAGCGCCGCTCTGACCACGCACGAAAAGCGAAAGGCAATGTAATAGGCATGGAATATTTCAGTATCCCGGCTATGCTCGCACCGCATCGAAAGAGTGCGCGCGCAGCTGTATTTCGCGCCAGAAGCTTGCTCCGGACCAAAGCTAAATAAGAGTGACGGTCTTATTTTTCATAAGAGTGTATACGTGCTGCAAAAACAGGTTCGTGGCAAAAAAAAAGAAAAACTAAAGGCGATATAAGCAGACCGGGAAGCGATACACGCGTAGAGAAAAGTCAAAACCGATGGATTCAAGAAAGTAAATGTTCCGCTTCTAAATGAGCCGTATTGCCAATCGGGACGTCTGCACGAAAAAAAAAAAAAATTCACCCAGAATCTTTTCTGGGCTTGATCTGAATGATACGTAAGCGTTTCGTAGTACTGACGTGATGTTTAGTGGTAGTGTGCTGGCGTTTTTCGCATAATTGCGAGAATGGCCGCGAAAGAACCGTGCAACGGAGAAGCGCGGTTGCAACACCGAACTGTCAAGTGAGACCCGCACGAGCCGACGTCGACGAGGCGATTGGAAGCAATATTCACTTGTATTACAGATAGCCCGCAGTGGATGTGGACGTGGGATGAAATGAGCACGGAGATGTAGCAAACGAAGGAGACGTATGCAACATTTATTAGGTAAACTAAATCATTGTAAACCGTGATAGACCATGCTCCGGCGGCGGCTACGTGTGGCGTGGCGGCGCGGCCTGTATCTTGAAGATGATCTGCGAAAGCAGCAGAGTGCGGCATGTGCTAAGAGCTCCGCGAGCGATGCGTTCTCGACGCTTCGTTGGCGTTGAATCGAGAGGCAGCACGCAGGTGAGTTCGCTCGCTGCTGCGAGCGCTATGTTGAAAGCGATCGTCTTACGGGACGGACGGAAAGACTGTTTTTCCGTTGGGTAAGAACAGAAATGCTTGCGCATTCGAAAACCATCAGATTTCGGTGTGCCCTTATGATCTATGAATTCGTAAGCGCCTTTGAACACCAGCTGCTACCCAGCGGACGTGTTGGAATAGGTCTCCTTCTGCAGCTACGCCGTACTGGGTGCGCTTTATCTCATCTTCGGTGGCTCTATTGATGCCCGACGCTGGAATATTGCGTCATACGTCCGTTGTACTAGCCTTGAGCACATCTGACGTCCGTCTCGATCATGTAAACACGATCTTCCGCATAACCCCAAAGAAAGAAATCGAGTGGAGGCCGCTCAGGTGGCCTAGACGGCGATTTTTACAGGACAGCGCGAAGGACAAGGAGTGCGAGGGACGACATACACAGCGCTGTATGTCGTCTCTCGCAGTGCTTGTCCTTCGCACTGCATGTTATTTTTGATCTTGAATTACCAACTATCGCAAGGAACCACCCTAGAATTTACAGCCCCATGCTTTCCAATCTATGGCGCATGAAAAGTCGCATCCAGCCAGTTTCGTGCTCGGGTGCAGCTGCTGTGTGTTGTGTGTGTGTCTGAGAGAGAGAGAGAGCGAGAGAGAGATAGAGAGAGAGAGATGCAAATGCGAGAAAAGCAGGGAGTTTCCCCACAGTTGAAACCTCCGGTTTGCTACCCTGCACTAGGGGAATGGAAAGGGGAAGTAAAGACGGAAAGAAGAACGGTGACAAAAATAAAAGCAAGCAAAAATGAAAAGGTACGGAATGGGATCATTATAGTCTTTCTAATAGGCCACTGCCACGTAAAAAGGTCACCAAAGCCTTGACAGGCTTTCGGTGCGACGACAGTTCATGTCGCCATTCCAAAACTGACTTTTCTGAAAGTGGCCTGTCGTCAAGGCGTGCCAACGCGGTCGCTAGTGACAGCCGTTGCGCGCTGTACCGAGGGCAGTGGCAAAGTACATGTCCTAGTCTCCTCACCGCCGCGGGCACTGCAAGCCGCGCTCTCGTCCATACCGACTCGGAAGGCGAAAGATCTTGTGTAAGCGACACCAAGCCACAGTCAGCAAAGTATTGCTGTCTCGGGTCGCGAGAGTCCAGAGGGGGGGTCGATGTCGAAAGGAAGGGCCCAGTCGGTGTAGACGTGTGTGCATCAAGCTTGGTGTGTTCCATAAAGTTGGTGCCCCACCTTGCCTATACCACAGAAGTGGAAGATGTGACAGCGGGATTTCGCTGAGAGGTTCATCCACCACTCCTTCGAGGATTTCGTCCATGTAACGCTGTCCAGTCAGTGTGTGATCGAAGAAGATGGGACCGAATATAGCACCGGCGTAAATTTCAATTCACATTTGAACAACCACTGGTACTGGTGCCGAGTGCGCTTTACCCAGTGTGGATTGGAGTCGCTCCAATAGTGTTAATCATGCAAATTTACCTGGCTGCTTCTGCAAAAATTGGCTTCGTCTGTGCACGTGATGTTGCTCAAAAAGTCCGGTGACTCATCGGCTATTGTGACGGCTCAATTCGAGAAATCTAGACGTTTCTGCAGGTCCCTATCTTCCATGCATTGGTGCAGGTCGACGTGGTACGGGTGAAAAGTCACGTCATTTAGAATCATCGAAACTGATGACTCGAAGAGCGCAAAGAGCGATGGAACGAAGAATACTAGGCATATATATTAAGAGACAGAAAGAGAGCTGTTTGTGTCAGAGAGAAAACGGGTATAGTCGATATTCTAATTGACATTAAGAGAAACAAATGGAGCTGGGCCGGTCATGTAATGCGCAGGTTAGATAACCGTTGGACCATTAGAGTCACAGAATGGGTACCAAGAGAAAGGAAGCGCAGTCAAAGACGGCAGAAGACTAGGTGGGGCTATGAAATTAGGAAATCCGCGGACGCTAGTTGGAATCGGTTGGCGCATGACAGGGGTAATTGGAGATCGCAGGGAGAGGCCTTCATCGTGTAGTGGACATAAAATAGGCTGATAATGATGATTATGATGAAACTGATGACTTGGAAATTGGTACCTGGGCGGCCACGTCCCTCACGCTAGTAGGAGGGTTCTAGTCAGTAAATGCTAGAACATCCGTGCGTAGGCTAGGGCTAAAGGATGGAGTCCTCCGTCGCTGTTTCTGGAAGCTGCCGGTCTGTCTCAGGTTTTCATAATGTCTGATGATAGTCGACGCGTTTCGTATACCGCCACACTTCCATGACTGATATGTATTTGCGGCCTTCCACTTGTTGCCATTTGCAGCGCCGAAGGCAAGGACTATGTCTTCTTTCTACCTGGACTGAGAGGCTCCGACCACCCCTCCTTCAAATCTTTTTCATTGCAATAAAGTTTCTCTTCTCTTCTTCTGCCCATTAAATACATGGCGTCTGGGATGAAACAAAGCGCACCTTTAAACCTTTGCACTGACGTTGTCAATTCGATTTTGTGGTGATAGGTTTTGTGGCAAAAAAAGAAAAAAAACATCCGTACACCTTACCCATGCTAAGACAACAGCTATCACAGCTTGTTTCGAATCAGCACCAAACGCGGCGTGTTACTTCAGCCGGGGCACGGCAGATAAGGAATTAGCTCGATCACGATGTTTTTTTTTCTTTATTTCCTTTATTTTGTTCTGGCTAGCTCAGAGGGAGCTTGTTCGAGGGCACTGCTTTATGATGTGGGTGGGAACGCCAGTCACGTGGTATTTTTCATATCTAGCGGTGTCGGAAAAATTAGTACGCAATAAGTACGTCGCTGAGAATGCTCCAGATAGGTGTACCTTGGCTGTGCCTACAAATGTCTCATTGAGAATTCGATAATTAGCATAGGACGTCTTGAGTTGAATTAATAATTACAATTACCCAATTAAATCTCAGTAATGGAAAAATTACTGGCAGCTTTACCACGGTACCGTGAAAATATGCAATACGCTTTCTTCGAGTAACTTCAATTGCTCTTTTTTTGAATATGGGCGCATGATATTTAATTGGGACACCCTCTACATATTTATGACCTCTGCGTGCAAGTGATGATGTTTCGATCACTAGTATTTTTATCAAGAAATCGAAACAACTGGAACGCGGAGTCACATCAAATCAACGGCGAGTCATTATCGCTAGCAGTCCGTAACGAGACGGCGCGAACGAAAATGAAATCGATAATGAAACTCGGAAGGGGTTCCGGCACGTTACGTATAGTACGCGCCCGCGGATTGCAAGTCTACGCAGTTTGTGACAGCGCATTGCAAGCACGACGGCGGCGTGATGCGTGCGGAGTGGTGGTTGCGTTCGTGTGCCCCATCGATAGACGAAGCAGCTATGGCGGTACCGTAATCCTCGGTGCGGCACGCAGCCGCAGTTGAACAAAGTGGACGCTATACTGGAACGTTCCGAAACCGGCAGATTAAGGAAGGCCAGATTATAATGGCAACGATCATTTTCTTTCGGTTTCCTCGGTTTCTTTATTTCTTTTTTCTGGCAGGCCAGCGGTTGCGCCGAGTTGCTGATCTCGGCGATAGCGGCTGTTGCGGTCAAATGGCGACGAGCGATGACGTACGGCGTGCGAATGAAAGATGCCTGGGCACAGCAGCGCATGCGCCGACAGCTGAGAATTGCGCTGAAAATTTGCGTTAAGACGCGGCCGCCGAGTGAGCCGCCCGTCATTTTGCGTTTCACGCCGCAGCCGCACGTATCAGACGAACCTCTGCATCTTATTGTATATGCTCCGGCAGCGATTGTCGACGTTAGGCGCGGTGTCCACCACTTCACCCACTCCGAAGCAGCCATGGTTCCCGCCGCTGCCTTCTGCTGTGTGGCGTGCTTCGAAGCTTTAAGTCGCTCCCGTTATGGCCAGGACTTCTGCAACTGCGGTTACGGGACTCTGTTTTGCTCCGGAATTCTCGCACGGCCCATTGGAGCTCCCGGAATACGTATGCGAGGTGCGGCGGCCATTCCATTCGTTCTTAAGCACGAGCTGTCACGCCTGACGCCGATGACGCCCTGCCGACAAGGTCTCAAGTCGCGTCTGCCATGGTCTTTTCTTTTGTGCGCGTGTTGCCACCAACGAACCGACCGTGTCATCTAAACGAGGGACAACGAGGCAACTGTCGTCGCCACGTGCTTCAACTACCTTGCGAGGTGAGTTACTGTGTGTGTGTGTGTGTATTTGTGCGTGTGTGTGCGTGCGTGCGGGTGCATGCTGTACGTCGCAGCTGAGATAATCCAAGCTATTAAAATAAAATGAAGGATTCGCGGTGTAATTGCAAAATATGTGGTCTTCTATCGGCAGACTTCCGGCAACCGAACACCGTAGCCTTAAAACTGTCTTGCACTTTGCTTCTTTCTTTTTTTCTGTAAGAACTTGGCTAACGTAGCTGGAGCAGCCAATATATCTTTCGTTGGCGCGGCTTTTTTTTTTTTTCTTCTGTTATACCTGCACGAAGGCCTCTTCCTATGTTTAGCCGTCGACGCGTGACTAGCCTCTTTCCCCAAATATAACGAGTCCCCCCCCCCCCCCCCCCCCCCTCGATATTTCAGTCCTCTTAACGCGCTTCGGCGAGGTCTTCGGATTAGTAGCATACATATATCGTTTTCAATACTGTTATGTACGGAGGTGAGCCGCCTTGTCTAGGGCACGCCACCAAGGCTCTGCGGAGCAGCTTGTCTTAACGCTAACACTCGCCAAGCGCTGGGCTCGAGTTGCGTGTTCACCGCGCACGCGCGGAAAAGAGTCGGGACTCGCCGCTTCCTTGACCGTTCAGTGGCCTTTAAAATGACGTTGCCATGGCGCCCAGGCAAGTAAGCGCGAGTGATGGCGGGTGACTGCGCCGCTTATTAGGACATTACCGTGCAGCGCGGCTACGGCGGCGGGAAGCGAGCGCACAAGATGGGAACTGGACAATAAGGCGATGAGGTATCCGGCTCCTAGCTTTCTATTTTTTTTTCGCGCGTGAGCAGTACTACTCGAGCCCAGCGGCTAACGTTCGACAGACTTGGGACAAACGTGGGTCCTGCTGTCTTGCACCGCAGGACCCACGGGCGGCACAGCTCTGGACGAGGCTGCTCTCCTCTGCGCTCCGTCTCCGTGCCCGCTGCCATTGCGTATTTTTTGCGCCGTATTCTGATTTAAAACGCCGTTAGTATCATTATTATAAGCATTAATGTGCTCGCCGTGTAACTATCTCAACTCTGCGCAAGGCAACAGACGCCGCTGTGCAGGCGCCTCACGCGGTCTTCGAAGTCGCGCGGTCAATCACCGCGCAATTCGCGAAGGACTTTGTCGCGTTCGATTGTGTCGCTACAATATTTGAGGCGTTGTTTGTCCAATAACTTTAGTTGGAGTAACGAATGACTACTCTCGCCGACAGGGAGGTGTACGAGCCCGTCCGCTTACTTCGTTTTGAGACGGCGTTTCACAGTAACGATGATTAAAGCCCTGCGATGCATGCGCTTTTACCAGTTTTCCGTTTTCAAATTGAGTTTGGGTTATATGTATATACACGTCCTTTTCTGAGACAGTCGTATACCAGCCCTTCGTATTCGTGGTCGCATTATTTCTGTGCCATTGCGCTACGTTGCAGAAAGCCTGTGCCTATCATGACTTGTTTCCTTTTTTTTTTTCCCAACCGTAGGCGAAGCTTGTGCAACCAAGTGAACGTGGCACTACCCTGGCGGACGACGGAGCATCTGTCGCCGCAGCGTCGCTTCGGCATCTAATCCACGAGGTAGGAGTGTTTAGCTTGCGAGGGCGGCACGGCCATTAACTTCCCCATCAAAACTGATTGACAACATTGGCAAATTAAGTGTAGTTAACTGTAGTGCCTAATTAGGCACGAGCTTCCTCAAACGGCCGCAGCCACATCGGGTCGTCGCCGTGACGGAAACGGAGAGGACGGGGTGGGGCGATTCAAGCTTCAGGCTTAGCTAACACTAGGAAGGTAGCTGACGCTGCGCGTAGGCCACAGCTGGCAGGGGTCCTCTCTCTCGTTTGCGACACGGCCATCGGCCCGTTCCGAATGCTATCGCTTCCCGGCCACAGTTTCGCGTCCACGCGCGCGAAAGGGCGCGAAATGTGGAATCGCGGAAGTCGGTGGCATGCGGAATTAGCGTCAGGCTAACCAGTGGCGTATTGCTTCCAGTTCATCTAGCTACGCTGAAGAACGGACGTTGCCTTCGGTCCGCAGCGCGGCGCGTTGCGGCCAAAGTACGTGGTCACTTTCCCATTCTTCACGTCACGCTGTTTTTATCGCTCGACACGCGGACCATGTTCGACGAGTTCATCTACCACGGCTCGTGCTATGACGCTTGTTATGGTGAGTACCTACTTTCTGGTTATATTTGTAATTTGAAAAGCTGTCCTTTATTTTTTCTTTAGCTTCAAGTACGCACCCTACACCTCCGCTTCTGGCCCACTCCAGCAACATCTGTGCGCCTATAGTGTCCCACATGGAGTGTCCTGCATGCACGACCCTCCGTGGAGTACGTCGACTGCGCGTACGTCCATACGAGTTCATCTGGTCCTTCTGTGGCATTGTGCTGACAAATGCTTAACACGCCTCCTCCTTGTCGTTTCAGTTCCCCAGCCTTCGCCATCAGTCCCGTGCGGCGGATTTTCCTGGGCCCTACCTTGTCCCTGCCGCATGACGTACATCGTCCGACCGTCTGTACACAAGTGCTCCGGCCTCACAGCTACTGGCTTCCTGGCGAATGAAGACACCTGCCCGACCCGCCCTGGAGTACGTCGACTGCGCGTAAGTCTTGGTTCGTCTGGCCCTTCTTTAGTATTGTGCTGACGAAAGCTTAACACGGCGCCTCCTTGTCGTTTCAGTTCTCCAGCCTTTGCCATCAGTCGCGTGCGGCGGATTTTCCTGGGCCCTGCCGTGTCGCTGCCGCATGACGTTCCGCGTACGTCGTCCGACCGTCTGTACACTAGTGCTCCGGCCTCCCAGCTACTGGCTTCCTGGCGAATGAAGACACCGGCTCGACCCGCTCTGGAGTACGTCGACTGCGCGTAAGTAAACCGGAGTTCGTCTGGCCCTTCTTTAGTATTCTGCTGACGAAAGCTTAACACGGCGCCTCCTTGTCGTTTCAGTTCTCCAGCCTTGGCCATCAGTCGCGTGCGGCGGATTTTCCTGGGCCCTGCCGTGTCGCTGCCGCATGACGTTCCGCGTACGTCGTCCGACCGCCTGTACACTAGTGCTCCGGCCTCCCAGCTACTGGCTTCCTGGCGAATGAAGACACCGGCCCGACCCGCCCTGGAGTACGTCGACTGCGCGTAAGTAAACCGGAGTTCTTCTGGCCCTTTAGTATTGTGCTGACGAAAGCTTCACACGGCGCCTCCTTGTCGTTTCAGTTCTCCAGCCTTGGCCATCAGTCGCGTGCGGCGGATTTTCCTGGGCCCTGCCGTGTCGCTACCGCATGACGTTCCGCGTACGTCGTCCGACCACCTGTACACTAGTGCTCCGGCCTCCCAGCTACTGGCTTCCTGGCGAATGAAGACACCGGCCCGATCCGCCCTGGAGTACGTCGACTGCGCGTAAGTACCAAGCTCTTTCCTAGCCGTACTGCGACAGTGCGCTGACAGCTCATTAACACGCATCCTTTTTTTCTTGTCGTTTCAGTAAGCAACTCCTGTCTTGTCATCGGTAGCCCGTCAAGATCTGTCCCGCCTGTGTAGAAGGCGATGAAATTTAGTGCTCGCCGTAGTGCGGCAAGCCCTACTCTCGCGACAGTTCATCACAATGCCGCGCCCGATGACGTTGAGCTGCAAGAAAAGTCCATCTCTGCGTGCTCCGTGCTGCCTCGACGACGCTGCACCACTACGCATTCATGAGGCACACACCGGCCACGAGACGTCCTTGCGCGAGTCCTTTCCGCCCGATAGCTGTATCATGGCCGTAAGATACTCCCGTATTGAGTGTCTCTGCATGTTGGACGCGCGGGCCTAAACTCCTATTAACATGCTGGCTCATCTGTGGTACCCTGATCAGTCATTCTGGAGATTATTGCGCATTAATTCACATTCTGTGCTCTCGTAATGGTACGCTGATGCTGGTTCGTATTGCGAAGGTGTGTGTGTGTGTGTGTGTGTGTGTGTGTGTGTGTGTGTGTGTGTGTGTGTGTGTGTGTGTGTGTGTGTGTGTGTGTGTGTGTGTCTATTTGTTGTACGCGCGTGCGACTTCACTCCCTTCATATCGTTGGCCTCATTTTCGCTGGGTGCGTTCTCATTTCTTCGATCACATTTTCCTTGGTTGGCCTCCTATAATCGGTGAATTCCTACAGAAGGCTCGTTGATGGTTCCGCAGTGATGTTCGAGGATTTTTTTTTCGGAACCCTTCGAATTTTGGCTCTGGGCGTTCCCCTTGATAGAAGGGCGCCCACTCCTATTTGTCTATGGCCCTCACCTTGTGAACTTTTCTGATCCAATGGTCTGTTTGTATCTTTACCCTATCCGCATCTTCCTTTTTATCAAGTCATTCATCCTGGCTTATGCCAAGCATCAGCGTACTATTGCAAAAAGCACATGAGGTGAATTACAGGCAATAAAACATTTATGTTAGCTCATCAGGATCATGATCAGCTTATCCTTTGAAATCTAGTGCTGGCATGGCACCAACCTTTTAAAAACTTGTCTACCCTCATTATTCATTTTAGCGGTAAAGCTGCGTACCACCAGTCAAGTAAAGCAGACCGTGAACCTCCTTCAGCAAGGTTGCACATTTATCGGATGCCACCGCCGCACAGGCTGTTACATCACCGTTCCTTGTGTTCTTCAGTGCGCACTGCCCTGTGCCAATTTACCTGCTTGCAGCCACTTGTACTTTTCTATATCATGTTTTTGCTGTGCGATGTGCGCTGGAGCTTAATAAAATGACGATGGTATCTTGTCTAGCCCTATTTCCCCCTTTGCTGATAACATTGTACTGTTGAAAAAATCTTTTTTTTTTTTTGTACTGCAGATTGTCAATACTTCGGCGTTCACCGCCGCTGTATGCGAACTGAAATAAAATGTTGTACTTCGTTCCAGAGTCGATAACTCCTCCTTCCAGAGACGAACTCTCCTTCCGATCTCCCATTATCCCTGTGCTGTGCCAACTGGTTTCCACTTGCGCCTGCGAATTAATTTCTTCACCTGTCCTTTTCCCGTCCTCGACTGTGTTACCCTTCTCTTGGCACCCACTCTGTAAACCTAATCGTCGACCGGTTATCTAACCTACGCATTCCTTGACCTGCCCAGCTCCATTTCTTTCTGTTAATGTGAATTAAATTATCTGCTATGCCCGTTTACTGTTATCCACACCGCTCTCTTCCTGTCTCTTAACGTTACGCCTACCGTTGTTCTACCGCTCTTTACATGGTGGTCCTTAACTTGCTTTTGAGCTTTTTTGTCAGTCTCGAAGTTTGTGCCTCATATGTGAGCCCCGGTTGTCCTGATTGTACATTGATTGTACACCTTCCTTTTTCGTGGTAACGGTAAGCTTCCAGTAATGATCTATGTCTGTCGTTTGAACGCCAACCCAATTCTGTTCTATAAATTTCCTTATGATCAGTGTCTCCTGTGAGTAATCGACCTAGGTAGACTTATTCCTCCGCAGACTCTAGAGGCTGACTGGCGATCCTGAACTCTTGTTCTCTTGCCCGGTAATTGATTATCCTTGTCGTCTGCAATTTAATATTCAACCCCACTCTTACACTCTCTCTGTTAAGGTCCTCAACCATTTGTTGCAACTCGTCCCCAGTGTTGTTGAACAGGACACTGTCATTTGCAAACAGAAGTTTGCTTAGACATTCACCGTTGATCCTTACTCCTAAGCCGTCCCAATTTGATAGCTTGAATACTTCCAAGCACGCAGGATATAGTATTGGAGAGATTATAGGGATCTTCATACTTGCGGAGAATTAGAGTAGCTGTGGAATCTTTGTACATACTTTCCAATATATTTCTGTAAGCCTCCTGTACTCCTTCGTTACTTAACGCCGCTGACTGCTGGTATCTCTACTGAATCAAATTCGTTTTCGTAATCTATGAAAGCCATGTAGAGCAGCTGATAGTACTCCGCAGGTTTCTCATTACCTGCTTGATTCCATGAATGTGATCCATTGTACAGTATCCCTTCCTGAAGCCAGCCTGTTCCCTTGGTCGACTGCAGTCCAGTGTTGCCCTTATTTTATTGGAGATTATTTTGGTAAATATTTTATATAATACTGGGAGCAAGCTAATGGGCCTACAACTTTTCAAATCTTTAATGTCTCCCTTTTTGTGGTTTAGTATAATGTTTGCATTCTTCCAGTTTTCTGGGACCCTTGCAGTCGATAGAAACTTATAAATAGCCGCCAGTTTTCCAAGCATTATGTCTCCTCTATCTTTTAATAAATCGACTGTTATTCCATCTCCTCCTGCCGCTCTTCTTTCTGACTTCTAACTAGCGATGAGGCCCTTCTGACCTCATCGCTAGTTATAGGAGTTTCTGTATGCTGTTCATTACTGTTTCTAATTGAGGTACCCTGACTCCTCTGGGTACTGTACAGGTAAGTATTTAGTAGTGGCGTAATTAGTAGTATGGGGGGGGGGGGGAAAGGAAAGCTTACCTGGCCAAATTCGCAAAGTTTTTAAGATGAACGCCTTTCTAGGCTCATGGTGAAATTTGTGTCAGCGGACCTGACCTCTGGAGTGTCCGCCGAAGCGCATCACGCTATGACATATTAAAGACAGATTAAAGAATGAATAATTATTGATAGTGACAGTTAGTGAATGATAACGTTATAGTAGAGATCGGTAGAGGTTAATAATGACTACCAATGACTCTGAAATGACCAAAGTGCTTAACAACGGCTTGTAATGACAGCAATTCATTAGAAATGTCTAGTAATGAGTAGTAACGACTACAAATGACTGGTACTGACTACTAATGACTACGAAATGGCCGATATGGCTAAGGACGGCTTGTAATGATCACAATTGATTATGAATTACTAAAATGCTAACTAGTGAGCATTAATGACTGAAATGACTTATAACGACTAGTAATGGCTACGAAATGACCAATATGTCTAACAACCACTTGTAAAAACTACAATTGATTAGAAATGACTAAATATGCTTAATAATGAGCAGCATTGACTAAGAATGACTGAAATGACTTGTAATTACTACTAACGACTACGAAGTCACTAATATGTCTAACGACAAATTGCAACGACTACAATTGATTAGAAATGGCTAAAAATGCTTAGTAATGACCAGTAATGACTGAAATGGTTTTGTAATGTGTACTGATGACTATGATATGATTAACATATCTAACGACAGCCTGTAACGAGCACAATTGATTACAAATGACAAAATGCTTAGCAGGGAGCAGTAATGACTAATAATGACTCAAATGACTTGTATTGACTAATAATGACTATGAGATGACCAGTAGGTCTAACGACAACTTGTAACGACAATTCATTATAAAGAACTAAAGATGCTTAGTAATGACCAGTAATGATTGATAATGACTGAAATGACTTGTAATGGCTACTAATGACTATGATATTACCAACATGTCTAACGACAGCTTGTAATAACCACAGATAATTACAAATGACTAAAATGTTTACTTTTCAGCAGTAATGACTAATAATGACTGAAGTGAGTTGTAATGACTACGATATGACCAACATGTCTAACGATGGCTTGTAATAATCACAATTGATTACAAATGACTAAAAATACTTAATATTGAGCAGTAATGATTAATAATGACTGAAGTGACTTTTAATGACTACGAAATGACCCATATGTCTAAGGACAACTTGTAACGACTACAATTCCTTACAGATGACTAAATATGCTTAGTATTGAGTAGTAATGAATAATAATAATGTGATGATGATGACTAAACTGAAGGACCGAAGAAAGAAGAGAAACAGAAGAGGTGAATGATAAGAGGAGGAAGAGCAGGCTTTCGCCGTTCACCTCTTAAGAGAGATCTTGCGACCCCGTAACCTTTTCTATTGAATATTATCTTTATATACGCCTCGTTATATGCCTTATTATATATGCCGTTATATGAATGCCTAATTGACACTTTCATAATTATAACAGTACGTCTCGAGTTAGATAAATAACTACAAATACCTAATTAAACCTCAGTAACGAAAAAAATAACTGGCACGTCCTCCACTATATACCGGAAAAATATGCAATATGTTTCCTTCGAGTAGCGCAATTGCTGTTTTTCTTTAAATCTGTGTGTATGATAGGTAATTGGGACACCCTCCATACATTTATGACATCTGCGCGAAAGTGACGATGTTTCTATTCCTAATAAATGTTGTAAATTAGTAGAATAGTTTTTAATGAATAGTTAGCATTGCTTACTGGAAAAAGAAGCAATACTGAGACGCATGTCATTCATGTGCATTTCACATGCCGTAGATAAAAGACTGCCGAAGGGTTCACTGAAGTTTTCAGGTTTTTTCCAAGGTCAAAAAAAAGCACGCAAAGCAATTTGAATGGAAGTGGACATACAGCAACATATTCATTGTCTAGGCGCACGCTATCCATAACTTGAGAAATCATTTTAATTGGCTACTGCCTTCTCTTTCAAAAATATACTAAACCTTCCCCTGTGTGGTATACTTAAATACATTGTATATGTACATGCATGTTTACAGTAGAAATTTAAAACAATGTTGAAGTGAGAAAATAGGCATGAAGCAGCCAGCGCTAGTGATTCTAATGCATTTGTCCTCCTATTGTCAGGATTGGCAGGAATAAAGCGAAAGTGTAAGTTAAAAGCCGTGCACGTCCGCGCCAACAGCGATGCAGTAAGCTATTCGACATGATAAAGTATTAAGTTGAAAGGTCGAGGCAACTCAAAAGAAACTTCAAATGATGTGGGTGACGAAACTCTGGCAGTGACATTTTAGGCGTATGTGGGTGGGGGGTGGGGGGAGGCAGGCTTTGGCATCCGGAAAACTCCGGAGGGGGCTCGGACCCGGGAGCCTCCTCACCCCCCCCCCTTCCCCGCAATCGGCGACTATGACGTAGCATACGAGGTTTTCTTGGCCAATTTCCTGTATTTCTACTATGTGACGACTGCGGTTAAAAGGATGTTCCACTTCCGCCGCCTCTGCCGTGGGCGGCGCTGTCTAACCCTTCAAGCAATAATAGTGCGCACATGCAAAACGTAAGCGTGAAACCGAAAGGAGAGATGGCGCCGCTGTAGCTTACTACACTCTAAAAACAGTTGCACCCTTTGGGCTGTATATTTGCCCCACAACAATAATCGTCATCTGTCTTGCCCGCATTTCCTTTTCTTTAACGCTGTGAGCCCGGTACTTCCAAGTCACGAACGGCATGCACGTTATCAGCATAACAGAGCATTCTCGACAGGAAAGTAACGAGCTCAGCGCTTTCAAGAAAGGAAATGCGGGCAAGACAGATGACGGTTATTCTTGTGTGGGAAATATATACCCCAAAGGGTGTAAACTTTTCTTAGAGTGTAATGCGGAAGATATGGATCCACTTCCCCCTTGCGGTAATTTGTCTTTTCGTCCACCTTCGTTTCCCTCTACATTAGCTATTATTTATGTATTTCAATTATACATAACAATTACCTTATCTAAGTTGTTATTGTGTTACTTATTGTCTGTTTCTTCGTGCGGCTGTTTTCCCTGAGGTTTTACGAGATTCGCATACAAAACCGATTCAAATCACCGCTTGAGATGTTCCCTCTATGACGTACGTGAGAATCCTGTAGCGCCAGCGCACAAGTTAAACGCGATTTCACGTAAAAAAATATGTGTGACACGCCTCACGCTTGCCCAGTCGCGGACGAAGTTATAAGAGTAACTCTCAGTGCAAGCACCCGAATCACGACTTTTCAAGGGTGGTATACTTCCCCAAATGGCTAACCGAGTCCAGTGATACCCTGCTTCGGTGATTTGGTACTACGACAAGCATGATCAAAATGGCATTACCGACTGCGCATGCGTGCTGCCACATGAGTGACAAGGTGCCGAGAAACCGTGCAAGAGGATAAGCGAAAACTATCGTAATAAGGCAGATGAGGGGCTGAATTTAGAGAGCCTGTTATTGGCCGGCTGCCTATAATATATCCAGCATAGCGACCGGCTGAAATTTTCACTTACGAACGATTGCAACCTAAGAGGTCTTTCTCAATACGAACTCAGCCGGCGAATTCACAGTGCTTTTCATTCGTAAGTGCTCTTTGCCATTGGCCAGCCGCCTTCAATAATATGTCCGAAAGATGGAGGGAGCTTTATGAAAGAGAATTGTCCCTTTCGTTGCTTCCTTTACCTAGCTGGCTTCCGCAGAACTGATTTGTCATATTCCGTGTGTCCCTATTCTTCCAGTTGAACCATTCGGCCTCCTAGCCTTATGGGCCTTCATTCACAGAAAGCTATAGCTTGCCGTAATTGGTCGTGTAACAGAAAATTCCAGTCAATCGTGAAGCTGGACATATTATTTGCAGCAGCTCCCCAATGACGAAGGGCACTTAAAAACTAAAACCTTCGTGAATTCGGCCGCAGTTTAGCTCAAATGGTACACCACCACAGCGGCGTTGGTACCGGGTTCGATTCCTGGAGCAAGGCAACTTTTTTTCCTCTGATCCACCGGATCACCTTCAGTGATCCGGTGGATACCATTCATCAGATTGTAGAAAGCACCGAACCTCGGACGTATTGAAGTTGATGCTAAGTTTCACGATGTCCAACCGAAACAATTGGAGGTGAACTCGTAGGCAGCCAGAATAGTTGCGTGTGCAAATATCTGCGTAAAAAGTATATTAACGGAATTTCTTCTTTTTCTTATTTTCAGCATTATTAGCGGACAAAGCACGACAGGACAAGACAATATGAAAAAGGGCGGTGTAGTCCAACATACTTTACAACTGAGTTAGATAAGCGTTTAATGCATTCTGCGTTAAAGAACTGCGGGCTTACTATATGCGCGGACACATGTACGGTAGCCGAGCGGTGCAAAATTTATTTGATCTTCAAATTTCTCTATGTGT
Organism: Dermacentor variabilis; assembly: GCF_050947875.1. Taxonomy (NCBI): domain Eukaryota; kingdom Metazoa; phylum Arthropoda; class Arachnida; order Ixodida; family Ixodidae; genus Dermacentor; species Dermacentor variabilis. Next base: position 152,633,811 of record NC_134573.1, read on the forward strand.
TGACTCATGTCTCACATCGAATGAAGTGAGTGGCATATTGGTACCACATAATCATAATTTCATAATCTCCTGCGCATCAAGGAGCATAGCCATAAACGATCGCTGTCGCCAGAACCGCCACGTTCGTTCAAGGCATGCAATGCAAATGTGTGGCCAGCACTGTCTTTCGTGCTCTGTCCCGAAACAGAATTGCTCCTGACGCAACAGAACCGAATGCGATTCTAGGGACAGAAAAACAGAAGCTTCTCAGCGTTCAATCGACGACGTAATCACTAGAAATAAGACTGGAATCAACTATTTAGAGTGGAAGGGGCAATGCGCTGCTGTGACAGACGCAGCGGCCGGCACCCTTTGAAGAATTCAAGAATTGCTACATCACGAGGGTAGCAGGACAGAAAGAAAAAAGAAATCGACAACAAGAGCACAGCTTTGTCACTGTTACGCACGGTGGAGGCCCGACTTCGCGTGGAACTCGTGGTATGCGAGCCAGCGGAAACAGCGGCGTTCCATTCCCGCCTGGCTTCGCAGACGCCAGAGCGGTCGTTACTGAAGATTCTTGCCTTGGAGTTGTTCTTTTCTTCTTTTTATTTGCAAACCAGTGCTTTCGCCATCTACTTGGAGTTGAGTGAACTTGGCTCGCAAATATCACGGATGCTTCGGTGCGCAACGTCGGCGAATCCATTTTAGATTGCGCCAGACGTCTGGCAGCGACGCGAGACACTCGATCCTCGTGAATGTGAAAGTTTGGGTTATGGTTTACCGCTTTGGGGCCGCACGACGCGCTCAGTTATGCTCATACCTTAATGGACTGCTGGAGTGTTTCGTGGTTACATTTGACGATTTAGTCGGGAGCGCCGAAAGGCTCCGCTTCAATTTCTCCCGATGTTGAGATTTCCTGTCGAGATGCCTCGTTAATTTATGAGAGAGCTGTAATATTTCAAAGTTCAGAGCCCCACGCGCGTAAAGAGAAGCCACTACGTCGCGTGCATCTTTAAGCACAGAGTTACCGCAAGTGATCTCTCCAATAATTCTCTTTCACTCCCCATTCCCCTCCCCACGTGTAGGGTAGCAAACTGGACTCAGTCTGGTTAACCTCCCTGCCTTTCCTTATTTCCCATCTCTCTCTCTCTCTCTCTCTCTCCAATAATTGCTTCGGTATATACGTGATTACAAACGTATTGGTGCTAATTTCTTTTTACTTATTTTACATTGTGACCCTACAAGTTTCATGTCCTCACGTGCGGCGTTCCTACGAGCTGGGTATATTGGTAATCCTTGTGAGTTTTCGATTCATGTGAGACAGATTCTGCGAAATTAATTTTCTGCATACTGCAGCGCACAGCTGCAGTGCCCACGCGCATATAATTCTCACATGCAGTGTTTCGAATAAACACGCTGCACGCTAAACGCGTACAGCATTGCGCACACGTGCTATGTTACGTGTGCTTGTTTGTACGACGTTCGGCCGTGTATACCTTGTTCTTGGCCTGTGGTTGCCAGCGCACGTCCGTCCTGACACCGAGGCGTCTAGAAGCCGCTGCCTGGTGTCTTGATGCAGCGTTCCGCGCACTGAAACTACGCTGGTCGCACGCAGCTGTGTACACGGTATTACGAAAGTAAGGGATGGGAGAGCTGTCTTTCTACAATGGTCACTCGGCTGACGCATTGCTATCACAGCCAACAACCTCACCTGTTATGACGGCCTGATACCATTCGCTTTATTGAGCGAACGTAATGCGCCTTTCGCGAGATAAAATCAATGTCTCTCCGGCAAGTCGCATAAAGCGATGCAGTAACATCTCGGCACCTTATAGCCGGCGTGGTCAAGACGTTCTACCGCCCATACAGCCGCCGCACAACGGTGTGGTGTCCCGATTGAGCGCAATGTCTGCAAATTCTACTCACCTTCTTTTATCTGACGTGGCGGGTGTGTCATGTCCGTTCAAATCTTTGTAACTCAGTTTAACTAACTGGTGGTCAGCAGATATGCGATCACGTCCAGAAGCCCACGTAATACAAGGAGAAAACGGGTGCGACCAAAACACGCAGAAAGAGCGGCTATAAACGTCCTAATGCTTGTCGTAACCGTCTTTAAGACGATCGGCTGGAAATCTCCTCCCCATCTTCCCCTAACAAAACCGTCGGGCTGGTCTTCAGATACCAACGACCTTCATGCCACAGTAGGCGTGCAAAGAAAGAAAGAAAGAAAGAAAGAAAGAAAGAAAGAAAGAAAGAAAGAAAGAAAGAAAGAAAGAAAGAAAGAAGGAGAAGAGCCCTGGTAGGTTTACGACCTTGTAGAATCACAAGCCAATTTTCAGGGAAGGTCCACATTTTGCCGTATATGCGCTTACGCGTTTGTGCAGTGAAAAAGCGTAAAACCCATCAGACGTATGTGGCAGCGCTCATTCCAGGCTCGCGAAACACGTACGTCCGGACCATGCACGTCAGAAGCCTGAAAGAGGGGCCTCCTCATATACGTGAAATCTTTACGTAGCTGTGGGCGCCCTTTTATGCTTTTGACGTACCTATACCTAGAATGCACAGGGAAGCCCGGAATAAGCGCTGCTACGTACGTAGGCATTACTAGGGCCCTTTAATGATTGGTATCCCTGCACGTGTAATTTCTAAAATAAGCTTTAGGTTACTATTTTCTTTTGCAAGCGTGTGGCGAAACTAATATAATAATAATAATAATAATAATAATAATAATAATAATAATAATAATAATAATAATAATAATAATAATAATAATAATAATAATAATAGACTACCAAAAATTGAGGACGTTGCCACAGTGTCACTGAGTACACGTGAGGACTATCCATCATTTCATACCCGTGCAAGTGGAAATTTCGAGTGCATTCAGCGCACATGTGAGCTCACAGCGCATGCATCCTGTCATTGTACGGTCTCCTAGATTCTCCACTGGTTGCACCGGAGGAAGCCTGTTATTCTTTGAGAATTTATTGGCAGGCAAAACGTGAGACTGGACCGCGCCCCCTAGATGCTCTCGGCGCACTGCGCGAGTACGACATTGTTGTCCATGACGCCGGTGCTAACCGCCAATACGATGTGTCCTAAAAATTCGGTACTGCGGAAATCCGCAAGCTGGAGCAAGTGACACGAAAGAAAAAGAAGAATGTCAGACTCGGCTGTAGTTGACGTCTACGTAATGTGGAATATTCATAATGTCTAGAGAATGGTTGTATTTTTTAGCGAACGGTTATGCAGAGATCATATGCTGTAGTGTTAGTGCTTGTAGTAAGTTAGAGTGTTTGTATTGGCAAGATGTAAGATTAAAAGCAAACTAAAACGCAGTGCACACACACAGTCACCCCCTCCGGCAAATAATTTCAGATTGCACATTCTGAGGGGTTGGCCCATGAAAACAGCGAGATACACTAAAGGTGAGATAACGTCGAGATAACCGCAGATAAACGGTAAGATACATGCGCTATCACTTGGATCGGCCCAATTAAACGGCGAGAGACACTGTTTCCCCCCCACCCGCAAAAAAAGAAAAAGTGGCTGCCCTCGGAGAAGGGCACATATCCAGTGCATATACCCAGTCGTCCCTTTACTTCCCTTCTACCACCGGGTGGTGCCCACTTAAACGGTGATATACACCGTCCGCCCGCCCGCCTGCCTGCAATAAAGTGACTGCACGCAGAATAGAATGCTTAGCATTATGGATGCCATAAATCCGAGAGTCGCTCGAACATAGTTCAGTGTGCTGCGCTTTGGGTTGATTGATTCGGCCTTGCTTTGATCATCTACTCTAGTCTCCTGGTTCGCTGATAGCATGACTGCACCGGAAGGGCAGTTGTCTCGGGTTCAATCCACGCGCAAAGATCACTCCTCATTCAACCACGAACATTGCTTTTGAGAAACCAGCATGCGTTTTCTTTTTAGCTTTGTGCTACTATCACGGTCATGACAAAGTTTTCCTTTCATGATCTGACTTATCACCGCCAGTGGTCGAGCGCCCTTACAAAACCTTGCGCGCAAGTAGGTCTATGGATGCAGTGGCCCTGACCCCAGTTTCCTTTTTTTATTCTCTCTTCCGAACGTAAGGCTGTTAGTGCGTCTCAGCGAGGCGATCTAATTTCTATATCAACGATGTGTCACCAATTCAATTCGCATGCTTGAAAATGAATGTCGCCACACTTGAGAGCAACGCGTTTCCCTCTTGTCACGTGAACAGATACGCTGCGGAGTGTTTGGCGTCGTCTAGATACACGAGGAGGCTTCAGGGATCCTCGAAGGCTTGTGACCTTGCTGTTTCAGAGGACGAGCTTTTCCGCTCTGACACGCGACGCCGGCATTTGCGTCACACTCAGCCGCCGAGTGTTTGCCGTGCTGACACATGCTCTGGACAGCGACTGTGTTATACCGAGAGTTCCAGCGAAGGCTTCGAATGGAAAACATTAACGACTGCACGGAAAATAGAGAGGTTATTGCCTTTGGCGGCACATCAGGCGCACTTGCAGACATCGGAAATTCGTATTATTCGTATTACTTTATTCGTATTACTGAATAAAGTTGTGACTAACTGAAGTTCCCTATTTAGCTTATTGGTTATTATTTACGGAACATAATTCTATTGCTTAAATTACGATGTATAGGGTCACTTCATACAAAGTGGTGTCGGAAATTGTAGAGGGTACCTCGATTTTGAAAAAAGTCAATTATTTATGTACCTTCAAATATTATAACGTCTAAGGTAGTCCCACCGCGCAGCAATACAGCGCTCCCTATGTTCCTGCCACTTTGAGAATATGTCGTGGAAGTCTTCGTTCCTCTACGAGCCGATCACTTTCTCTGATTCACGTTCAGTTTCAACGATTGCTTGAAAGCGAGGACTTTCGAGCTCGATCTTTAATCTTGGGTAGAAAGCGAAGTCAGCGGAAGCGAAACTTGCGAAAGGTCCACCTTTCACGCCGAGTGTCATCACGGGGAACGGCAGAAAATTAGGTGGCGTGACGAAATCAGGAAAACCTGCAGGCGCAACTTGAAGTCAGCAAGCGCAAGACAGGGGTAACTGAAGATCGCTGGGGGAGGCCTTCGTCTTCCAGTGGACATGAAAATCGGCTGATGATGATCATCATCCTCACTGGGGACGAAACATGGGTGGGCGTGTGCGACGCCGTGACGAAGCAACAGACTGCGCAATGGAGAAGCCCAGCGTGTTCACCACTGAAAGGAAAAGAAAGGGCTAGGCAAGTCCGCAGCTTGAAGACGTGCATGCTCATGGCGGTTGTCGTCATTCATCAGCACTGGGCTTCGGGAATTTGTCCTGAATGCTCAGACCACCAACAACAAGTTTCAGAGCCAACCTTTAGCGTGTTAAGGGAAGGTGTTTTGCGAAAACAGCCTGACCTGTGGTGCATGGGAATCTGGATTCTGCGTGACGAATAGACCATAATTGTCAGATAGCTCTTTGCACAAGCGAGTTTCTCGCCGGAGGCAACACGGTTTCTCTTACACACGTGCCCTCTCAATACATTTGGGCTCCCGCTGACTTCGCTCTCTTCTCCCTATTAAAAACCCAGTTCAAAGGTCGCCCTTTTAACATGATTGCTGAAATCAAGTGAGAATCATAGTACGTGCTCGACTGGTAGTGGAAGGAAGATCTATAGCACGTACACGTTTGCAAAGTGGTAGGAACACAAGGAACGCTTTATTGCTGGGCGATGGATCTGTTCCGAAGTTGACAGTGTTTGAACGTATATTGAACTACATTTTTGAAGACAGGATACCACTTCGCAGGTGTACCAGGGTACATGCCTAGACCACTGACTTGATGATGATGATGATGATGATGATGATGATGATGATGATGATGAATGTGGTCTTATGGCGCAAGGGCCAACGATGGCCAAAGAGTGCCAAGAAATGGTACGATGCAATCGGTGGCGCAGTCAATGAGAAAAAGTATTTGCGACACGCCTTCATAGTCGCTCAAAAATTCTAGGTGTAAATTGCGTAAAACGTACACTCTACGTGTTAAAACTATGACAATGACACGTGATGTCTGTCATGAACTTAATCACTGACTTCATTCCGCACTTGCATCATTCTTGAAGTAAGGATTGATAGGCGAGACTCTTATTTGCTCGATCCTTGGCGAGTTCTTATACCGATGTGCCAAAAGTACTGCGCCGCCATTAAAAGAAAGAAATGGAATTTTTGTGCCTCCACTGTGCTAACCCATATTCAAAAAAGCCCTTATGCTATAATTGTTCGTAAGGGAAACATTTTGCTATCCTGATGTTGGGTGAAGGCGGCCAGCCAATGGGAAAGTGTATTTACGAACGACGAGCTTTGTGAATTCGGTCCCCGCGCAATTAGAACTGCTGAGAGCCGTCACGGACAGCGCAGGGGCAGAATACAAAAATCTTTTCTTTCGTAAATCCTGTTGGCCAACGACCGGCAGAGATCACAAACGATGTGTGTCTGACGTCGCCATTCGCCGTCATCTGCTCTTACGAACAGTTCTAGAGTTTATAACTTTTCTGCGAATGCGGACCTTGGTGTGGCGTTCACTTCACTTGCTGCCACGTGCTACACTCGGGATCAATGAACAAAAGTCTCGTGAACTGCACGTGCACAGGAGATGCCGGAGCCGAGGATATCTCGTGAGCTCTCGCAAACGCGAGTCCCGATTTGCAAGCAGGAAGCGTTCCTTTGGCGTTCGTGGAGTAAAAACAAAAGACAACAATTGCAAAGTCACAGCTTCGTCGGGGACCCGAAGAAGAAAGAGCACGAGGCTTTATCGCGCTTCTGAACAATGAGACTGCGGCTGTTCGTCGCCTATCTGTTGAAACGAGTGTTTAGGCAGCAATGGGACATTCGTTTGCAAACATAGCCTCGATAGCTAAACAGAGCTCTGAGCTCAGGAAGCCCCCCCGGTGGCGCGCTAAAAATAGGAGGGTGGGAAATGAAAACTTTTCCACACTTACAAGTACCTAACACAAAAAGTAGGTTGAGTGAAGAAAGGAGTCTGCATGCTCGCAAACAATGTGTTGCTTGCCTTCAGGTTTTGTCCGCCATGTTTACGTTGGGACCTCTATTTGCCCCCCCCCCCTTCCGGCAGAGTGACGATCGTCAGAGGACGCCTTGCCTCAGAAATTGCTACGTAAATACTACGTGAAGGCACACAGATCGTCTTGCTCGACTTCGAGTGCCCCGACATTGAGGATGTGGGCCGCATGGAAAAGAGGAAGTTAAAATCTGCAGAATGCAGGGAGTGGGTTATTAGTTTAGGTAGTAGATTACTATTTAAAATATATTTAAAAAAGAACAGAAGCATCAGGCTTACGTATCCGTAACTGATTATTAAAAGACGATATCGCAATCCTGTAATCTGCTCTTAAATTATTTGTAGGACTTTTGCTAAACCCTCGCACACGTAACGAATTCACGTAACCTATGATATATATATATATATATATATATATATATATATATATATATATATATATATATATATATATATATATATATATATATATGATACTATACCATACGCAGTTTAGGGAAGTGCTGTACGTTTTGATTCCGAGTTACCAATTTGTAAACATGGTACTTCTGTAATGAAGCAGCCCCGCCTCGTGTTTCCCATAACAGCTCGGAGACGACGACGACGACGACCCGTGCTGTGGTTTGCAGGAGAGCTCAAAACTCCAACGCTCAAATTGTTAACTCCCTTGTTATTATTATTATTATTTTTATTATGCACCTAATTGAACCACCCGATTCATGGCCAATCCCCCACTGTGGATATGTGCCACGGCCACTCAGGACAACAACAACAACAACAACAACAACAACAACAACAACAACAACAACAACAACAACAACAACAACAACAACAACAACAACAACAACAACAACAACAACAACAACAACAACAACAACAACAACAACAACAACAACAACAACAACAACAACAAAAACAACAACAACAACAACAACAGCAACAAAAACAAGAACAACAACAACAAAAACAACAACAACAACAACAACAACAAAAACAAGAACAACAACAACAAAAACAAAAACAAAAACAAAAACAACAAGAGCTCGGGCTGTTCGCTGCTGCTAGGCTGCTGTTTATCTGCTGCTTCTCACATTTAATTAAACATCATTACATTTGGTGCAGATTGCTGGAATCCATCAAGTCATCCTGGAGCTCCGCCATCGTACGTTGCCCACCGACGCCATGGCTGATGGGACCTACGCACCGATTGTACCCATGGCTGCTCCTGTCACTTGCCCCGGCGTTCTCCGTCAGTGCGACCCGGCCATTATTTGCGGGACCGGATCTGTTACTTATCAGTTTCCGGCAATAATTGTAGAAACATGCGAAGCCTAAATTGAAGTTCTAGGGCTGAATTCGCTTAGCTCTTCGGTCGTAAGTGCTCATTGGTATTCGACAGCGGCATCCGCAATAGCATGTCCACTATAAAGATTGGCTAGGATTTGCTGTTGCGAACAATTCAAGCGTAAGAGGCTTTTTTTTTCTTTCCCCTCTGAATGCGGATCCTGCTTCCTGATATGGGGTAGAATTCAACTGCCTCTCTTGAATGCAACAAGCTTAATAAAAAGTGGCTCAGCAGTTGCTTGAGCATGGGCCAGGCGATAGATATGCTTGCACTAGGCCGTCTTCTTTACGCGCTGCTCCGAAGATCACAGTGGCGCTCCTCGGTCCAATACCCCACTTTCGAACCCCAGAGTTTGACGAAAAAAAAAAGAATATTGTTTAGTCCGTAGCCTCATGTGGCACTGACTCGGAGAGCAAAGCGGTAATTGTTCCTGTATTTGACGTCGACTGGTGTTAGTGACCGGTTGCAGAGCTAACGTGCACGATCCCTTGCTTTCCTTCTCTTTCATAACTGAGTGACGTAACGCTTCATAACGTAACTGAGTGAGATAATAGAAAAAAACAACGTGCAATATTCAGGAAAAAAAACACAAGAACAAAGAAGGAAGCTGACTAAATTAAACGCGTCAATAACTGATTTTTTTTTTACAACTATGGTTCTTCTTACACGAAGAGTATATGGACTCCTATAAGCCGAGTATTGTTCTCGGTCACACATTGAGTCTGAAGAGCATGTTCAAATGAATCTGAAACAAGCAGCTCTCATTGGCAAACAGCACATTGCGACAGGATACCGGTGAGGCAAATGTATTCAGCTTGAGCATAAGGAGAGGAAATTAAACAGACGCAAGATGCTGGCAGTATAAAGATGTTGATCTAAGGAGAATTTCAACTTCGTTTTCTATCGCGCAAGCACGCTACCCGTTCAGTATGTTTCGTTTCGTAAGAATTGCACAAGTTTGAATGCACCACACTCTCGTTAAAACACATTTGCAATCTTTCGCCCCACTTTCCTTTACCTTTCGTTAACCAATGTCGGGTCAAAGCGAACAGCATGCACTTTCGGTCTTCTTACAACAGGGTCTCAAAAATCTAACAACCCGTCTCTGGTTGAACATTTGCAGATAACATTCTTCAAATGAAATAAAAAAAAAGAAGAAATGGGCGCGAGGGAGACTCTGAACAACTCTTGAAAGCAGAGCGAGAAGAAAGCAAAATAAACCCGATAAAAAGACAGAGCGCAATAAAAACAAAACCTCTCGTTGCGGCATTTCGATTTGCGTGTTCCAGCAATTACGGGCACTTCTAGCGCTCGGCTTCTATAGTGCCAGGGCTAACAGCAGCTAAACAGAGAGACCGGCGTAGTTCGCCTTTCAGACTTCGGGCTATAGGTTCAGACCCCATTCAGAATGTTCACGTGCATGAAAGACACAGCTGGGGACGCGGAATACGCGGGCGAGAGGCCTCTCGGAGCAGTATGCGATGTGCGGGGAGCTTAATGAGCGTGTCTCATTTAACTCGGCCACAAAACCGAACGCACGCCTCGTTTTCGGGCATCCCGCCACCCCTACAACCCGTTTCCTTTTCACGCACCGCGCACACAGTTGCTGCAAATGTTGGCGAATCCTTCTCGCTTTGAGCTCTCCGTGCATGACGTTTATACAGTAGATTTTTTTTTTATGCTTGATCAACTTGCGCTCGTTGTTGATCGTCTTGTCGATGTTCTCCTAGGTATACTTGATGCGGGCGCGAGATACATTCCGTGGACAGGGGACAGAAAGAAGAAGACGCTTCAGTGTCTTCTTTTTTCTTTCTGTCTCCTTTTCAAGAAATCTGTTTCGCACCACAATCAAGTACGCCTAGGAAATCTAAGCACCAACTTGCCCGAGAATAAGTCCTTTCGAGATTTTCGACGTTCCTCTGGTCGTCGAAGAGCCCACAGGCAAACCTATAGAAGAAAAAAAAAATAAACGACAACCTTTGGGGGTAAATGGTGCAGCGTACCACGGTTATTTGCGCCCATGGGTCGACTCGCACAAAATTTGAACGAACCGAAGTAAACAAAGAGAGAGAAAGAGAGAGAAGTTTGTGCAGAAGAAAAAAGAAAATAAGAAGTGGCGGCTGAATACATCTCACGATGAATGCCGACATTGATGTGCTCAGCGTTGAAGCAATGTAGCGAAACACCGTTTATTGCCGCCGCCGAAACGCGTCGTGCACGAGGCGTATGTGCAGCTGCAATATGTGTGCCTATGGTGTTGTGCTGCTAAGCACGAGGTCACGCGATCAAATCCCGGTCACGGCGGCCGCATTTACATGGGGGTGAAATGCGAAAGTACCCTTGTACTTAGATTTAGGTGCCCGTTTAAGAACCCCAGGTAGTCCATATTACACTCCACTATAAGGCGTGCCTCATAATAAGATCGTGATTTTGGCACGCAAAACCCGATTAATTTTTTCGCACATCTACCTTGGCATGCAGGGCCATCTACCGGCGTCGCCGCGAGCTCCGCGCGTGTAGTTTGTTTGAATATGTACTCAGACAACGCTGGCTGGTTATACATGACGAGGGTTTGATTCCGCCCAGCACCGGAGAAATCGTACGTGGTTTATTGTTTTCATTGAAGAATGGCACATACGTAGTGACTCAAGTTGACGTCAAAGATGTTCGTTCAATAGCGTCACGTAAACGGTGGCACTTGCCCACTCACCCAATGTGACGCGAAAGAGGTGCATTTAAGTGTGGATCATAACCTGGGTCATATACTCGGTTGACTTACGTTGGTCCAACGGTGCCCTATTCACTAAAACATACTTGAGCAACCCAGGTAACCTCCCTGCCTTATCTATCTATCTATCTATCTATCTATCTATCTATCTATCTATCTATCTATCTATCTATCTATCTATCTATCTATCTATCTATCTATCTATCTATCTATCTATCTATCTATCTATCTATCTATCTATCTATCTATCTATCTACCTACCTATCTATCTATCTATCTATCTATCTATCTATCTATCTATCTATCTATCTATCTATCTATCTATCTATCTATCTATCTGAGCAACCCAGGGACCCAGGTTGGCATGTAAGAGGTTTGGCTCGCACAGACAAACTGTAAGACGTACCGCAAACTGGTCCAAGTTCCCAAAGAATGATAATCGCATTAAAAGAAGCAGCTTTAAGGAGAAGATTTGGGAAATGCAATCCTTTCGCCGCACAGTGTAGATTATTTTTCAAGCACGTGCAGCTGTTCGTTCTATACGTCATCAATGATTCTATACAAAACTGCGATCTGCGTTTGAAAGAAGTTTATCACAGGGCTATTCGCTTCAATATAGGCAACAAAATTATAAATTTTGAAATTCACTTTCTAAACACATAAGCCTTCACATAAGCAATGTGAAGGCCGATCCAAGATCGTCCTTCACACACTGTTAGGATCGGCCTGCAGGGGTACTGCTCGCAAAACCATCTCAACCCTCTGCAGGTGCTTCGATCGACCCGCGGTGGTGGTGCCCTTCAGAGAACCGGCAAGGACGACAGCGCTAACCGACCATGAACTTCCTTCGGAGAACTGGACTACGGCAGCGTTAATCCACCATGCGCCTCGTTCGGAGAATCGGCGACGGCAGCAGGGCTGGCTACGTTTGGCGCCCCGTGTATTGTTGGTTGATTTGCCGGGTCTTCATGGTCTCTCTGCAGCAAGAAGAGCTGCCCTGACAAAAGGGTGCTTTGCGGTACGTGGGCCCCAGGATTCGTCGCAGTCTGCTGACACTCGTGGCGACTACAGGAGAAAGGCAGCTCTGGAATTTAGAGGTGCCGGCTGGGGTCAGGCGTGACCACCTGGCTACGGGGACGCGCTCAACTCGGGTTCTGGGAATCCAAAGTGCGTACGTGTGTGTGTGAGCCCTTCTCCTCCAAGTCGGGTCGACTACGCCCCAACGACTATGGACAGTCCGATTGGACAGCCGTTTCCCTCACTTGGGGATTTAGGGAGAACGGAGTGTTTATAAGTGGCTGTTTGTCGGCTGCTAAGTGTGCTCGTCAGCGTGCTCGTCATCGTGCTCTGTGCTCGTCAGCGTTCTCGTCAGTGTGCTCTGTGCTCGTGAGCTGTGTGCTCGTGCTCAACAAGCAGTGAGTTTGGAGCTTCGTGCTCGTATGCTGTATGCTTCGTCTTGCGTGCTCCATTTGGGAGTCAAGCTAGACTGTCGAATGTATCGCTTGTTCTAATGTAAACATCTGTAAATAAATCCTGCTCGCCTAGTCCTGTCCTCCCAAGTTCCTCCCTACGACCTACAACCCTTACAAATGGTGGCAGCGGCGAGATCGTCCTACAATCCTCACAACAGTAAGCAGTCGTGCGATGGTGTACCGACTCAAATTTTTGTGTCTCATCCTGCATAATAAGGTTCATGTGGATTCTAACACCTATATTTCCTATAACACTTCGAAAGGAACCCGTCACAAGCATCACCTTATACTCCAAGATTATTCCTGCACTAACAATACATTTAGGTTTTCGTTCTTCCCACGCGCTGTTCGCGATCGGAATGCTTTAGCCCAGGCTGTAGTCGCACAGCGCACTGTTGACAAATTTGTTGAATTTGTTGGCCCAACAGTACTGTCACCCGCGACTTAATGATGTTATCAACATTGTCTTTATCATTGTATTAATTACCAAATGTTTTTTTGGAAATCTGTGATGTGAAATGATGGATGATGCTATCAATTGTATATCCCATATGCTTATCCTTCTTTTCTTCGTTTTTGTCTCTTTGCAAAACATCATATGTAATTGAAATAAGCTCTTGGTGCGTTATGTTTTTGCTATACTTATTGCTGTTAATATAGGTCCATGAACCTCTACACTTACTAAGTACCCTTTTGTATTCTTATGTAAATGCCTGTACTGCAATGTCTACAAACCCTTCTAACCCACTCCTGTAGAAATCCCCGATGGGATTGACAGTATCACAAAATAAAAATAAATAAAATAAAAAATCTCTGTGAGTGGGTATGCGCCAGACTCAATGGCATCATCATCATCATCATCTATTACACGCCTGGAAGTGGTAAGCATAAAAGATGGCAACGAAGTTTGAGTGCTCTGTTTCTCGGCCAACACTGTTAAGCTGCCGAAACTAAGTTATCCGAGGTATCCATATTTGAAATTTGAAACCTATATCGTTTACTCGCGTATCTAGAGACTTGTTGAAAGCAGGGTTCCGTCGCATTCCCTCCGCTCGACATCGAGGAGGAGGAGGAAGTGATTATTTGAAAATAACCGTGATAAGCGTCTCCTTCCACGATGGATACCTCAACCACGCAGCGCGAGAATGGAAGTGGAGATAAGAAAGCGACAGAAGACCAAAAGCCTCGATCGGTAAGTTTTCCCGCCTTTCAGCTTATTTCTCTTAAATCCACAAAGTGAAGCTTATTGATGTACTAATAACAACAGCACAGGTAACCGTAACCTGGAAAACCGTATACACTAATACTTATAGATAAAATAATCTATGTTTATATTTTCGAGCACTCGTACCGCCCCATCCCCCAGAGCGGTTTGCACCATTTTTTACCACCCAATAACCAACCAACCATCCTGTCGATGTTCATCCCTTGTTCGATAATATAACGAGCGTTTCGGCATTGCTTATATAGTTAGTATAAAAACGAGAGCTCGCACATATATAATCTATGTCTGAGTTAACGAACAAACGCGTACAAGCACACGAGAATTATAAGAAAAGGCTAAATCGAATGCTCCCGCTGTCCATGCAGTTCGCCCGGGCAATAACTATTTCAACTACTCGCTTCCTAAAGGAGGCTCCCATATTTGCACGTAAACACCATGACCACGAATATAATGAAATATAATCCCATCGGCGACAACTTATCTTTTCGTCTACTTACATTTCACTTGTATTCCTTATTTTCTACATTTCATTTTCAATTACAGCTAATTTGCCCGAAGCTTTCATTGGCCTCATAGTCGGTTGGCTTTATGGGGTCATAATTAACAAAAACGAGGCCCTCAGTTCCCCTTCTTCTCCCGTTTCTTCATAGCGGCGGTCTCGAATTTGGCAGCGTTGATGTCATTAGGTAGCATGCGAGGTTTTATATTAGCCACGTGCCTACTCACTTAAGATCACGTGTTACGTGGCACCAGCGGGACAAGAAAGTATGTTCCACATCCGCCCACCATGGTCATGAGTAGTGCTGGTTAACAGTCCTAGGGTTAGATATAGTAAAAAAAAAAAAAAACTCAGTGCCCTTTCACTTCGTGAAGAAGGATGACCAGCGAACCTGTGTATGTGGGTACCTTAATGGCGAACTGCACCACCGCCGCGGTAGGCTCGGCATTGCACTATCTCCGGGATCGGCCCACATGTGGGGAGTTTTTTTTTTTTTTTTGCTTGCCACGCCAACGACATGATAATTTCTTTTGACGGCAGAAGTATACAGCTTCGCTGTAAAACATAAATATCCAAGTTGGTGGACCGATTGATAGCCGTCACGATAGCACAACTGGTACTGCAGCGCGCGCGTAATGCGGAGGTTGTGGGTTCGGATCCCACCGGCGACAAGTTATGTTTTCGTCCACTTTCATTTCCCTTTTCTTCATTATTTTCCCATTTTAAGTTTAACGACAGCTAATTACCCCGATGCTTTGCTTCATTGTCTGTCGATTTTCTGTGATTATCATTAATAAAATCGAGCCCTCTCGGTTCACCTCTTCTCTCGTTCGTCTATATATATATATATATATATATATATATATATATATATATATATACATAGGAAGCCAGCAGGCATAGACGCCAAGGAAAACACAGGTGAAATTACTTGTAGGTTCTAGTTGAATTAGAGAAATTATAAATTAACGGAATTGGAAATGGATGATTAAACAACTTGCCGCAGGTGAGGAACGATGAGGTCAGGTGAGGAACGTGGGGTTGTTCCCTATCTGAAGTTGCAAACCCTGGCTAAAAGTGTGTAATCAAAGCATCAATTTGTACTTAAACGTTCTAACTACTTTTATTAGTTATTCTACTTTTTTTATTTTCATTTGCTGTAACTATTTCCTGTAAACTTTAGTGCATTCGGTCCTGAGAGCAAGAATGAATAAATAAATAAAAAATAAATAAATAAATGAATAGGAGGGCTTTCACCACACTGCTGATGTTCAGTAATACCTCAGAGAAATACAAATGTTATAACAGATAGAAACAATGCAGAGTATATGCTTAGCAATCAGCTTTACGTGTTGTTGAACCACTGCTGAACTATTCAATGAAATTTGACTCGCTCTATACTGAAAATTAATTTCGATGACCCGTAGTGAACACTGTGAACTTTACGAAAAAAAAAAATGATCGGTACCCGCTTCGCAATCTAGTATAGGTGTTGATTTTCGTATGCGTTCCGTGGCACTGAATTTCGTGGATATTTTTTATCCCGCTTTGGGTTTCGCATGTTCGTATGAGAAGTCGAATTTCAACCCGCACTGATTTCAGATGACATGTTTGCTCGTGAGGAGATATAGCCCGTAACAAAGACAAACTGGGACGCCGGTTAGGTTGGGATGCAAGCAAACGACGCCCTACCGGACGCTACCAGTGTGACACACGCAATGTCAAAGCCGACTTGCCCGCATTTAAGTTTTCCCTGCATGATACGGATTTGAAGTTTTCTGCTGCAGCACTATTACTGCAACGAAGGAAAGCCCGTTCAAATGTTTCACTCAGATATGTGAGTTAAATAGCAGTCTTATACGTCGTAGAAACTAGACCGCTCGGACGGCTCTGTTGCTAAAGTCTACAGTCACGAATTAAAATAAATTGTTTTTGAGGCATTAAACATTTACTACATTTTTTTTTTGAAACACAGCATGAACGTCGTCGAAAAGAAATGCAACCTTAGCATGAATATTTAAGTCACTTCAGGCTGTCTTCATATCTACAAGATGAAGTGATTACGGTTATTGATCTTTTAGAGGTGACGCAGCATATTGTGAAGATATTTCAGATATTTGTTACAGGTAGATGTGCCGGTTATTATGGAGTTGAGGGCTTCGTGATGCAAGAAAGAACACGAATTAACTGCAGTGGCACAGAACAGCTCGTCGAATTCTTCGTCATATCCAGTAGAGCAGCTCTTAGATTACCTTTGTCTGGCAGTATATCCAGTACTACCAATACTCATGGCGTTCTTTCTGGCTAACAGAACGATACGTTTACATTCAGCGCCACGTTCAACGTTTTTTTTTTTTTTTTTTGTCGTCCGTGCACTCATGGGGACATTCTAAAATAAGCCTCGATTTTCCATACGGATATTCCTCGAATGAAAAGATAAGTAGAATAAACGTACATATCTTCCGAGCTGGGATATATCAGCAACCAGCATTATCCTGATTCAAGGATAGACGCAGAGTATCGCACAAAGCTGCTACTCGTGTTAATGCGTCGTGATTGTCGCACCCGCCGTGGTGGCTTAGTGCCTATGGTGTTGGGCTGCTAAGCACGAAGTCGCGGGATCGAATCCCGGCCACGGCGGCCGCATTTTGATGTGGGCGAAATGTAAGAACACTCGTGTACATGTATTTAGGTGCACGTTAAAGAACCCCAGGTGGCGTAAATTTCCAGAGTCCCTGCCCACGGCGTGCCTCGTAATCAGAAAGTGGTTTTCGTATGTAAAATCCCATGATTTTTTTAGTATTTTCGCTAGGACTTGGAGAGAGCTTCCTTTTATTTGGGATGATAATTCTGTATGATGACGAGGTAAAAAGTATCTAGCAGAGGCACAATTACGCGCACTATTTTCACAATCATTTTTCCAAATGCATTGATTCATGGCGAACTGCTGGAGTCGTCGGCAGGCAGCCGATAATCCGATTCCGAAACGAGGCTACAGAGTCTGCCTGTCAGTCGGCCAGCTTCTCGAGAAATATGACTGAGAAGGTATGACTTCTCGAGGTATGACTGAGAAGTGAAAGTGACGATGTACGCTCATAGGGGGCTGATCATTGTAGCTTCGTAGACGTGAATCATCGTGACGTAGTGCACAGGAGACGCGGATACCGACTGCGGGGCACAACTTGTTCTTTAAATACGTGCACTGCCAAGTTATAACGCTATGCACGTATTTGTACAAGGCCGACTAATGTACCATTGTAATGGTGGCCGACTAATGTACCATTGTAATGTAATGGCCGGCTGATATCAGTAGGTATCGGAGGAAGCTGTTTCGTATTGCAGGCAGTTGTAGACATCGACCATGTAAGCTGGTCATTATCGGAATGTTATAGCCCCTATTGGCTATAACATCGCATAAGAGCAGATGCTGGACAATCACGATGTGGGGTATATTACTAACGAAGGCGGCCTGTTCATGGCGATTGGCACATACGAGCGAGCGAGCGAGTGAGAGAGAGAGAGAGAGGGAGGGAACATTTATTTGCAATGAGATTGGGCGAAATGCTTTGTTAATTCAGCCCCGAGGGCCGAATTCGCAAGGCAACCTGTAAGTCAAAAAAAGTTCACTAGCTACAAGCATGAAGAATAGCGCGCCAGGGGCCGCATTCAATAAGCTTTTAATTCGCAAGTCCTCTTTGCCATCGACCGGTCACTTTCGCAAATGATATGTCCTCTATTTTGTGGTAGTGTGGTCTTCACCTTTGCTTCCTGCGTGTGTTTCTGGCGCCACCCAAAGTGTGAATATCACTGCGTCACAACTTGCCCAGCTTTCAGTTCTTCAACGGTGTGATCGCTGCACAAAGGAATGTAGTAATCGGCGTCAGCACGTGTATTCGCACGGGGACAGAGGTACGCACCGAACCAGTCTTTTCAGAGAAGTCAGTGGAGTTGGCTGAGCCAAAATTTTATTGGGCTATTGGTTTACCTTTCTTTTTCCGCAAAGGGCAGTCTACACATATTCGTTTTCTTTTTCATCGTGTAAATTGTTCTCAGCACATGCATTAGCATGCGGAGAACAGACTTGGAGTATTAGCGCAAGCTCTTGGGCCAGTTGGTGCATGATGAATTTGAAAAAGGGGGTACCAGCGAAACACAAAGAGGACGCACGCACAAGGAAAAGGCGTTAGGCACGGACGGACGCTGGGCTTTCAACTGTACTTTACTGGAATTCACGTTGCCGCACATAACCTCCGACGTATGCACATCTTCAACTCCTCCCAATACATGTGCATAGATAACACTTCGACAGTACATTGCCGCGGGAAAACCGCCGACCCACGCGCAACTTCTACTACTTTCGTGATCAATGTCAGTTTTTTTTAATCATCTTTTACGTACCCGACAGGTAAGCACGTTCCTTGTTGGGTAAACGCGAAGATTTATCACTGGCACAGTTTTCTTTCTCATTTCCAATGTGAAACGCTTCTAAGATTTCGCGTTCGTATCTGGTCTTACGATTCCCTAAAATAGTCACACGACCAAACAATGACGCACTTTTTTTCCTCTTCTTGCAGCTGCGGTAATGAACTACCAAATTGCTTCCCTGGCTCCCGCTTAAGGATGCGTTACGTTCTTTCAGGCGCTTATTAACACACCTACCTGTCTGGCCCATGTATACTTTACCACAAACCAACGGAATGCGGTAATGAAACCCAGTCATGCACTCGATGTAGGGTGTCACGTGTTTAAATCCTACAAAGGAAACCAACAAAGGAAACCCCCGTAAGTTTCCTACAAAGGAAACCCGTATGAGTTTGCTTTGTAGCAATTGCTACAAATGGGTGGATGTCTGATTTTTTCTTTATTAATTACTTCTCTCCAGCTTGCGGGTTTCCGCAGGACTATTACGTCAAACTCTTGCCTTTGCTTCGTGTTGTTCACAAATGCGACTTCGCCCTGCCATCTGCTAGCCACCTGGTTAGCTCAGATGGTAGAGCGGCTGCCCCGGACAGGCGGTGGTCCCGGTTTCGAGTCCCGGACCAGGACGAATTTTTCTTCAACTGCGAGGCTTTCCTTTCGAGGATTCCATATGAGTTTCCTTTGTAGCAAGTGCTACGAACAGGTGGATGTCTGATTGTCCCTTTATAAATTGGTATTACTACTAGTTACTTTCTTCGCTATGACGTCGGCGACTTCTGGCCTGCTAGACCCTTCAAATTCCGCAATCCTGCTTCAGCAATATCCCTAATGACTGAGAGAGGCAAACCTACTGCAAGCAACATCTCAACCTGCTGTTTCAGGCTATACACTACGCGGTGGCAGCAGCTCTTCTGCACTGCGTCCAGATGTCCACACTACGTCCACATGTGCGGCAATGTGAATTCCAATAAAGTAGAGTTGAAAGTGCAGCGTCCGTCCGTGTCTAACACATTGGTACGTTGGCTTTTGGAAAAAAAAGGTGAGCCTACAGCCCATGATTTCTTCGGCTCACCTACGCCCAGCAGGTGCATTAGCATGAGGAGTGACGTATGCACGGAACCAATGGTTTCTAGAGGAACGAACTGACCTGGCTGTTCTGAAATTTTAGTAGGCTGTAGCTTCTCTTAGTTTTCTTCAATAAAGCAAATCTGCGCATATCCGTTTTTTTTTTCATTACGTGAATAGGTATCAGCAACACTGGAGTGACCTATGAGCCAATGCAACGCTTTCCAGATAAATGAGTGGACATGGCTGCGCCACATTTTTATTGGACTATAGGTTTACCTTTTTTGACCACGGGCGCTATACTGCGCATACCTTTCACTTCATCGCCTGAATCGGAGTCACACGTGCATTGCCTTTAGAAGTGGCGTATCCGCCGAACCAGCGCTATTCGGAGAACTGAGTGGAACTGGCTGCAGCGAAATTAAGTTAAGCGCTATGCTTACCATTTTTTTTCATGAAAACCAATGTACGCACATCCATGTTTTTCGTCGCGTCAAGCGGTATCAGTACGTGCTTTAGCATGGAGGGCTACGTATTCGTTGAATATATTCGCTACATATTCGCTTTCTTAAGTGACTTCACCTGCCTGCGCCGAAACGTTAATGGGATGTAGGCTTACCTTTTTTCCACAAGTTTCAGTTTACGCCCATCTCTATTTTTCATTTCGTGAATAAGTGCCAGCGCATCCATTACTATGGCGAATGCCATATGCACAGAAAGAACGCTTTCCAGGGAAATGAGGGGATTTGGCGGCGCCGAACCCATATTGGGATTTCGACTTACCTTGTTTTCCATAAAAACCAAGCTACACACATCGGTCCTGTCGTTGTCAGCACCTGCATAAGCATAGGGAGTGACGTACGCACAGTACGAACGCATTCCATAGAAATGAGTTGAATTGGCTGGGCCAAAAATTTTTGCCTCTTTTACACAAGTTCCAACTTGCTCTTGCCCATTTATTTCACCGCTGGAATCGGTGTCAGCACGTGTATTAGCGCTGATATTGACGTACGCCCGGAACCACCGCTTTCCAGATGTGTGCAGCTGGCAGCCCCAAAATTTATATAGCCTATACGCTCACCTTTTCTTTTTTCCGAAAGCCAATTTCGTCACATCTGTGTTCTGACCGCGTAAATCTGTGTTAACCTGTGCATTAACATGGTGAGTGGCATGTCCACAGAACCAACTCTTGAGAGAAAATTAGTTGACGAGGATGAGTGGACATGGTGATGGGCTATAGGCTTACCCTTTGTTCCCTCAAAAGCCAGTCTACGCAGATCCGTTTCTTCACTGCATGATTCGGTGTCAGCCCGTGTATTAGCATGGAGAGTGACGAACCAGCATTCAACCAGTACTTTTTAAAAAAGGTAGTGGACCTGGCTATGAGAAAATTTAATGGGCTATGGCACTACATTTTTCCAGCAAAACCCATTCCCGAAATTAATTTTCGCCAATTTTCGCAATCCATTTATTCATCGCGTAAGTAGGCGGAAACATTTCCAATAGGAAGGAGATTGATATGGGTGCCACGATCCGACGTTTTCCAGATAAGTTAGTGGACATGGCTGTTTCTACATTTTACAGGGCTATAGCCTTACCTTTTCTTCGGAAGTTGCAATTGGCGATATCCACTTATTCATGGCGTGATCAGGCGGAAATACTTCCAATAGAATGGAGATTGATGTATGTGCCACGAACCAGCGTTTTCCAGAGAAGTTAGTGGGCATGGCTGTTTCGACAATTTACTGGGCTATAGGCTTACCTTTTCTTTGGAAGTGCCAATTTTCGAAATCCATTTATTCATGACGGGATTAGGCGGAAATACTTCCAATTGAATGGAGATCGAGATATGTGCCACAAAGCAACGTTTTCCAGAGAAGTCAGAGGACATGGATGTTTCGACAATTTATTGAGCTATAGGCTTACCTTTTCTTCGGAAGTGGCAATTTTCGAAATGCATTTATTCAAGGCGTGATTAGGCGGAAATACTTCCAATTGAATGGAGATTGATGTATGTGCCACGAACCAGCGTTTTCCAGAGAAGTTAGTGGGCATGGCTGTTTCGACAATTTACTGGGCTATAGGCTTACCTTTTCTTCGGAAGTGCCAATTTTCGAAATCCATTTATTCATGGCGTGATTAGGCGGAAATACTTCCAATAGAATGGAGATTGATGTGCGTGCCACGAACCAGCGTTTTCCAGAGAAGTTAGTGGGCATGGCTGTTTCGACAATTTACTGGGCTATAGGCTTACCTTTTCTTCGGAAGTGCCAATTTTCGAAATCCATTTATCCATGGCAGGATTAGGCGGAAATACTTCCAATAGAATGGAGATCGAGATATGTGCCACGAAGCAACGTTTTCCAGAGAAGTTAGTGAGCATGGCTGTTTCGACAATTTACTGGGCTATAGGCTTACCTTTTCTTCGGAAGTGGCAATTTTCGGAATCCATTTATTTATGGCGTGATTAGGCGGAAATACTTCCAATAGGATGGAGATCGAGATATGTGCAAGGAACCAACGTTTTCCAGAGAAGTTAGTGGGCATGGCTGTTTCGACAATTTACTGGACTATAGGCTTACCTTCTTTCGGAAGTGGCAATTTTCCAAATGCATTTATTCATGGCGTGATTTGGCGGAAATACTTCCAATAGAATGGAGATCGAGATATGTGCCACGAAGCAACGTTTTCCAGAGAAGTTAGTGGGCATGGCTGTTTCGACAATTTACTGGGCCATAGGCTTGCCTTTGCTTCGGAAGTGGCAATTTTCGAAATGCATTTATTCAAGGCGTGATTTGGCGGAAATACTTCCAATAGAATGAAGATTGATGTATGTGCAACGAACCAGCGTTTTCCAGAAAAATCAGTGGACATAGCTGTTTCGATAATTTACTGGGCTATAGGCTTACATTTTCTTCGGAAGTGCCAATTTTCGAAATCCATTTATTCATGGTGTGATTAGGCGGAAATACTTCCAATAGAATGGAGTTGATGTATGTGCCACGAACCAGCGTTTTCCAGAGAAGTTAGTGGGCATGGCTGTTTCGATAGTTTACTGGGCTATCGGTTTACCTTTTCTTCGGAAGTGCCAATTTTCGAAATCCATTTATTCATGGCGTGATTAGGCGAAAATACTTCCAATGGAGATTGATGTATGTGCCAGGAACCAGCGTTTTCCAGAGAAGTTAGTGGGCATGGCTTTTTCGACAATTTACTGGGCTATAGGCTTGCCTTTGCTTCGGATGTTGCAATTTCCGAAATGCATTTATTCAAGGCGTGATTTGGCGGAAATACTTCCAATAGAATGAAGATTGATGTATGTGCCACGAACCAGCGTTTCCCAGAGAAATCAGTGGACATAGCTATTTCGATAATTTACTGGGCTATAGGCTTACCTTTTCTTCGGAAGTGCCAATTTTCGAAATCCATTTATTGATGGAGTGATTAGGCGGAAATGCTTCCAATAGAATGGAGATTGATGTATTTGCCAGGAACCAGCGTTTTCCAGAGAAGTTAGTGGACACGGCTGTTTCGAAAATTTACTGGGCTATAGGCTTGCCTTTGCTTCGGAAGTGCCAATTTTCGAAATCCATTTATTCATGGCGTGATTAGGCGGAAATACTTCAAATAGAATGGAGTGTGTGTATATGCCAAGAATCAGCCTTTTCCAGAGAAGTTAGTGGGCATGGCTATTTCGACAATTTACTGGGCTATAGGCTTACCTTTTCTTCGGAAGTGGCAATTGTCGAAATCCATTTATTCATGGCATGATTAGGCGGAAATACTTCAAATAGAATGGAGATTGATGTATGTGCCACGAACCAGCGTTTTCCAGAGAAATCAGTGGACATAGCTGTTTCGATAATTTACTGGGCTATAGGCTTACCTTTTCTTCGGAAGTGCCACTTTTCGAAATCCATTTATTCATGCGTGATTAGGCGGAAATCCTTCCAATAGAATGGAGATTGATGTATATGCCACGAACCAGCGTTTTCCAGAGAAGTTGGTGGGCATGGCTATTTCGACAATTTACTGGGCTATAGGCTTACCTTTTCTTCGGAAGTGCCAATTTTCGAAATCTATTTATTCATGGCGTGATTAGGCGAAAATACTTCCAATGGAGATTGATGTATGTGCCAGGAACCAGCGTTTTCCAGAGTAGTTAGTGGGCATGGCTGTTTCGACAATTTACTGGGCTATAGGCTTGCCTTTGCTTCGGATGTGGCAATTTCCGAAATGCATTTATTCAAGGCGTGATTTGGCGGAAATACTTCCAATAGAATGAAGATTGATGTATGTGCCACGAACCAGCGTTTCCCAGAGAAATCAGTGGACATAGCTATTTCGATAATTTACTGGGCTATAGGCTTACCTTTTCTTCGGAATTGGCAATTTTCGGAATCCATTTATTCATGGCGGGATTAGGCGGAAATACTTCCAATTGAATGGAGATCGAGATATGTGCCACAAAGCAACGTTTTCCAGAGAAGTCAGAGGACATGGATGTTTCGACAATTTATTGAGCTTTAGGCTTACCTTTTCTTCGGAAGTGGCAATTTTCGAAATGCATTTATTCAAGGCGTGATTTGGCGGAAATACTTCCAATAGAATGAAGATTGATGTATGTGCCACGAACCAGCGTTTTCCAGAAAAATCAGTGGACATAGCTGTTTCGATAATTTACTGGGCTATAGGCTTACATTTTTTCGGAAGTGCCAATTTTCGAAATCCATTTATTCATGGCGTGATTAGGCGGAAATACTTCCAATAGAATGGAGTTGATGTATGTGCCACGAACCAGCGTTTTCCAGAGAAGTTAGTGGGCATGGCTGTTTCGATAGTTTACTGGGCTATCGGCTTACCTTTTCTTCGGAAGTGCCAATTTTCGAAATCCATTTATTCATGGCGTGATTAGGCGAAAATACTTCCAATGGAGATTGATGTATGTGCCAGGAACCAGCGTTTTCCAGAGAAGTTAGTGGGCATGGCTGTTTCGACAATTTACTGGGCTATAGGCTTGCCTTTGCTTCGGATGTTGCAATTTCCGAAATGCATTTATTCAAGGCGTGATTTGGCGGAAATACTTCCAATAGAATGAAGATTGATGTATGTGCCACGAACCAGCGTTTCCCAGAGAAATCAGTGGACATAGCTATTTCGATAATTTACTGGGCTATAGGCTTACCTTTTCTTCGGAAGTGCCAATTTTCTAAATCCATTTATTGATGGCGTGATTAGGCGGAAATGCTTCCAATAGAATGGAGATTGATGTATTTGCCAGGAACCAGCGTTTTCCAGAGAAGTTAGTGGACACGGCTGTTTCGAAAATTTACTGGGCTATGGGCTTGCCTTTGCTTCGGAAGTGCCAATTTTCGAAATCCATTTATTCATGGCGTGATTAGGCGGAAACACTTCAAATAGAATGGAGTGTATGTATATGCCAAGAATCAGCCTTTTCCAGAGAAGTTAGTGGGCATGGCTATTTCGACAATTTACTGGGCTATAGGCTTACCTTTTCTTCGGAAGTGGCAATTGTCGAAATCCGTTTATTCATGGCATGATTAGGCGGAAATACTTCAAATAGAATGGAGATTGATGTATGTGCCACGAACCAGCGTTTTCCAGAGAAATCAGTGGACATAGCTGTTTCGATAATTTACTGGGCTATAGGCTTACCTTTTCTTCGGAAGTGCCACTTTTCGAAATCCATTTATTCATGCGTGATTAGGCGGAAATACTTCCAATAGAATGGAGATTGATGTATATGCCACGAACCAGCGTTTTCCAGAGAAGTTGGTGGGCATGGCTATTTCGACAATTTACTGGGCTATAGGCTTACCTTTTCTTCGGAAGTGCCAATTTTCGAAATTTATTTATTCATGGCGTGATTAGGCGAAAATACTTCCAATGAAGATTGATGTATGTGCCAGGAACCAGCGTTTTCCAGAGTAGTTAGTGGGCATGGCTGTTTCGACAATTTACTGGGCTATAGGCTTGCCTTTGCTTCGGATGTGGCAATTTCCGAAATGCATTTATTCAAGGGCGTGATTTGGCGGAAATACTTCCAATAGAATGAAGATTGATGTATGTGCCACGAACCAGCGTTTCCCAGAGAAATCAGTGGACATAGCTATTTCGATAATTTACTGGGCTATAGGCTTACCTTTTCTTCGGAAGTGGCAATTTTCGGAATCCATTTATTCATGGCGGGATTAGGCGGAAATACTTCCAATTGAATGGAGATCGAGATATGTGCCACAAAGCAACGTTTTCCAGAGAAGTCAGAGGACATGGATGTTTCGACAATTTATTGAGCTATAGGCTTACCTTTTCTTCGGAAGTGGCAATTTTCGAAATGCATTTAATCATGGCGTGATTAGGCGAAAATACTTCCAATGGAGATTGATGTATGTGCCAGGAACCAGCGTTTTCCAGAGTAGTTAGTGGGCATGGCTGTTTCGACAATTTACTGGGCTATAGGCTTGCCTTTGCTTCGGATGTGGCAATTTCCGAAATGCATTTATTCAAGGCGTGATTTGGCGGAAATACTTCCAATAGAATGAAGATTGATGTATGTGCCACGAACCAGCGTTTCCCAGAGAAATCAGTGGACATGGCTATTTCGACAATTTACTGGGCTATAGGCTTACCTTCTTTCGGAAGTGGCAATTTTCCAAATGCATTTATTCATGGCGTTATTTGGCGGAAATACTTCCAATTGAATGGAGATCGAGATATGTGCCACGAAGCAACGTTTTCCAGAGAAGTTAGTGGGCATGGCTGTTTCGACAATTTACTGGGCCATAGGCTTGCCTTTGCTTCGGAAGTGGCAATTTTCGAAATGCATTTATTCAAGGCGTGATTTGGCGGAAATACTTCCAATAGAATGAAGATTGATGTATGTGCCACGAACCAGCGTTTTCCAGAAAAATCAGTGGACATAGCTGTTTCGATAATTTACTGGGCTATAGGCTTACATTTTCTTCGGAAGTGCCAATTTTCGAAATCCATTTATTCATGGCGTGATTAGGCGGAAATACTTCCAATAGAATGGAGTTGATGTATGTGCCACGAACCAGCGTTTTCCAGAGAAGTTAGTGGGCATGGCTGTTTCGATAATTTACTGGGCTATCGGCTTACCTTTTCTTCGGAAGTGCCAATTTTCGAAATCCATTTATTCATGGCGTGATTAGGCGAAAATACTTCCAATGGAGATTGATGTATGTGCCAGGAACCAGCGTTTTCTAGAGAAGTTAGTGGGCATGGCTGTTTCGACAATTTACTGGGCTATAGGCTTGCCTTTGCTTCGGATGTTGCAATTTCCGAAATGCATTTATTCAAGGCGTGATTTGGCGGAAATACTTCCAATAGAATGAAGATTGATGTATGTGCCACGAACCAGCGTTTTCCAGAGAAATCAGTGGACATAGCTGTTTCGATAATTTACTGGGCTATAGGCTTACATTTTCTTCGGAAGTGCCAATTTTCGAAATCCATTTATTCATGGCGTGATTAGGCGGAAATACTTCCAATAGAATGGAGTTGATGTATGTGCCACGAACCAGCGTTTTCCAGAGAAGTTAGTGGGCATGGCTGTTTCGATAATTTACTGGGCTATAGGCTTACCTTTTCTTCGGAAGTGCCAATTTTCGAAATCGATTTATTCATGGCGTGATTAGGCGGAAATACTTCCAATAGAATGGAGATTGATGTACGTGCCACGAACCAGCGTTTTCCAGAGAAGTTAGTGGGCATGGCTGTTTCGATAATTTACTGGGCTATCGGCTTACCTTTTCTTCGGAAGTGCCAATTTTCGAAATCCATTTATCCATGGCAGGATTAGGCGGAAATACTTCCAATAGAATGGAGATCGAGATATGTGCCACGAAGCAACGTTTTCCAGAGAAGTTAGTGAGCATGGCTGTTTCGACAATTTACTGGGCTATAGGCTTACCTTTTCTTCGGAAGTGGCAATTTTCGGAATCCATTTATTTATGGCGTGATTAGGCGGAAATACTTCCAATAGGATGGAGATCGAGATGTGTGCAAGGAACCAACGTTTTCCAGAGAAGTTAGTGGGCATGGCTGTTTCGACAATTTACTGGACTATAGGCTTACCTTCTTTCGGAAGTGGCAATTTTCCAAATGCATTTATTCATGGCGTGATTTGGCGGAAATACTTCCAATAGAATGGAGATCGAGATATGTGCCACGAAGCAACGTTTTCCAGAGAAGTTAGTGGGCATGGCTGTTTCGACAATTTACTGGGCCATAGGCTTGCCTTTGCTTCGGAAGTGGCAATTTTCGAAATGCATTTATTCAAGGCGTGATTTGGCGGAAATACTTCCAATAGAATGAAGATTGATGTATGTGCCACGAACCAGCGTTTTCCAGAAAAATCAGTGGACATAGCTGTTTCGATAATTTACTGGGCTATAGGCTTACATTTTCTTCGGAAGTGCCAATTTTCGGAATCCATTTATTCATGGCGTGATTAGGCGGAAATACTTCCAATAGAATGGAGTTGATGTATGTGCCACGAACCAGCGTTTTCCAGAGAAATCAGTGGACATAGCTGTTTCGATAATTTACTGGGCTATAGGCTTACATTTTTTCGGAAGTGCCAATTTTCGAAATCCATTTATCCATGGCAGGATTAGGCGGAAATACTTCCAATAGAATGGAGATCGAGATATGTGCCACGAAGCAACGTTTTCCAGAGAAGTTAGTGAGCATGGCTGTTTCGACAATTTACTGGGCTATAGGCTTGCCTTTGCTTCGGAAGTGCCAATTTTCGAAATCCATTTATTCATGGCGTGATTAGGCGGAAATACTTCAAATAGAATGGAGTGTATGTATATGCCAAGAATCAGCCTTTTCCAGAGAAGTTAGTGGGCATGGCTATTTCGACAATTTACTGGGCTATAGGCTTGCCTTTGCTTCGGATGTTGCAATTTCCGAAATGCATTTATTCAAGGCGTGATTTGGCGGAAATACTTCCAATAGAATGAAGATTGATGTATGTGCCACGAACCAGCGTTTCCCAGAGAAATCAGTGGACATAGCTATTTCGATAATTTACTGGGCTATAGGCTTACCTTTTCTTCGGAAGTGCCAATTTTCGAAATCCATTTATTGATGGAGTGATTAGGCGGAAATGCTTCCAATAGAATGGAGATTGATGTATTTGCCAGGAACCAGCGTTTTCCAGAGAAGTTAGTGGACACGGCTGTTTCGAAAATTTACTGGGCTATAGGCTTGCCTTTGCTTCGGAAGTGCCAATTTTCGAAATCCATTTATTCATGGCGTGATTAGGCGGAAATACTTCAAATAGAATGGAGTGTATGTATATGCCAAGAATCAGCCTTTTCCAGAGAAGTTAGTGGGCATGGCTATTTCGACAATTTACTGGGCTATAGGCTTACCTTTTCTTCGGAAGTGGCAATTGTCGAAATCCATTTATTCATGGCATGATTAGGCGGAAATACTTCAAATAGAATGGAGATTGATGTATGCGCCACGAACCAGCGTTTTCCAGAGAAATCAGTGGACATAGCTGTTTCGATAATTTACTGGGCTATAGGCTTACCTTTTCTTCGGAAGTGCCACTTTTCGAAATCCATTTATTCATGCGTGATTAGGCGGAAATACTTCCAATAGAATGGAGATTGATGTATATGCCACGAACCAGCGTTTTCCAGAGAAGTTGGTGGGCATGGCTATTTCGACAATTTACTGGGCTATAGGCTTACCTTTTTTTCGGAAGTGCCAATTTTCGAAATCTATTTATTCATGGCGTGATTAGGCGAAAATACTTCCAATGGAGATTGATGTATGTGCCAGGAACCAGCGTTTTCCAGAGAAGTTAGTGGGCATGGCTGTTTCGACAATTTACTGGGCTATAGGCTTGCCTTTGCTTCGGATGTTGCAATTTCCGAAATGCATTTATTCAAGGCGTGATTTGGCGGAAATACTTCCAATAGAATGAAGATTGATGTATGTGCCACGAACCAGCGTTTCCCAGAGAAATCAGTGGACATAGCTATTTCGATAATTTACTGGGCTATAGGCTTACCTTTTCTTCGGAAGTGCCAATTTTCTAAATCCATTTATTGATGGCGTGATTAGGCGGAAATGCTTCCAATAGAATGGAGATTGATGTATTTGCCAGGAACCAGCGTTTTCCAGAGAAGTTAGTGGACACGGCTGTTTCGAAAATTTACTGGGCTATGGGCTTGCCTTTGCTTCGGAAGTGCCAATTTTCGAAATCCATTTATTCATGGCGTGATTAGGCGGAAACACTTCAAATAGAATGGAGTGTATGTATATGCCAAGAATCAGCCTTTTCCAGAGAAGTTAGTGGGCATGGCTATTTCGACAATTTACTGGGCTATAGGCTTACCTTTTCTTCGGAAGTGGCAATTGTCGAAATCCGTTTATTCATGGCATGATTAGGCGGAAATACTTCAAATAGAATGGAGATTGATGTATGTGCCACGAACCAGCGTTTTCCAGAGAAATCAGTGGACATAGCTGTTTCGATAATTTACTGGGCTATAGGCTTACCTTTTCTTCGGAAGTGCCACTTTTCGAAATCCATTTATTCATGCGTGATTAGGCGGAAATACTTCCAATAGAATGGAGATTGATGTATATGCCACGAACCAGCGTTTTCCAGAGAAGTTGGTGGGCATGGCTATTTCGACAATTTACTGGGCTATAGGCTTACCTTTTCTTCGGAAGTGCCAATTTTCGAAATCTATTTATTCATGGCGTGATTAGGCGAAAATACTTCCAATGAAGATTGATGTATGTGCCAGGAACCAGCGTTTTCCAGAGTAGTTAGTGGGCATGGCTGTTTCGACAATTTACTGGGCTATAGGCTTGCCTTTGCTACGGATGTGGCAATTTCCGAAATGCATTTATTCAAGGGCGTGATTTGGCGGAAATACTTCCAATAGAATGAAGATTGATGTATGTGCCACGAACCAGCGTTTCCCAGAGAAATCAGTGGACATAGCTATTTCGATAATTTACTGGGCTATAGGCTTACCTTTTCTTCGGAAGTGGCAATTTTCGGAATCCATTTATTCATGGCGGGATTAGGCGGAAATACTTCCAATTGAATGGAGATCGAGATATGTGCCACAAAGCAACGTTTTCCAGAGAAGTCAGAGGACATGGATGTTTCGACAATTTATTGAGCTATAGGCTTACCTTTTCTTCGGAAGTGGCAATTTTCGAAATGCATTTAATCATGGCGTGATTAGGCGAAAATACTTCCAATGGAGATTGATGTATGTGCCAGGAACCAGCGTTTTCCAGAGTAGTTAGTGGGCATGGCTGTTTCGACAATTTACTGGGCTATAGGCTTGCCTTTGCTTCGGATGTGGCAATTTCCGAAATGCATTTATTCAAGGCGTGATTTGGCGGAAATACTTCCAATAGAATGAAGATTGATGTATGTGCCACGAACCAGCGTTTCCCAGAGAAATCAGTGGACATGGCTATTTCGACAATTTACTGGGCTATAGGCTTACCTTCTTTCGGAAGTGGCAATTTTCCAAATGCATTTATTCATGGCGTTATTTGGCGGAAATACTTCCAATTGAATGGAGATCGAGATATGTGCCACGAAGCAACGTTTTCCAGAGAAGTTAGTGGGCATGGCTGTTTCGACAATTTACTGGGCCATAGGCTTGCCTTTGCTTCGGAAGTGGCAATTTTCGAAATGCATTTATTCAAGGCGTGATTTGGCGGAAATACTTCCAATAGAATGAAGATTGATGTATGTGCCACGAACCAGCGTTTTCCAGAAAAATCAGTGGACATAGCTGTTTCGATAATTTACTGGGCTATAGGCTTACATTTTCTTCGGAAGTGCCAATTTTCGAAATCCATTTATTCATGGCGTGATTAGGCGGAAATACTTCCAATAGAATGGAGTTGATGTATGTGCCACGAACCAGCGTTTTCCAGAGAAGTTAGTGGGCATGGCTGTTTCGATAATTTACTGGGCTATCGGCTTACCTTTTCTTCGGAAGTGCCAATTTTCGAAATCCATTTATTCATGGCGTGATTAGGCGAAAATACTTCCAATGGAGATTGATGTATGTGCCAGGAACCAGCGTTTTCCAGAGAAGTTAGTGGGCATGGCTGTTTCGACAATTTACTGGGCTATAGGCTTGCCTTTGCTTCGGATGTTGCAATTTCCGAAATGCATTTATTCAAGGCGTGATTTGGCGGAAATACTTCCAATAGAATGAAGATTGATGTATGTGCCACGAACCAGCGTTTTCCAGAGAAATCAGTGGACATAGCTGTTTCGATAATTTACTGGGCTATAGGCTTACATTTTCTTCGGAAGTGCCAATTTTCGAAATCCATTTATTCATGGCGTGATTAGGCGGAAATACTTCCAATAGAATGGAGTTGATGTATGTGCCACGAACCAGCGTTTTCCAGAGAAGTTAGTGGGCATGGCTGTTTCGATAATTTACTGGGCTATAGGCTTACCTTTTCTTCGGAAGTGCCAATTTTCGAAATCGATTTATTCATGGCGTGATTAGGCGGAAATACTTCCAATAGAATGGAGATTGATGTACGTGCCACGAACCAGCGTTTTCCAGAGAAGTTAGTGGGCATGGCTGTTTCGATAATTTACTGGGCTATCGGCTTACCTTTTCTTCGGAAGTGCCAATTTTCGAAATCCATTTATCCATGGCAGGATTAGGCGGAAATACTTCCAATAGAATGGAGATCGAGATATGTGCCACGAAGCAACGTTTTCCAGAGAAGTTAGTGAGCATGGCTGTTTCGACAATTTACTGGGCTATAGGCTTACCTTTTCTTCGGAAGTGGCAATTTTCGGAATCCATTTATTTATGGCGTGATTAGGCGGAAATACTTCCAATAGGATGGAGATCGAGATGTGTGCAAGGAACCAACGTTTTCCAGAGAAGTTAGTGGGCATGGCTGTTTCGACAATTTACTGGACTATAGGCTTACCTTCTTTCGGAAGTGGCAATTTTCCAAATGCATTTATTCATGGCGTGATTTGGCGGAAATACTTCCAATAGAATGGAGATCGAGATATGTGCCACGAAGCAACGTTTTCCAGAGAAGTTAGTGGGCATGGCTGTTTCGACAATTTACTGGGCCATAGGCTTGCCTTTGCTTCGGAAGTGGCAATTTTCGAAATGCATTTATTCAAGGCGTGATTTGGCGGAAATACTTCCAATAGAATGAAGATTGATGTATGTGCCACGAACCAGCGTTTTCCAGAAAAATCAGTGGACATAGCTGTTTCGATAATTTACTGGGCTATAGGCTTACATTTTCTTCGGAAGTGCCAATTTTCGGAATCCATTTATTCATGGCGTGATTAGGCGGAAATACTTCCAATAGAATGGAGTTGATGTATGTGCCACGAACCAGCGTTTTCCAGAGAAGTTAGTGGGCATGGCTGTTTCGATAATTTACTGGGCTATAGGCTTGCCTTTGCTTCGGATGTTGCAATTTCCGAAATGCATTTATTCAAGGCGTGATGTGGCGGAAATACTTCCAATAGAATGAAGATTGATGTATGTGCCACGAACCAGCGTTTCCCAGAGAAATCAGTGGACATAGCTATTTCGATAATTTACTGGGCTATAGGCTTACCTTTTCTTCGGAAGTGCCAATTTTCGAAATCCATTTATTCATGGCGTGATTAGGCGAAAATACTTCCAATGGAGATTGATGTATGTGCCAGGAACCAGCGTTTTCCGGAGAAGTTAGTGGGCATGGCTGTTTCGACAATTTACTGGGCTATAGGCTTGCCTTTGCTTCGGATGTTGCAATTTCCGAAATGCATTTATTCAAGGCGTGATGTGGCGGAAATACTTCCAATAGAATGAAGATTGATGTATGTGCCACGAACCAGCGTTTCCCAGAGAAATCAGTGGACATAGCTATTTCGATAATTTACTGGGCTATAGGCTTACCTTTTCTTCGGAAGTGCCAATTTTCGAAATCCATTTATTGATGGCGTGATTAGGCGGAAATGCTTCCAATAGAATGGAGATTGATGTATTTGCCAGGAACCAGCGTTTTCCAGAGAAGTTAGTGGACACGGCTGTTTCGAAAATTTACTGGGCTATAGGCTTGCCTTTGCTTCGGAAGTGGCAATTTTCGAAATGCATTTATTCAAGGCGTGATTTGGCGGAAATACTTCCAATAGAATGAAGATTGATGTATGTGCCACGAACCAGCGTTTTCCAGAGAAATCAGTGGACATAGCTGTTTCGATAATTTACTGGGCTATAGGCTTACATTTTCTTCGGAAGTGCCAATTTTCGAAATCCATTTATTCATGGCGTGATTAGGCGGAAATACTTCCAATAGAATGGAGTTGATGTATGTGCCACGAACCAGCGTTTTCCAGAGAAGTTAGTGGGCATGGCTGTTTCGATAATTTACTGGGCTATAGGCTTACCTTTTCTTCGGAAGTGCCAATTTTCGAAATCCATTTATTCATGGCGTGATTAGGCGGAAATACTTCCAATAGAATGGAGATTGATGTACGTGCCACGAACCAGCGTTTTCCAGAGAAGTTAGTGGGCATGGCTGTTTCGACAATTTACTGGGCTATAGGCTTACCTTTTCTTCGGAAGTGCCAATTTTCGAAATCCATTTATCCATGGCAGGATTAGGCGGAAATACTTCCAATAGAATGGAGATTGATGTATATGCCACGAACCAGCGTTTTCCAGAGAAGTTGGTGGGCATGGCTATTTCGACAATTTACTGGGCTATAGGCTTACCTTTTCTTCGGAAGTGCCAATTTTCGAAATCTATTTATTCATGGCGTGATTAGGCGAAAATACTTCCAATGGAGATTGATGTATGTGCCAGGAACCAGCGTTTTCCAGAGAAGTTAGTGGGCATGGCTGTTTCGACAATTTACTGGGCTATAGGCTTGCCTTTGCTTCGGATGTTGCAATTTCCGAAATGTATTTATTCAAGGCGTGATTTGGCGGAAATACTTCCAATAGAATGAAGATTGATGTATGTGCCACGAACCAGCGTTTCCCAGAGAAATCAGTGGACATAGCTATTTCGATAATTTACTGGCTTACCTTTTCTTCGGAAGTGCCAATTTTCGAAATCCATTTATTGATGGCGTGATTAGGCGGAAATGCTTCCAATAGAATGGAGATTGATGTATTTGCCAGGAACCAGCGTTTTCCAGAGAAGTTAGTGGACACGGCTGTTTCGAAAATTTACTGGGCTATAGGCTTGCCTTTGCTTCGGAAGTGGCAATTTTCGAAATGCATTTATTCAAGGCGTGATTTGGCGGAAATACTTCCAATAGAATGAAGATTGATGTATGTGCCACGAACCAGCGTTTTCCAGAGAAATCAGTGGACATAGCTGTTTCGATAATTTACTGGGCTATAGGCTTACATTTTCTTCGGAAGTGCCAATTTTCGAAATCCATTTATTCATGGCGTGATTAGGCGGAAATACTTCCAATAGAATGGAGTTGATGTATGTGCCACGAACCAGCGTTTTCCAGAGAAGTTAGTGGGCATGGCTGTTTCGATAATTTACTGGGCTATAGGCTTACCTATTCTTCGGAAGTGCCAATTTTCGAAATCCATTTATTCATGGCGTGATTAGGCGGAAATACTTCCAATAGAATGGAGATTGATGTACGTGCCACGAACCAGCGTTTTCCAGAGAAGTTAGTGGGCATGGCTGTTTCGACAATTTACTGGGCTATAGGCTTACCTTTTCTTCGGAAGTGCCAATTTTCGAAATCCATTTATCCATGGCAGGATTAGGCGAAAATACTTCCAATGGAGATTGATGTATGTGCCAGGAACCAGCGTTTTCCAAAGAAGTTAGTGGGCACGGCTGTTTCGAAAATTTACTGGGCTATAGGCTTGCCTTTGCTTCGGAAGTGGCAATTTTCGAAATGCATTTATTCAAGGCGTGATTTGGCGGAAATACTTCCAATAGAATGAAGATTGATGTATGTGCCACGAACCAGCGTTTTCCAGAGAAATCAGTGGACATAGCTGTTTCGATAATTTACTGGGCTATAGGCTTACATTTTCTTCGGAAGTGCCAATTTTCGAAATCCATTTATTCATGGCGTGATTAGGCGGAAATACTTCCAATAGAATGGAGTTGATGTATGTGCCACGAACCAGCGTTTTCCAGAGAAGTTAGTGGGCATGGCTGTTTCGATAATTTACTGGGCTATAGGCTTACCTTTTCTTCGGAAGTGCCAATTTTCGAAATCCATTTATTCATGGCGTGATTAGGCGGAAATACTTCCAATAGAATGGAGATTGATGTACGTGCCACGAACCAGCGTTTTCCAGAGAAGTTAGTGGGCATGGCTGTTTCGACAATTTACTGGGCTATAGGCTTACCTTTTCTTCGGAAGTGCCAATTTTCGAAATCCATTTATCCATGGCAGGATTAGGCGAAAATACTTCCAATGGAGATTGATGTATGTGCCAGGAACCAGCGTTTTCCAAAGAAGTTAGTGGGCATGGCTGTTTCGACAATTTACTGGGCTATAGGCTTGCCTTTGCTTCGGAAGTGGCAATTTCCGAAATGCATTTATTCAAGGCGTGATTTGGCGGAAATACTTCCAATAGAATGAAGATTGATGTATGTGCCACGAACCAGCGTTTCCCAGAGAAATCAGTGGACATAGCTATTTCTATAATTTACTGGGCTATAGGCTTACCTTTTCTTCGGAAGTGCCAATTTTCGAAATCCATTTATTGATGGCGTGATTAGGCGGAAATACTTCCAATAGAATGGAGATTGATGTATAAGCCACGAACTAGCGTTTTCCAGAGAAGTTAGTGTGCATGGCTATTTCGACAATTTACTGGGCTATAGGCTTACCTTTTCTTTGGAAGTGGCAATTTTCGGAATCCATTTATTCATGGCGTGATTAGGCGGAAATACTTCCAATAGAGATTGATGTATGTGCCAGGAACCAGCGTTTTCCAGAGAAGTTAGTGGACATGGCTGTTTCGACAATTTACTGGCCTATAGGCTTGCCTTTGCTTCGGAAGTGGCAATTTTCGAAATGCATTTATTCCAGGCGTGATTTCGCGGAAATACTTCCAATAGAATGAAGATTAATGTATGTGCCACGAACCAGCGTTTTCCAGAGAAATCAGTGGACATAGCTGTTTCGATAATTTACTGGGCTATAGGCTTACCTTGTCTTCGGAAGTGCCAATTTTCGAAATCCATTTATTCATGGCGTGATTAGGCGGAAATACTTCCAATAGAATGGAGATTGATGTATATGCCACGAACCAGCGTTTTCCAGAGAAGTTAGTGGGCATGGCTATTTCGACAATTTACTGGGCTATAAGCTTACCTTTTCTTCGGAAGTGGCAATTGTCGAAATCCATTTATTCATGGCGTGATTAGGCGGAAATACTTCCAATAGAATGGAGATTGATGTATGTGCCACGAACCAGCGTTTTCCAGAGAAATCAGTGGACATAGCTGTTACGACAATTTACTGGGCCATAGGCTTACCTTTTCTTCGGAAGTGGCAATTTTCGGAATCCATTTATTCATGGCGTGATTAGGCGGAAATACTTCCAATAGAATGGAGATTGATGTATGTGCCACGAACCAACGTTTTCCAGAGTAGTTAGTGGGCATGGCAATTTCGACAGTTTACTGGTCTATAGGCTTACCTTTTTCTCCGGAAGTGGCAATTTTCGAAATCCATTTACTGATGGCGTGATTAGGCGGAAATATTTCCAATAGAATGGAGATTGATGTATGTACTACGAACCAGTGTTTTCCAGAGAAGTCAGAGGACATGGTTGTTTCGACAATTTACTGGGCTATAGGCTTGCCTTTCATTCGGAATTGACCATTTTCGAAATGCATTTATTCATGGCGTGATTAGGCGGAAATACTTACAATAGAATGGAAATTGATGTATGTGCCATGAACCAGCGTTTTGCAGAGAAGCTAGTGGGCATGGCTGTTTCGACAATTTACAGGGCTATAGGCTTACCTTTCCTTTGGAAGTGCCAATTTTCGAAATGCATGTATTCATGTCGTGATTAGGCGGACATACTTCCAATAGGATGGAGATCGAGATATGTGCCAGGAACCAACGTTTTCCAGAGAAGTTTGTGGGCATGGCTGTTTCGACAATTTACTGGACTATAGGCTTACCTTCTTTCGGAAATGGCAATTTTTCAAATGCATTTATTCATGGCGTGATTAGGCAGAAATGCTTCCAATAGAATGGAGATTGATGTATGTGCGACGAACCTTGCGTTTTCCAGAGAATTAGGTGTACATGGCTGTTTCGATAATTCACTGGGCTATAGGCTGATATTTTCTTCGGAAAATCCCTATTTTCGAAATCCGAAGGATGGAAATATATGTATATACCACAAACCAGCGTTTTCCGTGCAAGTTAGTGGACATGGCTGTTTCGGCATTTTACTGAGGTATATACAAGATTACCTTTTGTTCCGAAAATGCCAACTTTCGATATCCATTTATTCATGGCGTGTTTAGGCGGAAACACTTCCAGTAGGATGAAGATTGATGTATGTGCCACGAACCAGCGTTCTCCAGAAAAATCTGTTGACATGGCTGTTGCGACATTTTACTGGGTTATAGGTTTACCTTTTTTTTCAGAAATTCCAATTTTTGCATTCATTTATTCATCGCATAAGCAAGCGCCAGCAGGCGCACTAGCATGAAGAGGCATATATGCTCCTTACCAGCGTTTACCAGAGAACTGGGCCGGCCTGGCTGCGCCGATGTTGTAGAAGGCTACAGGCTTAGCTTTTTGTTTTCTGTGAATGACAGTCTGCGCATATCAGTCTATTAAACGCACTAATCGGGAACACGGGCATTATCATGGGGATTGGTGAATGTGCGGAATGAATGCTTTCCATGGTGGGGTGTGGAGCTCGCTTCACCGACATCATAGTAGGCTGTTGGCTTACGTGCTTTTTTTTCGAGAAGGAGGCGAGGGGAGGCAGGGAAATCGGGGCACATTCATTTATTCATCACCGAAATCGCAGTCAGCACCTGCATTGGCAGGGGGAAGTGACACGCCGTGTACGCGCCGAACCACCGGCACCGCACATGATGCTTGACACTTCGACCGAAATCTCTTGGTGAGGCCCTTCCTGCGGGGGAAAGGTCGCAGGGTGATAAAGACTCTTTGACGGCCAGAAACGCCATTGTCCTATTCAAAGTAATCAGGTCGTGCTATCGTCCGCGCTTCTATCTCTCAATGCCAATAATTGGGTCGCTGTGCGCGGGACAAGTCGTGAAAGACTAGTGCCTCAAGCGGCTACACACTTAGCCTTCAAGAGCACGCCGCGCTTCAGTGGAGGCCAAATGGTGAGATTTTTTTGGACAGCTTTTCCTTGCTGTTTTTAAAAATACGTTTCTTCTTAGGCGGGGCAGCGATGGAATGCGCTATATTGCACGGTTTTCTGCTTTGTTAAATAAACGCCAGAAAGCAGGGGTCAGATGACCTTTTAGTATAGCAAATCACGTTCGGAAAAGCAGGCGAAAATCGGTAACAAAACATATCAGTTGTACATAGCATGTCGTGTTGAAGTGAAAAGAAGAAGATATGGCACTTGCAGTACGAAAATTTAAGTAATAGAACTTCTATGTGATGTATTGTCTGGTTTTTAGAGGTTAAAAAATATGGGTGTTACTATATGAAATCTCACTTGGCTATAATTCTTTTCTTTCTTTTTTTTCTGCGATGATCTGCCGTTGTATTTATTTAAAGCTGAGGAAATAAAGCAAGTATGCCTTAGTTCTGGTGTTCGCGCACAGCCTAAGAGACCCACATATATTTAAAAGAACAGATCACCTCTTTTTAAAAACCGTAAACATGTGTATTTTGTCATAGGATGCGTGCTACTAAGCGGGTGAAAACTAAATCACGGGAGCGTAGTGCTCTCTCTCTCTCTCTCTCTCTCTCACACACACACACACACACACACACACACACACACACACACGCACACACACACACACACACACACACACACACACACACACACACACACACACACACACACACACACACACACACGTGTGCGTGTGTGCGTGCACGCGCACGCGCACACGCACGCACGCACGCACGCGCGCAAGAAGAGTTTAATTGAGCCCTTCATTGCAGCCTGTACGAGTTGAGGACCAAGCCGATGTTAACAATCCTTTACTTTAAATGATAGGATTTTACGTGCCAAAGCCACGGTCTGATTTTGTGGCTCTCCGTAGAGGGGGACTCCGGAATAATTTTGACCACCTGGGGTCCCTCAACGTGCTCCTACATTTAAGTGCACGAGTGTTTTGCATTTCGTCCTCATCGAAATGCGGCCGCCGTGGCCGGGATTTGATGTCGCAACCTCACGCTTAGCAGCGCAACATCATGGCCACTAAATAACTACGGCGAGTCCGATGATACCTAGCTACGAAATAGCAACATAGTGCCCTGACTAATTGCATAAAAGTTTAAGTATGCTTTATTTTTTTTCTTTTACTTTACTCTCCGTTAGCTTCCTTGTTGCATGTTGTTCGCTCTTTGCTGTCCTTAGGAGTAGGCCACGCTGTGAATAATTCATCTCATTGAATCGACAATTTTTTGCGGGTGTCATCATACTCATTGATCAACTGTTTAATATTAATGCACGCGCGCTAAACGAGACATATCGTGCATGAGGCTCTACGTCGTCGGAGCTGTCTTCTTGTTTCATTGCCATATTGAGGTTATCTTCCATTCCTTTATTAGAGGTGAAATATGGTAAAGTTTGGCTACAAAAGACCTTGGCTATGTCAATATCTTGGCTAGGACAAACACCAAAAATACAGATATGTGATGAAGTAACTACACATTCATAACGTTTAACGAAATAACAGAACACTAAAGAAGCAATCCCATAGACAAAGAAAGAAAGGTAGAGAAAAGGAAAAGAATGTCGTGTAGGAGAACAACACAAGCATCCTTCTAAGATTAGCGCATATTCTATCAAAAAGCTGGAGCAGTCACAAACACGAAACAGAGAAGGATAACGGGTTTTTACTCGTCTGTTTTGTGCTTTTGTCCCTTGCAACATTTTGCGACAATACACGCAAGTCACAATGCAAGACCAACTTCTTCCGCAATTACTCCTAAGGCATTACCTTTGCACAGTATATGCAAAAGCTTGGCTGGATGATTTACAGTGAAGATCTCGTTTCATGTTCCAGCTTACTCCTTCCGCGCATCCGGTGTTGAATCATACCAGGGCCACCACGTTGGAGCCACTATGCTTCGACAATTACGACGTGCCTTCGACCTCAGACATGGATGCCTTTCTTGGCGAAACCACCACCTGCACGCCTTCACCGAGGTGCCGGCCCGCGCAAGTTGTGGTCATGGGTGTTGCGAGGTGGTTTGGCCGCACCGTAGCCCAGCGCATCGTAAGGCACTCGAGGAGCAGCCACTGCGGAGGTCAGCAGCTCCTGACGCTTGACCTGGTCATGCTTCTGCTGACCGAGAGATACGCGCTGGAACATTGCTCGATCGAGATCTACGTCAGCCATTTTCCCAGCTTCTCGAAGCTCTTCATGGACGACCTCGAAACGCAGTGCCGGGATTTGGGGAAGGCACTGCAGAGTTTCGACGTCAAGTACGCCGCGGTATGGCACAGGGAGTCGTTGAACGACTTCCGCGCGCGAGTGTCGGAGACAGGGGTGAAATTGGAAAGCATGAGCGGCGCGGACTGGAGGTTTTTGAGGACACTGGAAAGTGAGTGGGTGATTGCGTGAGGCGCCGGAGGGGGGTCCACACATTGTGGCATCTGAGCCTTTATTCACGGATCGCACGATTTGTTTCCGGCGCTGCCTAGATATTGACACGGTGCTGGGTGAACCGAGCTTCAACAGTTGTCATCCAAGTAGGGATGCAAACTAAGATTGAAGAGACGTCATCACTCCGGCCCGTCTCGCGATGCGGGTGAAGATGGGGAGGGGAACGTAAAAACTAATCACCTCATTCGATGCCTGCCAAGTTGCCATGGAAATCTCCAGTTGCATCTTGAGGCTTGGCTCCGTTTGGCTCGTCATGGAACTGTGCTGTACAAACGAGCCATCAGTTTCGACCTGCGGCGTACACTTTTTCTCCGGAATAAACGCTAGACGGCTTTTCAACCAAAGTAAGTTTGTGTTTGATTCTCAAATTCCGATGAGTTAGTACTATGAATTCGAATTTACTCGCAGGAAAGAGCAACAAAGGTAGTGCTGCTGGTGACCAGGAAAAAAACACCTTTTAGGACAGCTTGCGGGGACCTGGCCACCACAACACTCAGTCGTTACAAAGGGCATTTTCGTTAGCGGGGTTATTGCTTCTGAGAAACTGAAGCCCCTTTAACTTTAACGTTGCGCAAACCTTTACAGATGTTAACACTGTGAGGATTTTTCGCAGCGTTACTTGCTTACCGTAACCTTTACCGCCCGATGCCGTGGCGCAGTCAGGCTAGTGCTTTCGTAACTGACCCATATTCACGCACAAAAAAAGTTCATATGCTAAACTTGCTCGTGAGAGCAGATGCCAGCGAATGCCATGTTGAGTTTATTATTAGCAAAAGCGCTTCTCCAATGGCGAAAAGCACACACAAAGGAAAAAAAATAAACTATTTTAATTGTCATTTTGTGAACAAATATAGCGATATTAGCAGTAATGCATGCTGAGGTTTGATTTTGCAGCTCCCGTTATGTGCATTTTTTAATCCGAGTAAGTTACTGTTAAGATTTTTCTGAGAAGAGGGGGGGGGGAGAGGGGTGACAGACCACACGCTTCGGTCTGCTCTGCTAGACTGAATAATGAAGCATGAAATGTTACTCATCATAACACCAATACGCAAAAAGGCGAATTGTAAAAAAAAAGGGTGCCCCTGATAAATTCTCCTATTCAAATGCTCTCAGATGAAGCCTGGCTGTACAGGAGGCATCCACATCACCCCTTCTTCCCCCGCCCATGCAAGCTCCGCGATAGTCTTCCTAAATATCTGCCCTTAAATACCTTGGAGTCGAAGTATTTCGTCTCACAAAGCATAAGCAAGATTTTTCTTTCTTTTTTAAATAGCAAGTTTAACGTAAATGGAAGTTGCTGCGATATCTGAGGCGGAATGGATCTTGGACACTGACTGGCTTCAGTTCTGTCATTGTAAATTTGTTTGAAAGTAATGCTTAAAATTTGACTATTTGTTGGGGTTTCATTTTATTGGAAGTTTGCCAACTATAGCCCAGTGCTCAAAGAGCACAACTACGGATCCGAGCTCACTAACGCCGCAGAGCACTTGGAAGCGCACTGCTGCAGATGCAAACGTAAGCCCATTATCGCTGGCAGTTCAATCCTAGGAACGTCATGGATAAAAGCAAAGTGAAAAATTGTGAAAGAGTCCGCCATGCTATCTGGAACTGTTGGCGTGTGTCAGCGCCCCTTCTGTGACTTGGACAAGGCAAGAAGTGAATTCTCTGAGCAGAAGACAGTCAATAATTTTATATAGTTTCTCTTTTCTTTTGCAATACGTTTTCAAGTAAACGCCAGTTGTTGGTGCTTCACTTGTTCAGTCTCGTTCCTCTGTGTTCGTTGAAGTTATGGGGTTTAATGTGCCAAAACCATGAACTGATTAAGAGACACTGTATAGGGGAGTTCTTTGGTTTCATTTTGATCCCCTGGGGCTCTTTAAGGTTCACCTAAAGCTAAGTCCACGATCGTTTTTGTATTTCTGTATCATCAAAATGCAGCGCCCGTGATCAGGTTCGACCCCGCTACCTGGAATCGGCAGCGCAACGTCCTAGCCAGTAAGCTACTGCGCCGAGCCTTCTATGTGCGTCCTTGTTTGAGTTGTTTCCTTGCGCCAGCGCGATAAGATGGTGTCTGAAACTAAATAATTAAAATTCTAATTTCATAACTTTCGTTTGTTGGCTGCATGTACTATACTGGCGGAACAAAACGCGACAGGGCACCTTTAAGTGGAACACTCCATGTTTGCAATTACTCGAGAGTGCCCTGTCATTTCGCCAAGTATCTGGCCTGCATTCACAGAAAGCCCTTACGCGTTAATTACGTTTAAGAACAAACTCCAGCCAATTCTGATGCTGGACATATTATTAGTGAAGGCGGCCATAAACAATGGCAAAGAGCACCTACGAACAAAAATCTTTGTGTATTCAACCCCTGATAACTAAAGGTGCTTGGGACTTTGGTCTAAATGTATCGCGCCAAAACCACGCTGACGTTGCACGAACTGAATATATGCTAAAAACGAAAGAATGAGCATTAGTGATTCCTAAACTGACGCGTTTCATTCCGTGTGTATAGTACACCGTCCTCTGCCATTCTTTCTGCAATAAAGTCGGCCTACTCAAGCACTCCGCCGCAGTTTATTTGTAAAAAGAGAGGGGAAAAAACGGTCTGATATTTTTTAATAAAACTGGCTCTGAGTATTCCTAAACGCATGTGCAACCAGCCCTCTTGGGTGAATGTGGGCGTTACGCCGCCACCGAGAAGGGTTGAACTTTCTCGGAACAGGCGGATATTGACGGAATGATAAAACAAGTGTTCCGCCTTGGTTAAACCGGAAACGCTGGCGTAGTCCCCGAATAAGAGCGGATCGCTACCGGAAGCAGGAAGTTCGCAGCTTGAGAGCCTGGGAGCACGACTGAACGTTCCGACAACTGTTTCCTCGAGCTGTCC
The DNA here is from genome assembly GCF_050947875.1 of Dermacentor variabilis. Lineage (NCBI taxonomy): Eukaryota > Metazoa > Arthropoda > Arachnida > Ixodida > Ixodidae > Dermacentor > Dermacentor variabilis. The sequence continues at coordinate 152,678,378 of NC_134573.1, forward strand.
TCTTTCGCAGAGGCCTGTCCGCGACGTGCCGTCGAGTACGCGATCCCCGTGAAACCGGACTCTCGTCTGACCTTCACCAGAAAGACAGCCAACGTTGTTAAAGTAAATTGTATGAAAAAAAAAAAAGAAAGCTGCTTACGAAGCGAAGCACGATGACTTCGACGCCCATTTCTTTTTTCTTCTTTTTTTGAAATTGCCTCAAGCCTTCACAGAAGAAGGAATTAGACTTTCCGCGTTCTTTATTTTGCAACCGCAAAGTAATGAATAGAAGAAGCTAGTTCTGGCACGTGGAACTAGTGAAAGAACGCCACGAAGCTACGAGGGTTTTCCTTCGAGGTTTTTATTAAAGAGGGTTTGGTTGTCAACTCTGCCAAAAGGGAATGCGTCGTGCACAGAAGAAGCTAGTTCTGGCACGTGAAACTAGTGTAAGAACGCCACGAAGTTAGAAGGGTTTTGCTTCGACGTTTTTACTAAAGAGCGTTTCTTTGTCAGCTCTGCCAAAAGGGAACGTGGCGTGCACAAGCCAAGCCGCTGTAGTAAACCACGTGTATTCCTGAAATCAGCCAGAGTAGCTCTAGACGAGATCACCGTTTTATATCTCGCCGCTAATGCACGTTGCCTGCGCGCCAGGCATATCCGAGGGCCCGGGCCGGGCCCTAAACAATTTAGCTCACACGGTACAAAGGTCCCGACATCGAGGTGCATGCCAGCTCTGTTTTGGGCAACCGCCGTTCACCCCAGGAAGGGATCGCATTTCGAACAGATAATCTTGGCGACTGGCTGACGCTCGCCGGATTCGGAGACGTCACGGCGGCGCGTGCCAACGGTGAAGATGTATTGTGAAAGACGAGGTACAAAACTGGAAAAGCAACGACGCGAGTTGGCAAAGACAAAAAAGGAAAAAAAAATGAAGTCGGATTAGAAGAGACAAAAACAATGGGAGAGGGCGTGAAAACACGACACACAAGGAAAAAGGATTAAGCGAGAGCCGTAACGGGAACGGAAAGAGAAGTCAAGGAGGAGAGGAGTAGGGAAGGGATGGGGTGAGGGGGGGGCGGCAGTGCGGTATACGCTGGAAAAGCGCTCTCACGAGGCAAGCATGCACGAGCGTATAGTTGGGCCACGTCGGAGCTGACGTGCGGGGCTTTGAAGTAGAGGGCTCGCGCCGTCGGGTGGCGTGTGCGAAGAGGGGGGGGGGAGGAGGGGGCGTGAGAGAGGACGGCCGCAATAGCGCGGCGTTTCCTGCGCTGATAACGCCGTCGGCCCGCACGAGCTCGGCGCCCGTATACGATGGTCTCAAAGTGCGCTCCGCCGACCCCCACAGCCCCTGGCCGGCGTTCTACGCTATCGTGGCGCCTCTATTAAAGGACGACAGCTCCCCGAACGCGGCGTGTGCATCTTCTCTCTCTGCTACGTGGCTCGGCTCCTTTCGGTCGGCGCTAGAGCGGCCGGAACACCTGTAAGCAGCGCACACCGTCCGGCGCTCGTCGGGTGACTGTGACAACGCCGGCCTTCAACAGCGCTCCGGTCTCTCCCGCAAGGCAGGCCCACCGCTGCCGCCTCACACAGCGAGGACTACAAAGCGAGCCTTCGCTCTCCGCATCGGCCGGCTCGGAGCCGCGAACCCTTCCTCTCGAGAAGCATTGTTCTCGGGAGTGCAAGCGGCGAAACCCCTTGGAGAAGAAAGTGCACGTGACACCTGCGACGCTGTCAGTTCCTTACCTTCGCACAGCGACGGCGCAGTACACGAGTGCGAAGCTGCTTCGCAGGAAGGAAATAATGGAGTGCTACGAAGACCCCGAGAACCCTGGCCAGGTTTACGTTCGCCTCCTGCGTCAGGACCTGCTCGAGGAGCTAGTATTGTCTAAGAAGCGCGGAAGATTGGTCGTGATCCTGGTCGACGAGGAATTCCTCGTGTACCGGCCGACCAACGGCACCAAGATGACCTCTCCGCCTAACGTCGACCTGCTGGTCAAGGACATCTGCAAGGCACTCGGCCGAGACCGCTGGAACGCAGCGGGCAGCAGCCACGCGATGAAAGATTCGTCGGTGCACATCTTCACGGACATGGACCTCTACGAACTCTCGGACTTGCTGGCAAAGGAACTGGACGTTAGAGTGTTCTGTCATTTGTTTCATCGGATAAGGTGATTCCGCAGATTCCCTTCAGCGCAACGTTTCGTTGCGACCAGCGGTGCATATGACGTCACGATGGGACCAACATTTCTGCGGACGTCTGCCACCGCAAAACAGAACTACACAGCAGCCCGAACTTGCAGCGAGCAGCAGTCGAAGGCCTCACAGAGTCCCACAGCTGTGCGCACGGCTACGCAGTGCAATTGTCGCAAGGTTGAGAGAAACTTTAATTTGTTCGTCGCATCTGTTGTCAGAATGCTTTTCCGGGCAGCTGTACTTTGTTGTATTCTCAGCAACGGCATCGGTCAATGTGTCAAGGGCGGCCGCCACGTGTTCAACTCACGGAATTTTTTTTTATCGCCTTACTGGGTGGCATGATTGTATATGTGTATGCGTGCATGATTGTGTGCTTCGTGTCCGAGACTGACCGTGACGCCGTGTTGATCATGCCGAAAGATCGTGATTTTGAGGGTGGTGGTGCGTGAAAAGAACCTTCGAGGGGTGTAACTGCATCGCCGCCTTGCTGGGCGTGCCTTGCGCTAAGGTGCAGTCGAGTGTGGAAATACGCCCCGTGTCAACACGTGTGAGACCATTGCAGCGGCCTTCCTGCTAGACGCGAGACAACGTGTCTAGCAGGACAACGTGCCTAGCAAAAACCACTACGCGTGCAGTTATTTTTTCTTCTTCTTTCGTTTCTTCTCTATCGCGTTTTTCTTTCGGCAGCCACCAATGGTTGCAAATGATGAGGTCGAGAGAAAAATGAGATGCCTTGCCTGTTTTCATCCATTGTTTCCTTCAATTTTTTTTTGTGTGTGTGTGTGTGGCCTATGCAATGGCTTTGGCACAGGGCACAGTGTAGTTAGTTGTCGAACGCATGGAGGAAGTCTAGCCCTGCACTGGAATTCCTTGCTGGTAATTTTTTTTCATTTCGTCTTATTTACCCTTTCTCTTGATTGTCCACGTCACATTCTTTTGAGAAGGAGATCTAAATATTGCGTAATTTACACCTTAAACGATGTTTCTGGAGCGAGAGTGACCATGCCAAATGAAAAATTGATTATGCTGGAACAAACACCGTTCATCACGGGCATCCCATCTATGTCAATCAGTGCATTATTTAGTCTTCTGCATGCATGCCGAGGCTCTAAGGTTTTCGGGAACATTTCGGAGCTTTCGAAGAAATCGGAGGGCCAGTCTCAAAGGAAAGCAGTCAGAAAAAAGCAGCTTTTGACAACACGAGCCTGGTGCAATATTCGAGCTGAAGAAACCCGATTAACTTATCGCTCGTTGATGGCACAACACATGTGAGGGCCTGTTATGGTAACAGTGATCTCAATGTAAAATTTTGCTGTTCTCTGTATTTATTCGCATTCGCTCTGCATTCTGGTTATGGGCAGTCATACAAAAGAATCAAACCCTCAATGACTAATATCGGGGTGCTCTCTCGTAAAAAAAAAAAAATATATTTTAGGATTCCGAGATGTTTTAGTTGCTGCCCTGCACTGCTTTTGTACTTTAATTCATTACACTTTGACTTCTTCCTCTCTTATTTTCTTCCGGATTTTAAGATTTTGGTGCACTTGCCATCGCTGGTTGCGGAACTGGAGTTTTAAAGAGTCATGCTTTTGTTTCAATAATAATAATAATAATATTTGGGGTTTTACGTGCCAAAACCACTTTCTGATTATGAGGCACGCCGTAGTGGAGGACTCCGGAAATTTTGACCACCTGGGGTTCTTTAACGTGCACCTAAATCTAAGCACACGGGTGTTTTCGCATTTCGCCCCCATCGAAATGCGGGGCCGGGATTCGATCCCGCGACCTCGTGCTCAGCAGCCCAACACCATAGCCACTGAGCAACCACGGCGGGTGTTTTGTTTCAGAGAACTAGGTCTTCACAAACAAAATAGTAATAATAATAGTCATAAATTGTTGCTTTAGTGCTGCGCATGCACACACAAGCACAACGATGTTTTAGTCTATTTATTTTGTTAAGCACTGACTTTACCATGGATTTCGTACAAAGCAAATAAATGATCTTATACCTCCTTGAGTTCGCGTCGTTCCCTCTGTCTGCGAGCAGAATGTTGTTATCAGTCGCACGGGGCTGTTGCATCCGCAAAGTGGACATTGCCCGGTTATCTGCACACGTTTCCTGTCGTCACCGAATCGGCTAAAAAGAATGTATCCGATATCGTGCATTGCAGGACACACATTGTTTATAAGGTTTATTATTTGGGTGAGAAATTGCTTTAGCGTGAGCGTTGGGATTGTGTTGCACTGAGAATAACTGAAGATAAGATGGAGGGAGATCCAAGGAAGCCCAGAATCGTGCAACAACGTAAGCCGAACTAACGACGAAGATGAAGAACGCGAGGCAGAATACATCAAGTCACACTTCTGTGGTTCAGCATCAAGTACAGCGCGTATCGGTTGATTTTACGTTATATGTATGACGTCAGCATCATTTTAATAATCTTTTTACTCTTTTAAAATGTCGCTTTAGTTCGTAATAAAAAAATATTTATATATGGCCGAGTAGATATATTGCACATAGTACTATATTGTCGCGTGTGAGATGAAATTTTGGTGCCGTTAGCTCAGGTAAAGAATTTTGGCAAGACAGTTGCACTCTTCGTGACACATAAGGTGACTCGTACTGTTTTCAGGGAAAACACGGGGAAGGCGGGAGACGAAAATTCAAGACGACGAGCAAGACGAGAACAAGGTGAAAAAAAATATGGGGTGTTACGTGCCAAAACCACTTTCTGATTATGAGGCACGCCGTAGTGGAGGGCTCCGGAAATTTCGACCACCTGGGGTTCTTTAACGTGCGCTTAAATCTAAGTACACGAGTGTTCTCGCATTTCGCCCCCATCGAAATGCGGCCGCCGTGGCCGGGATTAGATCCCGCGACCTCGTGCTCAGCACAAGGTGAAAGCAGCAGTCAACGTTTCGACAAGTGGACTTGTCTTCTTCAAGGCGACATATGCTTTCCTCGCCACTGCTTTTACCTTGTTCTCGTTCTGCTCATCGTCTCGTACTGTTTTAGTAAGGCACGTAAAAGAGGTGGTGTAGAGGCGATCGTGCATGTGGAATCAGACAGCGCAGAGCGCTGGAGGTCGTTAGACTCGTCTCGCAACGCCAGCGTGAAGCCAGTGTCGGGTATGCGCACGCGTCTCGCTGATGGTTGCAGACACCGATGAAAACGTTGCTCGCCGCTCCTACCCCCCCCCCCCCCCCTTCTGTCCCCGGAATGCATACATACGCGCGTTTTGCGGGACGATGCGTGGCGCCAGGATGTATAGCTCTGCAAAAAATAGTAATAATAATGAAAAAAAAACGATCTCGCTTGCCGGCGCCGCTTCTGATGTAGAGTGGCGACGGCATTCGCTGATACTTCGTGGGTTACTTCCTCTTCCACCTGAAAAAAAAAAGAAACCCCACTAACGAGAGCTTGAGGCAGCGTGATGACTGCTAGTCTTCTTCACTTGGTGTCTTTAAAAATAATAGTAACATGGCACAAGCATATACTGGGACTAAGAACAAAGGAAGGTGCAGTAGCGAATAGAATGAATGAATGAATGAATGAATGAATGAATGAATGAATGAATGAATGAATGTGCCATGAAATTAAAGAATATGCAATGGTGCGCATTGTGCAGAGAATTTCGGAAGACGAGCAAAACACGAAACGTTCGCCCACAGCGAGTAAAAATAAAGCTAGTACATGTGTTGGTTGATTGATTAATTGATTTATTCGTGGAATTTAACGTCCCAAAGAAACGCTGGGGCTATGGGAGAGGCTGTATTTGGGGGCTGCGTATTAATTTTGACCACCTGGGATTCTTTAGCGTGCGCCTAACTCGTCCAGGCCGCGGCAGCCCTGTTCCGACGAAAGCGGAATGCAAAAAGAAAAAGGAAAACACTCGTGTACCGCGCATTGACCTCCGAGGATGAGTTAAGCCTTACGCTTGCTGACAAATATCTCCTAGTCGGATGGAGGCGGACTGCCGTGCATCTAGTTTACCATGGCTGGGCCAATTCCTACCTGGATGCGGACTTTGGTGTTGACGAGATGCGTAGGGCTCTGCATGGACTCAATGGTAGATCCGCACCGTGCCGGATGGCATCTCCAACTGGACGTTGCGAAAGCTGGATGATAAATCATTCGCATGCCTCATAGAGGAAATAATGAAATTTAGGGGAATGGAACCGTCCCATTGCCTTCGAAGGCTGCTCTCGCAGTTCTCACCCCCAAACCTGTCAAAACCTCTAATGTTGACAACTTGAGGCCTACCCACTTACATCCTGTGTGGGTAAGGTAGTGGAGCACGCGGTCCTCAATCTACTCTCCCGGTTATTGGGTAATAACGCCATTTAACCCCATAGTATGATAGGATTCAGAGCGGGCTTATCCACCCAAGACACTATGAAACTGATAAAGTGTCAAATCATAGACTACGACTAGCTCTAGCGACAATCAGGCCGTTTTGGAACTATATTGAGAAGGCCTTCGATAACGTTCTAGATTCGCATATTCCAGACTCGATATCTCGGCTCAATCTGGGCGAGGAAAGCTGCCGTCCGCGTGGCCGATCTCAAATCACAACTTCTGGAACTTCCCGATAGGGGCACGCCACAGGGGGCGGTGATTTCCTCCTCTTTGTTCAATATAGCCATGGTCGGCCTCAGCAGAAAGCTTGTCGAGATTAAAGTCATCAAACACACCATGTATGCTAATGATAACGCTATATGGTACACAGGAGGCAATGATGGCCATCTTGAGGGAGCCTTGCTGTAGGCCGTAGACACTATCAAAACCTATCTCAAACCCACCGGCCTCAGATGCTCCCCCTTGAAGTCGGAACTCCTACTGTATAGTCCGAAAAAAGCTGGTCCAAGGGCCAAGGGTTGGACATCGTTAGAAGACAGAGACATTAACCTATATACTATAAACGGTTGCCGCATGTTCAGAGTCGATTCCCTGAAGGTTTTGGGCATGATCCTTGAGTGAGAGGGTACAAATGGCAAGACTATAGGCAAGCTAATTGCTAAAACTGAAAGTGCCGTTCGTTTAGTTCGGAGGGTATCAACTTGGTATTATGGACTCAAGGAGGATAACCTCATCCAACTAATGCATGCTTTCGTTCTGTGCCACGTTACATACGTGGCAGCCATGCATCGATGGAAACGGACAGAGCGGGATAAATTGAATCCAGAGCTTTGGAAGATTACTAAGCGGGTTCTCGGATTACCCGTATACACTTGTACAAATCGCTTAACGCAGCTTGGCATTCACAACGCGCTGGAAGAGATTGCAGATGCCTAGGAGCGTGCACAGCTAACTCGCCTCACTACAACTAAGGCAGGGAGATCCATCTTGCAGGAACTCGAATGATCACCCCGATAAAGTAGCGGAGGAGTTCTCTGACGTTCCTACGTCGATTCGTGAGAACATTGTGGTCGTGCCAATACCTAGGAACATGCTACCCGATCATAATCGTGGTAGAAGGAGGGTAAGGGCGGCTAACCTACAGTGATCAGCGACAGGTCAGCCTTGTGGATGCCGCCTCTTGTAAGTGACGTCGGGCGTTCACCATAGTCACTGTCGATGGCCGGCAAGGAATCACCGATGCTGCCTCTGTTCGGACTAGGCGCTCGGAAATTGCTGAACACATGGTTATTGCACTATAGCCCTGTTGGATAGCCCACGGGATGTTATCAATAGCGATTCGAGGTCTGCCGTTAGAGCTTTTGAAAAAGGCATCGTTTCCAAACAGGCCCTCAGACTTATTCATTTATTGGTTCCCCGCACATCAGGGTCAGCTAGAGGGTGCTCCTTCCAAGCTGAACGAGTCGGCTCACGGGACTGCGCGTGAATTTGCCCCCCACGCTACCCCCGACTACTCGGAAGACGACTCCCCAGAGGACAGGGACACACCCTCGACCTACAACGAGGTTACTGAACACTACCACCTCAGCCGTAGAACCTACTTCGTTCCTCATCCGTGGCTCAAAGATCTCAAGCATTAGCGCACTGTCTACTACAGACGAATATGTATCCCGATCCGTCGCTCTCACATATAATCTATCCGGATACTTACACCGATGGTACTTACCGCAAATGCGGATAAATAGCCACGTTAGAACACATGCTCTGGCGGTGTGCCCGGTCACGCTCTATCATCGATAACAGCTCGGCCAGAAGGGAGCCGGTTCTCCGCAGCCCTCTTCTGGCTGACCAACTCTGGGCCGTCCAGCAGGCCCGCGATGCTGCCAAGAGGCTTGGCCTTCCAGTTCCCACGTGGAAGCCGAGCGCTTCGTGATGACTCGCGATCTGGAGGACCTCAATAAAATTTAGCATACCATACCATACCATACCATGCCGCCCATTTGGTACACGTTAAAGAACCACGGATGAGCAAATTAATCCGGAGCGCCACTAGTACGTCGTGGCTCATGATCTAATCGAGGTTGTGGCGCTTAGAAAATCCATAATTTAATTTTTTTCAACGTGCACCTAAACATATGTGCACGAGAATTTTTGCATTCGACCCCCATAGAAATGCGGCAGCTGCGGTTGGTGTCGAATCCGAGACCTCGAGCTCAGCTGCGCAACGCCGTAGCCACATGAGCTATACTGCGGCGGGTACGGAATGGTCTTGATAGGTTACGATCAACGAAACAAAGGGTGCAACAAAATCATCCTAACGCTGTGTAGGACAATTTGGCACACACGCCCCACTTCGTCATGTGCGCGAAAAACACTTCTCAGCGGAAAAAAAAAGGAAAACACGCATTTACCCGGTTTCTTTGGCGCTGCCTTATATATAAAGGTTTCAACATTTCATGCGAGCATTGTTTTGAGGAGTGGGTATACCAACTGCCGACAAACGCTCGACAGCTGGAAATATTGTTTCTATTGTTGGAACGTGCTTCCTGAATATGACTCACATTTGCTAGCGAGAAGAAAGCTTTCAAGGTGCCCGATGAGTTTATTCCCCGTTGCTGCATTTTGATTTACACTTTTTGCTCGAAATAAGCATTTCTCTTTCTTTCTTTCTTTCTTTCTTTCTTTCTTTCTTTCTTTCTTTCTTTCTTTCTTTCTTTCTTTCTTTTTCTTGTATTTCGAGATGATAGACAGTCAGCAATTCTCGCCCTTTGTAGTGAATACACGTGAAAAAAATTAAAGTGCTGGTGCCGGTGGTGTTTCACGCTAGGGTGAGAAGTGCGCACCGGCTTTTTCTGTGTGGCCGCCCCTGTGCCAGTTGCACCAAGCGTGCTTCGGTCCATATTACGAGGAAAGTGGTTTACAAGTGATTTTTCGTCGAGACCGTATAGAACATCAGTGGGACGAACGAGCCCTAATTTCTTTTTTTTTTAAGTAAACGCGGTCTGTTCTACAGAAGTGAAATCAGTTGCAAACTACTTCTAGGCACGTCATTTACTCGTACCACACAGAAAATGTCAATAGTTTTGTTCCACGAGGGAAGCAGTCAGAAATAATTTTGTGTTGCCACCTAATTGCCCCCCGCCCCCCAATGGGGACATATTCCGTCTACTTTTTTAAAACATACTGTAGCTTCAATGGGGAAGGTACGACCCATTTTTATTAAATAAACGAGTTGGCGTGTAGAAGCGAAACTAGTTGTAAACTATTTTTAAGCAGCTCATTTACCCGTACGACACAATAAATTTCAATGAATTTGTAAGTAATATACGCCGTCCTACAAAGAGTTAGGAAAAATGTATTGATGATTTTGTTTAATTTAGCAAGCGCATACCTTAACACACCAAAAAAGAAAAAAAAGGAAACGAAATGGAGAAAGAAAAAAGAAGAAATAAAAGTCAGACAGAGGACAAGCGCTAACTCGCAACTGTTTTGAGACGGCGATGCGATCAATGATGGCAAAACAGAAGCAGGACAGTCGTGAATCACCGCTTGTCCTGCGTTATCCTTGTTTTGTCCCTTCTTAAGGTGTATGCTTGTTAAAACCTGAATGCGAAATTGCCTTTGTTACGCGGAGCAACATTTACGACTATCCTGCAGCTTCGAGCGCCATGACGTCACCTTCGCAAAGGTATCACTGTGTATACAGACCGTTGCGCATATGCGCTCCGCCGCGAAGCAGCGCGCAACCGACAAGTGAAGGGATATGCAGAGAGAGAGAGAGAGAGAGAGAGAATAAACTTTATTGCAACGCCTCTCGCCTGGAATTGTACGAGAAGCTTGCGAAAGAGTCGCCGGCACTCACGTCGTTGCAGTCGAGTTGCACTGAAGTAAAGAGAGAGAGAAACAAAGAAAGAAGAAAAATAAAGCAAATTCCGCTACGTGCCACCACAACGTCTGCAGGGCATTGTGGCCTCGCAAGAAGAAATGCGGTCGCTACGAAGGCTGTCGCCCAAGGAACCCATGCGTTTGTTAGGCGTACTTTGGTACAGCAAGGTTATTTGTAGACTTTGTTGGAATGACCTAATTCTTTATTCCGTTACCTAGGACACAAATGAACGCTTAAACCTTCCCTCTTTGTTTTTTCATTGTTTTTTTTTTTGCTTTTTTTTGTCTCAATGTATCGAGTTTCTGAAGTTTGAAGAAAATTCAGTGTCGGCGTTTTTATTGATGGATTTAGTTTAGAGAGAGGTGTAGAAAAAAAAGTAAGAGGGATTGTAGCAGATTAATCTAGTAATACAGCTCAAAATAGTTTTCTTCAACCCCGCAGTGAAGGACTGAAAATTGAATTCGATAATTTAATGGGGGCGGGGGAGGGGCAGGTGGGAGGCACCTTTATGTAATCCCAAATGGTATACTACAAGAGCGTTTTTTTGCAGTTCCACCTCCATCAGGATGCGGCTGCCGTGTCGGGAATCAAACCCGATACCTCCTGCTGTTCATTAACTGAATGAACGCCACATGCATTCATGCATCGCGGCGGGAGTTGAGCTTACGGCGCACATAAGTACGATAGGTTGAGAAAGATGCACAGGAATTGATCTGGCACTGAAGATACATGATGTTGGGCCTTGTTGCGTCGTACTAGAGGAAGCTGTTACACAGGGCCAACATCGACGCGACCTATTTAAATGTGTGAAAAACGCAGAAACGTGTTTATAAGACAACCGCTGGAACAATTTCAGCGACAATTGTTGGGAACGGGGGAGAAAGTGAAGTTATGTCGTGAATGTAGAAGCACAATTTTGATTTAGGACATGAAAATTTCTGTACGAGAATTCCCGGAAATTTGTGAGTTAAAGAAAAAATGACGCACGAAGTTTACAAATCCGCACTTAATTTGCTGAGAACAAATGCAGCAGTTCTGTAAAGTGCGTTCGTTAGAGCGTATAAAGCGGACAAACTTGGTGATGAATGCGCGTGAAATCGTTAGTGTGTTTGTGTGGGTTTTGCAAAAGTGCGACTCACAAATTAGTGATATATTACAGAGCGGTGTCCACATGAGTTTTCTCCGCCGTATGTGCATTATTGCTATAGCAATTAGATGGAGATTCCAGGCGCTTTTATGCCGTCGGCGTCGCCGTGATGTTCCGTAGGACTGAAAGCGCGTGAGGGTGAGCCGGCGAACGCGCTTCAATCTCGCGTGCGCGAGCGAGGAACGCGGCCCGGATGCGTGCCCTCTCCTGTGGCGCGCGAGGCAAGGGGGTCAGGCGAGGGAGGAAGAGCGTTCTTCTCCGACGGCTGCTAGGGTTCCTGGATGTCCTCCTCGCCCGCCGCTCCGTGCAGAGTGGAGGCAACCGCGGCGTCTTCTATATTAGCCTCGAGCTCCACCACTGGAAAAGTGGCGCCACCGTCGGCGTGACGTGCTATTAGGGATCACGTAGACATAGCGGCCGCATCGGCTGCTTCGGGAGCGCCGAAGCGAGATGAAAACGAAAGTTTAAATTCCCTCGTACGCTGCGGTCCTCATTTAGTGGCGAGATTTTCCCGCTTCGAGTCTCCTTTACAACGCTTGAAAGCACTACAATAGGTAGTGGCTGCCTTTGAAGGCGCGCAACATGGTAGACTACAGCTCGGTGCCACAGTGCCGGACGTGCGCAACGGAGCGCGGTGTCAGCCTTATTCACACGTAGCCGCAGGACAAGAAGCTGCGTGAAGCTTGGCTCGCGAAATGTAAAACTGGCAAACAGTCATCAGCTACAACTTGGGTATGCAGCAAGCGCAGACGCGAGGAAGATTTCTGCTACGGCGCCGGGTCTGCGATGTTCGTAAAACGCTCACCGAGACGCTCGCCCGACTAATGTCATGACGGTTTGGTCTATGAACTCGTCGATGCTGTAGATACTGGCAAGTTCACTGGAGTGGAAAGGGAGCGGTAAGAAGCACATTTAAAAGAAAATGTCATATGGTCATGTTTGTGTTATGAATTAATGCATTGGATTACAAAGAAGAAGCAGCGGGAAATCGCACGCTGAGAACACCGATAAACATAGTGCGACGCAACTCGATAAATAATATTGAAACGTCCAAAAATTAAAAAAAAAGATTGAATCGTCGCGAAGGCACACCACAGTCCCCATAGGCGTCGAAGTCTCTACAATGAAATTATCTTGAACAGCTCTGATAGCGCCCACGCAACAATGGTTGCTTGTATACTGTAAAATTATCATATTCTGCGGCCTAAAGCTCATGGCACGGTGCGAAAACGCGCACGCGGCGAAAGCGAAACAGTGCGTGGACAAGCATGCAGATGCGCAATCGGTCGCTGCGAATCTGTGCGATCGCTGCATTGAGGCTTCATTCTATTACGCTCCACTTAGTTATACAAACGCTATAAGAAGATATTTCACATAGTTTGCTCTCAGCGTTTACCTTCCTTTCACGCAAGAAGCCGGTTCGGGAGACTCCATCGCAGCGACCGCGCGCAGTGGCGTTCAGTATACGTATTCGGTAAAGAGATAGCGTCTATAAACGATTCTGTGCTTTCAGTTTGCGCAAGATTATTATTTAGAAAGTACAAAAAACTTCTCTCGTTTCGAAGGTACTTACAGAAATGTCCGGGAGAGCTCGCGCGTGGTGTTTTCAGTGAGCGCTGACAGGAAAACCTATGAGGAGCGCGCGGCGTGATCCCTCATACTACGCAAGGGAGGCGCTTCCGACAGATGGCGACTCCGTAACTCCTCGCCGCCAATACGGCGCTGGCCACGCGAATCGCGGACGCCGTAGTAGTAGTTGGTTCTTTATTCTATGGTAGGCGCCTTTGGCGGGCGCCGTAGGGACGCATTGCGGGAGCTCGTGTGTCTTGAAAGCGATCTGCGACGTGGCCAAAGTGCGCGCCCGCGCGGGCCTCATCTTCAAAGCGATCTGCGATGTTTGCAGAGTGCGCGTTGTGCCGGTAGCTTCGTATGCGCTGTACTTTCGACGTTTTCTTTGCGTTGAAGCGACATATGCATGGAGGTCAATGGGCTCGCGGCTGCAGCCGCGTTTCCTAACTCCAGTGTTTTCACAGACAGTTTCCGCTGTCATCGAGCGAGATGTATTCGTGTTTGCCTTTGCACCGAGCTGGTTAAATTAGTTAAATCACGTTGATGGGCTAGTTGGTTTGAATCCAAGATAGAATGTGTAAGCGCGACTGAACATGGACGTGGAAACAAGCAGACAGACAAAGGCGGCGCTGTGTCCGTGTGTAGGTTTCTTTCTATGTCCTCGTTCAGTCACGCTTACTATTCTATCATTGTTAATTTAGTTGGTAAGCGAATATTTACAAGTTTATACGGTCGATAAGACTACTATCTTTACTTCGTGCAGCTATCTACTGATTTTCTATCGCAATCGGTGCTTCGCCTTTCGGGCGGAACTGCGAATTTTTATTTGGTACAGTTTACATAATTGTGTTATCGGGTTTCATTGCTGCGTTCTAGAGTTGCAAACTTCATAGTTCTAGTTCCTAATTTTTTTTTGTTTCCAGCAAGTTTCGTAAAACGTTTAACAGCCTTATTCAAAAATGCGCTTTAACCTAATCATATTTTTTATGAAATTCGGTGCAGTGGTTGATAAGAAAAAGCAATTTCTCCGTATCTAAGCATTCATATATGAAACCATCTTGATGCAAGCTTGCGCTTGCTTTGTCGGTCATAAAAAAAATGATGGCGATGTGTGCGCCTTGTTTGAATTACGCCTCTGTGTAATTGTGCGACGTGTAATTGTGTCTTCGATAATTTAGCTGGCACTTCTCCTCCAGGTGACACGGTATTTTCTTTATGCATAACAGCGTCTAGAAAATATGCACCGGCTCATGTATATAGATAGCTTAGTGTGCTGTGAGTAGCAGACCATTATGGGCATTTCGTTTTCCTTTCCGTGCTGCATGTTTGAAGCAGATAAATTATAATGGCCACGGGTTTGACTTACAGCTTCGGCGCCGCATTTAGATGGGGGCACCTTAAAGAACTCCGTAGTCAAAGCTAACTCAGAGTGCTCCACCTATGGCGCCCCTCATGCATAAGTCGTGACCCACTGTGTTGCTTCGGGACAATTTAACATCGTGTACTGACGCAGCGAAGCTTTTTAGTCCCCGAAACAACAGCTTTAATGGCTATACGGCAGCAGCGCAGGGAAGACGAGGACCCAGGTGCGCAAAAAAACAGACGCCACGAGCGCGGTTGTTCAAGCTTAAATAGACATAAAACATGCGCTAGGAAATCAAGATCACATATGAATTCTAAGTTCGGATCCCGTTTGTGTCCTTTGATCCGCATGATTTCGAAGCGTCAGCGTCGATGCCCTTGTCTTATTTTAGGAAGTACGTGCTTTACTTCGAGCTCGATTGTTTCTTCGTCGGCAGACGGGATTCCGCCGCGAACTGGACTATATATACGTGCTTCTTCATTACAAATTCCAGGTATCACTCCGCTATGATCTCTGCAATATTGCCGTCTCTTTAGGCGCAACATGTGTTACAGACATAATATGGGCAAAAGCTGCGAGCCATACGCGGGGTCTATACGTGGTGCAATATCAAAATACGCGCGCGCGTGCGCGCACGAGCACACGCGCACGTGATCCCGCGCACATAAACGCGCATGAACGCACACAAAGACACAGGCACATAAACGCACAGAAAGACGCATGCACGTAATCGCGCATACACACACAAGGAAAACACAGATGCCCACGTGTGACGCACGCCTGCGTCGGATTGCCACAGATGGGTTGCGCCTTGCGTAAAAAAAAAAAAAATGACAAAAGGGCTGACGGCGCGATGCCTGCGCTAACATGAGACGCTGAGCCGATGCCGTACGCCGCGATCACTGGCGATGCGCCTGATGGACGATAATTAATTCCGGTAGTCGGCGATGCAAACGGCAAAAAAAAAAAGAAAAAGAAACGCAACTGGAGGTCGTGCCATGCGCGCCGCGCGCTCGATCAGGGCAGGTTCAGACGAAGTGAGCGCACCAAACGCCGGGGGATGAGGTATCTGAAATCGAGACCCGTCCGTATATAAATCGTTGCGTTAATTTCACTGCCCTTCACGGAATACTGGGTTACTGATGACGTGTAGAGCAGTATAGCAACGTTCGTGGCGAGGTCTTGTGACGCTCTACCGAAGCACAACGTGTCTTTTTGTTACTCCCATATTTTAATTTATTCAGTCATAAAGATCAGTGTAGATCACGGGAATATCAAACATAATGCATAGCTTAGATAATGGGGTTGGTCCGTAGCTGTCAGGAAATGGAGCTGGCAGGCAGCGTATTCGCAAGGACAGCCAATTAATCACGTGGGCTGCTGAAATGAAAATTCAGCGCTGGACAGTGGTTTCATAATACGTAGAACAGCTGGAAGATGTCTGGGCGAAGCATGGTCGCTATTCTGGACATTCCGTAATTTTCTTTGAGGCGTGACATATTGATACGCCTCACGGGAGCATCACGAAGCCGTGACAAACGTGAGCAAGCTCACAATTCGCTTTCGTAATCTGACGCAGCCTTCACGTTTTTTTCACAATCGACTACAATTCAAGCGCGTAATCTAAGGCTCTTGATCAAGTGAAGTCGTCTACGTCCTCAGTTCTAAAAGATAAAAGAAAGAAAAAAATAGCTCCCGGCTTAAGGCGTAGCGTAAGGTTCGTTAATCCAAAAAGTTGTAATTTCGCCGACACCGCGAAGCAGGTAACTGATAGCTGGCGCAGCAATAATGCAAAATCAGTCGTGAGCTATTGCGTTTCTTATCGGTTAGAGTAAATAGCACTAGATGCGCGGGAGCGATCTAGTAGAAAAAAAAAATTATTTAGTGGCACACCCGGGTGGTCGAGAAGCGAGATACACGATCCGTTTTTCTTCGTCGTTTCTATCTCGCCCTTATATTTAAGAAAATTCTGGAGATTTGCGTCCCAAAACCTAGATCATGCGGTTTTACGTGCCAAAACCGCGATATTATCGAGGCACGCCGTAGCGGTAGACTCCAGAATAATTTGGACCATCAGGGGTTCTTTAACGTGCACCTAAATCCAAGTACGCGGATGTTTTCGCATTTCGCCCCCATCTAAATGCGGCCGCCGTGGCCGGGATTCGATCCCGCGACCTCGTGGTTAGTAGTGATACGATGTCGACCGGGTGAAGTGGGTTTTCACCGCAAGAAGCAGGAAACGATGACGAAGCCGGGCATCGTGATGATGAAAAAAAAAGTAAGAACTAATGTATTCACTTTATTGCTACGTGGTTGCAACTCTTATGCGAGTCTCGAACGGTTCTGATTACCACGGGGCACAAGGTGGCTTTAAATGATCCCTTGCGGTCTTGCGGTCGTCGACGTCTTCTTGGGGAGCCTGTGGAAGTATTAGTGCTTTCGTCAGGTTCTGCCGTCGACGAGCTCCTGCCCTACAGGTTTTCTTCCCTTCGCCCTTTTCTTTGTGTCTGTTCAGGGAATAAAGGTGTGACGCTTTTCGGGGAAGAGGGCAATCATGTCGACATGGGACGCCCGCTTGAACGCTTCTCACACTTGGCAGGTCGATGTCCAGGCTCATTGTAAAAGCCTTTTCTGGGACGAGGCAAATCATCTTGCCATGGGAACGTACGCCTGAATGTCTCTCCCACTTGACAGGTCGATCATAACAGCTGTGCCAAAACCTCGACACGATTAAGAGGCGCACCTGAATGGGCGAACTCCGGATTAATTTAGACCACCAGGGATTCTTTAATGTGCACCCAAGCCATCGCCATCTCATAAAACGCTCGTAACTATAAGCTTGCCGAGAAGTGGCCAGACTTCACCGATCGCGATAGGCGCGCTCTGCGAATTGCGCGGGCGTTAAATAACCCCACGTGGTCAAAATGATACCGGAGTCCCCCACTAAGGCATGCCTCACAAGAATATAGTGGATTTGACACGCAAAATGTCACAATTATATTCGTAACTTTATTAGCGACACACGCGCTAAGGCACCCGCCTGCACGACGCAAGTGCCACAGCGCGGCCTCCCAGATGACCGTGGAACGAACACCTTGTCGTGCCGGTGAAATGGCCAACTTCTAGCCCTCGCGTATGTATCTATTCACGAATCGAAATAACGCGCTTGTTACGGCTCCTACGAGGATTAACTAACCTCCATTACAATACGTGGGCCGCAATAAAAATTGTGAAAATTAACAACAGGTTAGCAATGTTCCACAGTTGCTAATACACAGATGAAAAACTCCTCTTAAAAGAAACGATTACTTAAAATACACCTGCCAACACCTATCCGAAAGCGATGCGCAAGCTGCCCAAGGGAACTTCACGTACGAAAACAATGATCAAAATGCCAAGCACTTGCCTTTTGGCTGCAACGGCATGTAGGTGGCCGCCCATTAGAATTTCTTGCGTTGCTCGTCGCGCCACAAGCAGGAAGCGCAAACTTTGTATGCCACCCATTGGTCGTGTCAGATCGCGTCACAATTAACGTCACGCAGTGATCGTAACAATGATCGTCACACGATCAGCGCCAGTTCCTCCCCTGGCTGTGGACGGCGTAAATATTAAATCACAAAGCTAACGAAAGTGGCGGTGACGTCGCGTTCGCCGTATCTTCGCCTTATCTTCCTAAGCCGGTGGCTCAGCCTGCATGGCTTCGAGTATGTGGTTACACGAAGCGACGGCGTCTGCGTGTTATTCATGCAGCGTCTCAGCGAAGGCGGGCTTTCTTTGAACGCCGAAAAAAAAAACACCGCGCAGCATGTATACGTTGCCACACACACACACACACACACAAAAAAGAAATGAAATGGGTCGGTCGTTTCTGAATCCCCTCTACAACGTAACGAAACGCACTTGGCCCTGAAATGAATATTGAACATTTTGTATAATTGATCTCAACTAATTACGCGGAAAATAAAGAATACTCTAAGGAACATGACGGCAAACCCTTTGTCGTTGGTTTCATTCAGCTGCGGTTAACCACTTTCTTAAAATCATTGTTCAAGTTACATGAAACACCCGGTATATAGGAAGTACTGCATCTGAATATGTGGTTATGATATCCTGCCTGTCTATAATTCACTGCAAATAGGATCGTTTCTTCGTACGACATGCTGCTGTTTAATACGCGTACTAATATTTTGACCTCGAAAAGCACGTCACATACGCACACACATGGTTCAAGAGCCAATCGCACCAATAATGCTTTTGCTTTACGTTGATGTCAACCGGAGCAGAGTCAGATTTTTTCTTTCTATTTTGTTTCTTTTTTTCTTCTTAAGTTACGTACCACTCTATTACCCGTAACCCGACATCTTCACGCTTGTTTTCCGGATTTCCGTTACTTGGAAGGAAGAAAAAAAAAAGACTGACGGTAGAAACCATCCTCGAAGGTTATCTAAGTCAAAGCGGTGCGTTAATTCCTCCCTAGCACGTAGCGCCAAGCCCGAATGAACTCACCGACTCTTGGGGAAACGCTCACTCGGGGAGCGCCACATATGCGCGCTCGGCGACGCGCTGATGACGTATACCATCGGAACCGGAGACGGTTCCAGACGTGGGGCGCCGCACTAAATTCCCTCTTCGACAAAAAGTGCTTTGGGAAGTGCGCGTCTTCGTCCCGCAAGTGGTGATCCTCCTATCGGTGCAACTTGGTCTCGGGGGGCCTGATAGCTTGGCGTGACACTGCTCTGCGCGGAGCTTTCATAGAAGCCCACACGTGAAGGCAATGGCGGCTCGTTGTAACCGTCACCATCTACGCGTATCGGGGAACAACTAACAGCAAGCAAAAAAAGAAAGAAAGTGACGTCACAAGCGGAAATGACGGTGACGTCAAGATC
This sequence comes from Dermacentor variabilis, assembly GCF_050947875.1. Lineage (NCBI taxonomy): Eukaryota > Metazoa > Arthropoda > Arachnida > Ixodida > Ixodidae > Dermacentor > Dermacentor variabilis. The sequence continues at coordinate 152,697,761 of NC_134573.1, forward strand.
TTGTGCTGCTTGGCGCCAATGTTTGAATTTCTTTAGTGTCCGGAATTTCGACCGCTTCAACAGCAGTACTATTAGTTTGAGGCTGAGGCGAGCTTGCTACTAGCCTCAGCTGGAACGCCAACGCGTCAATAAACTATAGGAGTGGCGTATGTCCTAATGTGAACATAATTAGGTTGCTTCAATAGGTTCCTTTGGAAGGTGAGCGAATAAGATGGAAATAAATGAAATAGTCACAGATATTTCGAAAGCAACTTCACTTTTATTCGTCTAGAATAATTGCAACCTATACAACTGGCCAAACCAAACATGTTTAAATGGATGAAAGGTACTATGGCCAGCACACAGTTGTAAGATATAGGAATATATGTGAAACTTTTTCACAAGATTATTCGCAATTCCGTGTGACACCATGTATTCATATCCAACAGTCATCAGACACGGCATCTACCAACGTTATCATATGGTATACATCCGACTTACTAATTTTGCTGCCCGTCGGACACTCAGAGCCTGTATTCGTTGACTCTAACGAACACAGCACAACGTTTCTTCGCATTTATCGTCACGACGAGACACAGCGCATCGGATGCCGCAGCTTGAACTTGCACGATAACAAGAAGCCTGCACTCACGCCTTTCGCCAATGAATGCCGTGCGCTAGGTAGCGCGCGGCATTCGTTGTAGCGCGCACGGCATAAAAGATAACGGACTACTTACTCGTACGACAGTATTCTGATTTAGAATTATTTTTCACATAGGTTTTCTAGTTTCAGTGTTTGTCCCCCCTCTCTTTCTCACACTCACACGCACGCGCGCGCACACACACACACACACACAATTCTTAAAGCTTTACATAGATTAAGATATAACGGTACAACCGTAAAGTAAACAAACGCCGTCATATAATATGGAACATGCCATGTCCAAAGCAATAAGAAGAATAAGCAATAATGTTGACAAAATGCAAGCCTGTAGCGACTGCTTGGCAACCGCGGAATCGATGTCATCCAACAGCTGAAACGAGGACAGAAGAAAGGCGATAAGGATCATGCAAGTCAAAGAATATGTTTGTTATACTGGTTTTCTAGCTACATCAAATAATGTGCACCTATTGGCCGGATTCATCGGGGTGTCCGGCTTACAATTGAACACCGCTGCAAAATGTGGGAAGTTTCTAGCCGGCACATTGCACTCGTCTCCCTTCTTGGGCGGTGTCTTGGCGCACTGTACGTAGCAGAAGGTGAGAAAAAATACCTGCTCGTCGTTGTAGTCTTCCATGTATGGGATCCTGAAGTCCACCAGATTGCGAAAGTCGGTGGACACGGCGTCTTTAAAGGCGGCGTAAGACAATTCGAGAGCGGTAACGGCCGGAATCAGGGCCACGGGCTCTCCATCGGTGGGGCCCGTGGTGGTGCCAAGCTTGCAGCTAGTCTTCTCAACGTACCCGGCCGCGGATTGCGACGAGGAGGGACCCGTCATCCATTTAACCTCGCTGCCGTTGTGCGCAACACCAATTCCCTTTGCGTCAAGCACCTTCATTATCTCCCGTGCTGCGACCGAGCCCCAGGCGGCGTACAGAATCGCTAAGGAAGCCTCCATGTAGAACAACGGCGGGTACAGGCTGGCCACTGCGATCTGCAACCTGTTCGGAAGGTACAGGTACCTGCTGAGCCCGTAGCGGGGAAAGAAGCGCACGCTGTAAGTATCTGCGAAGCGCGAGTCGTTTCGCAGCCTGCGGCGTATCACCGAAGTGCTGACCAAGTTCGCCACGAAATCCTTAGTGATCGCGTCGGTGAACGAGGCGTACAGGTGCTGCTCGCTCTTTTCGCGAAAGAACTCGGGCGACGGCAGCACAATGCGGGTCATGTGGTCCATCTTGAGCCAGGCCTCCTCCTTGACGGTCTGGTCGACCCAGGTGAGGTTTTTGACCAGCTGCTTCGACTTTTCTTTGATCCGCTTCAAAAAGCTGTTGACGTGCCCGGGTACAGTGCCGAACTTTTCGCTCAGTATCTTGTGCACGCTTAATACGCCCAGCTTGCTGTCGACGTAATGCGCGCAGCCCTCCGTCATCCGCCGCTTGACGTCACTACGGAACCGCAGCTCTGGTTCGCCCACGACAGCCCATAGGTGAGTGTGTATGAAAACCCAGGACAAGCCGATCATAAGTGTGCGCTTGTGGCGCGAATGATCCGACAGCAGCTTCTCGAGGCCGGTGAGTATACCGACGTCATCGACTATGACCGTGGAGTTTGCCGTCCAGGTGAACTGCTCGTCGTGTTTGGCAAGCATATCGAGCCACATGCCGGAGGGTACCGACGGTGTCTTGCTCTCAAGAACGCTGGCTGTGAACCACTCCTGATTGAGATCGCGGAGGTGTGAGCGAGACTTGATGTCGAGGATCGTTTCCTCGATTTTGCGAAGTTCTTGGACGCTGATGCCCACGTCGGCAGACTGATTGAGGACGTTGAGGTGTTGTTGCACAACTTTTTCGTACTCTGTGTCAGTCCAGGGTTCCGAGATGAGCTTCATCCAGCCAGTGTTTTGGCGGCTGCGGCTTATGAGAAGGACGGATCTACCATGACTTTGGATTGCGCTCACGTCGAAGAAGAAGTTCATGTCCCACCTGGTGTGAGAAAAGTGGTATGCATACAGATAGTGTTATTTGGGTTTTCTAGGGTACCTTATTAATGCGATATATCAATAAAAGCGGAATTCACCCTCTTCGGGGGTATCACTGTCTGCCCTAACTACTTGGGCCTATACCGAAGGCACTGCAGTCCAACACGGTGTCTCAAAAGCTATCTGTAACGAGGGAAGAATGCGAGAAACTGGTTTCTGATGCGTGCGCCAAACGTTTCAAAGAGCGCCTTTGGCACAGAAGTGTGCGTCTGATCATGGCCTAATAGTATGACTATTGGGCAGCTGTGCTGGAAGACAGAGGTTTGATCTTACCATCGATCACGCATTTCTTTATAGCATTATAGGCGTATGCGAGCGCGTCTGCGGACGTGTCGCAGTGTGCATGAAATCGCAAGTTTGTAAGAGATACGAGGTGCAGATATGTCACTTGGCTAAATGAGACCGTGCAAGGTCAGCCGTGACCCACGCGGGCTCAGCTGTGGAGGCATCTCAAAAAAGTGACATTTTCGCCCGAAAAGCGAAGCATCCATTGCGATAGCAAATTAGTAGACAGCTATACGAAGTAATGGTAGTAGTCTTATCGGCCGTATAAAGTTGTAAACGTTCGCTTACTAAATAAATTAACAAGCATGGTGTCATGCGCAAGAAAGCAAACACGAGCACACTTCCCTCGATGAACGCGCACACTCGTTGTCAAAACGCCGGATTAAGAAAACGCGGCAGCAGCGGGGAGCCAATTCACCTTCGTGCTGCGTCCCACATGAACGTGAACTAAGCCGCGAAAAAGCGTACACGAAGCTATCGGCACTCCGGGCACTGTGTCGCCGTCGCAGATCGCTTTCAATTTAGGTCTGCGCGGCCGTGTGCGTCCGCGCCATATGCAGGCGCCGCTGGCGTAGAACGACCCCCCCCCCCTTTCCCTCCCACCCTCGATGTCTAGCGCGCGACGGAAGACGGCGCGCTTCTTCCCGCTTTCTTCCCTTGCACGCGCGAGACGGAGCCACCACCGTCGGCCTAAACGATTTCACTCGCACATACAGCTTACGACGCGCTGTAACGATGCTATCTCCCCTGGACTTTATATGTGATATCACGGCGACGGCATAAATGCGACTGGAGGGTAGATACCTGTATAATTGCTATCGCAATAAAAAATTAAATCCCGAGGTTTTACGAGCCAAAACCATGATCTGATCATGGGACACGCCGTAGTGAGGGACTCCGGTTTAATTTCGACCACCTGGGGTTCCTTAACGAGACGCCATAGTCATCACAATCTAAGTGTACATCACAATCTAAGTGACGGCGCAGTGCCGTCACTCCTAGTTCTCGCGTACGCAAGCCGCTTGCGTCCCCTAACCTAAAACTCTCCATTGTGTATGTGTCACTGGGTACGCGGAGACTTAACGGCGACGTATCTTTGTATGTTTTCGTGTACCACTGCCAAGCCTCTGTAGCATGCGTCGGCCTAGTGAAGCCTTCCCATTGGCTTTTTGCCGGCGCACCCAACATCCGAAAGATGCTAAATAAATATATTGTATTGTATTGTATTGTATTATATTGTATTGCATTGTATTGTATTGTATTGTATTGTATTGTATTGTAATGTATTGTATTGACGCCGCCTGGTGATGCAGCGTGTCCAGAGGGAAGCGCGAGAGAAGAGCTGGGCTGCAGCACAGGCCTCATACGTGACGCATCCCAGTGATTAGTAATACTTGGATAGTCAACGTAGGTGAGTTCCGCTCGAATGTCTTGGTCCTCCCACACGACTCGAGTATCGCTTATTTTTTAGTATAAGTATCGGTTATGCACAACCTTCGCGCTCGACACGTCTTATTCAATATTCAAATATTTTACTCTCTTCTAAGCATCTCTACAAAACGTTCTTGGCCGAAAGTTTGAGAGCTACGTTCTATCACTTATATTTCGTGACAAATGCGCTATCTCAGACAAAAGTGATTCACTAAAGTGATTCACAGTTCGTTGTTTTAGTACTATAAATTGATTTTTTTTTCGTAATGAACATTTTCGACAGGAGTGAATTAGTGTTGAACATAAACCTTGACTTGTTCCAAGACGGTTTCAAAAATTCGAAGTAAAATTTTGGGATAAGGCGGTAAAGTATGACCACCAAGGTGGGTCACTTATTCAGGAAATTTTTGAGAAAGAATGCGAAAGGCTTCAGTGAAATAGTTTTGTATTTAAACTGCTTGTTTTACATCCAACAAATGTCATCATAATTGGTGGATGGCACGCAAAGTGACTTCTTTCTTTCCAAATACTTAGACAGGTAGGTTCTATGTATATTTATATAGGCTCTTAAGGCAAACCTTACTCTAACTTCTGAGTGAAGTGATCATAGTAAGCAGATAACACAGTGCATGTAATCAAGCAGGGCTGACCGTCCTATAAAAACGGTATACTGCAAAGCTACTCGTGGGACTGGAAGCGCTTGAAAGTGCTATATGCGTGTTTTCACGGTTTCGTTAAAGAGCTAAGAGTACACCATTCGCTAAGCTTACATTCAGGGAAAACGGGGAGAATGTTAAGACGGAACCTGGGCTCGTGGCTCCTATCTAAATACACTAGAATGGAGAGACCGTTTCTTTTTTCTTTTTTTTTTCACTAACCACAGCACCAAATTACGATGCACCTTTTTTTTTTTTGCATTGGAAATAGAATGGTAATCTTATTTATATCGATTGTGTTATGCATAACTTCGCACGCACAATTTATGGTAATATCTAGTGACTGCTGTAAGCGAATTTTCGATTTAGGCCATCAATTTTTTACGAAATAGTGTGGAAAATTATGACGCTTAAAAAAACGAAAGTCGTAAGTTTACAGCTCCGTAACTCAGCAAAGAAAACAATATGACGATTCCGTAAACTACATCTAATAGTACATGTAGAGCGGACAAAATTTATATATTATACGTCGCTATCAAGTACAACATTAATATGTAAGTAGGACTTTTGCAAAACCATCGTAAACGTTGTAACAAATTCACTTAAGATACAAATAATTCTATGAAATTTTTCCGCTTTAGATTTTCTAACGGAAGAAATTTACATAACTGCGATATCTGTTTTTGGTGCAATGTTACGGATTTGTGCTTCGTGCTTCTATTCTTTTTTTCTTGCATAGATCAGTTTTCTGCAATATTTTTTTTTAAATCCACACCCTAAATCAAAATTAGGCTCCCAACAGACGACTAGAATGTAACTCCCTTTCTCTAATGCCACAAATCTTATTCAAGTTAATAGGGTCCAGCGTCCAGCCCAGCGATTCAAGTCTATTCAAGTACCAGCGGTTGTTTCATAAAAATTGTGTCTGCGTTTTACGTGTATTTGAATAGCCGACGCCGGTGTTGGCCCGAGGCGACGCTTCCTCTTAACGGTGATGTGAAGGCAAATTTTGTAGTGCGCCATTTTATTAGCGGCTAAATTAAATTTTTCGAGACCGTCGTTTTTCTGTCTGTTTAGAGGCGTAATACGAAACGCTTGCAACGTTTTTCCGCTGCCCTGAAAGAAAGAACCATAGGTGGCAGCAATATTTAGAGTTATATGGCGGCCGTGTTATGGGGGACGCGTAGGAAAGCTAAGTTTGCTGGTGAATACTTTGCTGGGAAAATATTTACTGAATAGTCGTTCTCTCCCTACTTTTCTATATTCATGCGTTGTATATACAGGAAGCCTATAGTTGGTTTTCCAGGTCTTCTCGGTGTCACGTTATTTATACTCTATTATTGAAGCGGGAAGCAAGTTTTGTGTGATGTACGATAAAATCCTAGGCTGTTATAACTTAATTAAAGCCTTTTTAGAAAATTACTTATACAATTATTTCAGAGCTTACAAGCATACTTTCCTAATTGAGTCGGCACTTTGAAGATTGTCGATAAATACCTCAACGTGGCACAAAAGCGTGCAGATTTCGGCTCATTGGTGTGCATTATTTATTGATGGACAGCGCAGCAAAAGCCCAGGGAAATTGACGTCCTGAGGAAATAGGGCCACCTCATGTGTGACGTGGAGATGAAGTTAAAACGGCGTGATTTGGTTACGGGATTCGCGAAAAATTCCTTAAGCTAATGCACTCGGAAGCGTTTACGGCCGTTATCCGCAATATTTTTTGAGTCCAAGCCAGTGGTTCCACCGAATGTGAGTTCGGTAAAAATACTGGCAACGTTATCGGCGATGTGTGGCGAAATTTTAACCTGTCTCAATTAACAATGCTGTTTGAAAGTGATTACTGAACCCTCGTTTTCCCCACATTCTATGCGTTATACTAAGTTCGTAGGAAGCATATCCGGTCCCATTGATGAAATAAACGAGGCACTTTGTTTATATTTGGCGAAAAATAAAGGGCAGATTATAAATTATATGTTCACAAAGCTCGAAGAGTATGGCTCAAATTCTCTATTTGGACTAAATTACATATGCAAGCGCTCCACACCGTTATACGCCTGTGTCACGAAAAGCGCAAAATTTAGCCAGCCATCCTGTGGAAAAACTATAACCGCTAATGAAAACAAATTTAGTTCAAAGGAGTCGGGCATTACGGCCAATGTGCATGCGAAGTTATATACATGTGACTAAAGTGCGGCTTTTTCTCGAAATTCCTTAAGCAAGTGCTCGAGAGGGTTCTATACGCGGGCAGTTAGGTTCTAAAAGGGCGAGTCACTTGCAGGGAGCGTTTTAAGATATGTGGTTTAATTACAGGCTGTTATTCTGATATAAGTAATGCAGCTTTACTAGAAAAAAAACAGATTCGTTGCAAATTGGTCTGCGATTCTGCAATGCTTAAACAAACGTTTTCCTCAGCAGAAAAAAAGTGTTCAAATTGTGCCCTTTTGAACTGAACTGAACATACTTTTAAAAAATTTCCTCTGACAGCGCCGTTCCGCCTAAGGTGCGTGTCAGCAATAGGCAGAAATTAACTTTATAAATAACTGCAATATCCAGGTGGCTAATTGAAGAGATTGTCTAATGACATTTTTGATTGTTCAGTTTAAATACCGTCTTATAATTGCGACATCGATGATACACAGTCGGGCTGTCATGTTTGCTTGAGGAAAAAGAATCCTGAGCTTCCCAGCACTTCTGAGATACATACGGCCTTATAAGATTGCTTGCCGCAAGATACATTGGCTTTGCAGGTAAGCTTTGCAGAATACGCGTAGGGTATACTTCGGGACGATGTTAAGAGGAACAGCCAACGGACGTGTTTGCAGATTTGGGGCACGCATATCGCTAAAGTGCGCTAGCCTTAATATGTCTGCTAGACAGAAATTTCTAATTTGGTGCATGCGTGCTAATGTGAGCAAATAAAATGTTATGTAGGGAATTCTTCAAACTACTCGCCGGGACATTGCAATTTGTCATGTAAATAATGTCCACCTCATCAGATGACATGAGCAGACCGAAGGCTCTACGCAATTTAGTTGAAACAAATTTAAGAAATCACCTGCAGCATTTAGCGCTCCACGTTCTAAACTAAAAAAAAGAAAAAGCTGTTTTGACTTTCAGAAAAGACACCTGCTATATTGAGCGCGCGCCACAATGTGCCTCAGTGCCAAAGAAAATTTCTAGAACGCCAATAATGAAATTGCCCGAGAAATCAAGTCTTTAAGAGCCAAAGTGTTCACGCGCTTACTCAAATGCGAGTGCGAAATCATCGTTTTATGACCCGTGATATCTTAGATAAATAAATTTAGGCGTCTCTTGCAAACTACTTGTAGAACGTTCCGCTTTGCTATTAAGTAATATAACAGACTTCCTTTTATACTGTGCATATTTCTTTTTTATTAGAAGGCTATGAGCGTAGCGAACGCGGCATTTTCTTGCAGGCGAGTGCTAAGCGGGACATACATACTTTGCCAGTGGTGAAGAACGCTTACGTTCGTAGCGCTGTGAACGTAAGCGTCATAGGGATAACTAAGAAACATTTATTAATTAGCGTTTTGTTATAACCTTGGGAGACATGTTTGGAGGCATGGAGCAACATGTGAATTCACCCCCGTTCTTTAAAAACCTTTTAAAGTCACGCATAGCCTCAGATATCTACAACAGAATTTCAACGCCCCCACATCCATTCAATAGCAAGGTCAGCGCGCCGGGAGCTCAGCACCGCTATGACGTCACACGGAAACGCCGTGTGACGAAAAGCGCGCCGATATTTTAACTGCTGCTTGTAGCGGCAGATACCACTATGACACTTTGTCCTGGCAAGCATCTGCCTTGACGTCATATATCAGTATTTGACGCGACATGACAACATCCAAACTTCGCCATGCGCTTCGTAAAGGGGGCGTTCCGGCGCTTCCGGCTCTATCGGTTTCGATATTTGCTTGATGAATCGTTGAAATTCGCTGATGAATGTGTCAAATTACGTGTGCGTGATTTTCTAAGACTTCTGAAAAAAAAAGGGGGGAGGGGATTGCATTAAAATACGACTGCCTTCGAATCCGCAATTTCAACGGCCCCCAATTTTCTAATAAACAAAGTTGATCAACAAACTTCTCATTCTTTAGAAAGTAAAACTATTACCGTAACAGTATATTCGCCTCGTCTTACAACTCAGCTGCAAAAACGCCACGTTCGCTAATCTTATAGCTGTCTCATTAAAAAAGAAATGGCATAGTCCATAAAAGAGGGAGGGAGACACTGTGCATACTGTCTGCAGACGAAAACCACAAACAAGTTTATACAGGCTATCTTTCTACATCTTTCTTTCGGTCATTTCGCTTACGTGTAGGTGTCATTATGTTTATACAGTCATCCTGCATTAGTACAAAACATTGTTCTTACTCCCTTATAGAGCAGAACCTATAGATATTCGTCAAGAACTAAAATGCATAGGTATGAATAAGCCATTTGTAAACAGGCCTCAGAAAAATTGCTTTATGATTTTTCTTTAGACTTCATAAATAATATGTTCTGCGGAAAATGCAGCCTAACTGAGTCTCAGGAAAAGACGAACAGAAGTAAACTATATTACGGGTTCCTCTAGAACTCATTACACGCCCTTGCCTTATAAATTGAAACCATCGACGGGTTGACCACGCTGGTCTGTCACACATACGTAGTATAAATGATTCGCACCTCATCGCCAGGTCCAGCATCAGGTCGAGTGGGTGCAGCTTTTCCGTGGGTTGCTCTTCCGGCCACATCAATCCCAACGAAGCCTTGAACTGGAGGAACTCCCGCAGGTTCGTATCCCTCTCCTTGGAAGCGTTGACACAGCTATCGTAGAACGTCTCGGCCGCGGTGACGCGCTTGCCTTTTTCCTCCAGCTCCTCGATCAGACTGCGTCGGCAACAGGGTGATTGACTCGTGGGGTTCAAAGGGATACCATGCAGTCGGTGACAACCCTAATAATATCAGGTTACATGTATGCTGTCCACCTCAAACACAATTTGCATAGATGCGCCAGCCAATTCGGTTTGCCCATTCCTGTGCCACGAAGCGTTGTTGCGTGTTTAAACCGGGTGTTTTCTCCGTACGGATCTCTCTGTGTCACTGGTTTTAGGGTAAAACCTGAAGGTCTTGGCAAATTTTCTTGGTAATCCTTATGAGAGTGCGTTTTTTTTTTAAATTCTGCACTTTTACGCGCCAAAACCACGATACGATCATCAGGCACGCCGTAGTGGGGGAGTCTGGAATAACTTTGACCACCTGGGCGTTCTTTAACGTGCACCCAACGCACGACACACTGGCGCTTTTTGCATTTGAACCCCATCGAAATACGACCGTCGCGACCGGGGTTTGATCCCGCGGTCTCAGGCTTAGCAACTCAACACCAAAGCCACAACGCCAACACGGCGGGTCAAATATTAGAGTGCTCTGCCAAGGGCAATATTTTAACTTGAACCAATGAGCTTCTATCTTCCAATTAGCCTTGCAATTACGTTAGAAGAGCATAGTCATTAAGCTGCGAGTGGACTCCGTGAAGCTAGCTCGGCTCTCTTTCAGAGGTGAAGGGCAGGTCCACTGCCTTTTTGTGGCTGGAGCTAGCACTGTTATCAACGACTATAATGAGAAACACTTTTTCACCTGTATTAGTAAACTACTCTTTTGCAATACCAATAACGGAACTCTTAACACGAGAAGATGACGATTGATGATTGCTGGATGTTACTGCCGCAAGGGCCAGATGTGTCCAAAGAGCGTCAATGCAACGGTAATTAGCTGTCAATAGTGCATGAACTGTGAGTATCGAAGGGCAAATGTAACACGGTTCTATAGAGGCCTAAAAACACGCAAAGTGCGCCAAATATAGGCACAATAAAACTATGACAATGACACCAGAGGGGTGAGAGGTGCCATGATCATAAAGTATATGCAACGAGGAAATGATATGCAAATGATATGGGTGTCAGCAGCACTATGTGCCTCTGCAGGACCCTTGAGCGCAAGTGCCAGGATGCTCGTGCCATGCAAAAGCGTATCATCGTAGAAATAGCCTCCAGTGAGAGTATGTGCTACGAATCTCTTGGCTTTATAACTTTCAGCGTCATGAAAGAGGTTCAAAATGACTTTACTGTGAAAAAAAAGGTTCTTTGCCAAGAATCATTGTCGAGTGTAGTGTGATTTGCTGTCAGTAGGCTAAAGAAAGGTGTTCTTTTTTTTATCTTTCAGCGTCTGCTTGCAGACACTCTAATAAGGCGTGGACCACGGGGAGCATCTTGGCGCATTTGCCACAGATAGGAGGTTCGTCAGCAGGTAAGAGAGTGTGTCATATGTGTGGCCTATTCTAAGTCGGGAGAAAATGACCTCAGTTCACCGTATTTTTGTTATTGGAGGCCAATGTCCCCAATGCGGCTTAAATAAATGCAGATTATTTGATGTTTCAATGTTACAGGTTCGTTGCCAACAATTCTTAGTTTCTTCTTTATTTTTCCTTCGCAAGAATGACTTAAGGTCCATGGCAGGAACGGCAACGGAAGTGTTGCTAGATTGCGTTGCTATCGCTGTGGCAATTTCACCTGCAACCACGCTGCCGTCAAAGCCTCTATGTCCAAGCAGCCAACATATTATAACGTGTTGCTTATATGAATAAGTGGCACGTAGCAACGAATAAAGATAATTGATTACAGGGTTATTGTGTTTATGCGAGGATATTAAATGTTTCACGACGCTTATGAGGAGCCCGTGTATACAATTGCCATCTGTAGGTTTGATTTACTGGCTTACTTTACAGCCGATAATATTGCGTAGGCCCCTACCACGAACTTAACACGAGAAGAGGCTCCGTCATCCGAAAAATGTGCAACACGGAAAGACGGGTGGCGACGCCGTCGTGAAGTTCCCGCACCAGAATCGCCGTGACGTCAAGAAATTTAGCGGCGTCTGTTAGGGGCCTTGCTAGTTGTTTATCGACACATATGAACAATTTCGTATTCCAAAGGAACCAATAATTCAGCATGGCACGTTTCGGAAACCTTTACCGAACCAACAAATACGGGAAAATACCTCGAAATGCACGACGTCACACTGACGTAACCGGCTGGGTTTCAGCACGAAATTAAAAAAAAATGGAACTTTCACCTTCATTTTCTCTTCTAACAATAGGCCTAATGTCGCTTAACTAAACGAATAGAGAGTTCTCCAAGAATACTTTATCACTATAAATTGATTTAAAGCTTCTCATGAGTGTCCCTTCAAAGGACAACTGCAATGCAATTTCACTTTGGATGCATAGGGGATAGATGGGTAGTCTGTATTTTGTTGAAGCATCCTTGGCAAAGCTGCAAAGCTGGTATAATTATATCATGGTTTCACTGACCCTCTTTAAACGACACTTACATACCCATTGCGACGATATTTTGGGAGGAGTAAAAAGCCGAGTTTCAGATAATTTAGACATACAGTAGCCTCTGTGCAAAATTTTACTCTGGAAATACCAGCGTAAAGCACAGACCCTATTCAAACCGAAACGGAAAAGGCTGCCGTAATCACTAGCCGGAGGTGACGTACGTCTTAAACTGTAGAGGACCAGCTCCCGGGTCGTGTGCTGCCCTAGTTCGTATCGTCCCCGTGTATCAGCGAACAGTTCCCGCACGTTTGCGAGCCATACAGTTAATATACTGCCAGCTGCTTCGTTCGCTGTGGCCACGCCGTTGCGAGCCCGCGATGTCCTTTTAATGCGAAGCCTTCTTCTGCGAGTCGAGCCGGTTTTCTGTATCTGAGTGCCTGCGTTCGATGAGCCAAGCCTCGATGCGTACCGCCTCCGCTTGGAGACAAGCACCTTGCATGAGGGGTCCAAGGTGCCCTTGGCGCCTTAATGGCCCGACAGATGGCCAGTGTGTGTTGTGAGGCGTCGATGATAATGGAATGATCATGATATATAGTGATAGAATAGAGCACGCTGTTCGCGATTCAAGAAATAATTATAATTTGAAAGCGGCAGAGAAAGTCTCAAAAATGTAAGTTACGCGAACTAACGGTGAAGCCTTGGTACGTCGGAGGTAGTATATGAGATTATAGTAAGTATGTCGGCTCTTAAGTAGCGCATACCTATTGCTTAAAATTGCAGTTTCTATATAATTAGGTCATTGCTCTTTATTCTATGCGTATTAGGAAATAAAGAAGGTCCGTGCTAACGAGCGGCGATCGTGTCCTTCAATGCATATGGCGGCGGGATTTGTATAGAGAGGGCTCCTTCCCCAGTACAGTTCACCTGTAAACAAATGCGAGTACCGGGACAGGGGATGCCCGGGCCCATTTTGATAACCGGGGGGTAACGGGCGGCGCGGCTTTGCTTTTGAGCCCACGACCTCCCCACAGTCGAGGCGACGCTCAACCACGAGACCACGGACGTAAGTGTGCGCGCAACGTGTGCGTGTGCAAACGTATACACGGTCCAGCTAGAGAGAGAATGCCAAAAGGAGTTACGCACGTTTTCATGCTTTCAGCCATCAGGGAATCTATGACCGATTCGTGGGTGTCTTGCCACTTCCCGCACGTGTAGCTGTAGAAGTCGACGCACGGGTCCACGTTGTGGTCGATGGCCCTGCTGACGGCCATGCCGTGCAGTTTGCAGCCCCTGCCGTCGCAAATGGCCACCCTCCTCGCCTTCGTGGCCTGCGGCCTGAAGTAGTAGATGATCCCGGCCGCAGCGGCGACTAAGGCCACCGCCACCAATGCGACCCCCACGAGAATCCTGTTGCGATTCTTCAGCTCCGCATTGGCGGACTCGATGATCTGCATCGCCAAAGCACGTGTATTTCTTGTGGAGCCTGCCCGCTGTCGTAGGCAGCCGGTATCTGGCTAAGAAAAATGCTCGCGAATGGCGCAGCTTCGTGAATTCCATCGCAATATGGATAAACTAAAAGTCGAACAGTAGGTCTTGACAATCTTGAAGTTCTCCTGAAGAAGGAAGTGAGCTCCTGGTTTGCACTTGACGCAACGTAACTGATAAGAATGATAGGTGTAACGTTAAGGAATAAGAAAAGAGCAGATTGGGTGAGGGAACAAACGCGAGTTAATGACATCTTAGTTGAAATCAAGAAAAAGAAATGGGGGGGGGGGGGGGGCATGGGCAGGACATGTAATGAGGAGGGAAGATAACCGATGGTCATTAAGGGTTACGTACTGGATTCCAAGGGAAGGGAAGCGTAGCAGGGGGCGGCAGAAAGTTAGGTGGGTGGATGAGATTAACAAGTTTGCAGGGACAACATGGCCACAATTAGTACATGACCGGGGTAGTTGGAGAAGTATGGGAGAGGCCTTTGCCCTGCAGTGGTCGTAACCAGGCTGATGATGATTAGGATGATGGTGATGATGATAATGACGATGATGAACTGATAAGCTTATTACAGCTGCAATTTATTGAGAGCCGTAGCCATAAGTACTTATGGTTAGTTACTTCGGAAAACATTACATTTTAAATGTAATATTTAATGTGCAATGAACTTTCTTGCGGACTATTTGTCATAAAGCAGTTTCATTGCAATTAATAAAAAAATTTGTCCGACCACGAGAAATCTTCATGTAATGCTTGGTTCAACGTCAACTGGTCAAACGTGGTTTAACTTTTCCACTACAAAACACAGTCTGCTCAGAATTTAATATTAAAAGGAGCATTTGCAGGACGTGTTTAATAAAAAAAGTCGCAGTTTCGCCTCAAAGGCACAGGATTAATTGCGATAGCAAATTATTAGACAATTATATGAAGTAAGGTTAGCAGTTTTATCAGCAGCATAAACCGCTGTCAACATTCACTTACCGATTAAATTAACAAGGACGCGTTGTCACGCGCGCACAGGCAAACACGAACACATCTCGCTCGATGACCGCGGACGCTTGCCGTCAGAACGCTGGCGCGAGGAAGAGTGGCCGCAGCGGTGAGCGAATTCCCCTTCAGGCTGCCTCTTGTGGACTAGGCGCACGAGAACGCGACCTACGCGAAGCCATCGACTACTCCGGGTCACGCAGCCTTCGAACCAACCGCAGATTACCTCCAAGGTGAGGGGCGCCCGCGGCCGCGCTCTGCCGGCGTAGCCGGAGTAGAAGAGGAATAGAAGAGTACTATAAAAACCCCTTAAACTTCGTAAAGTTGTGCCACGCTTTGAAGAATGCCGCCTCCTCCTCGCGCGCTCTGGCCGACGCCGCGTCGCTATTGGCCTAATAGTATCACGTGGGCCCTCGCGCCGTGCATCAGCGCCATTTTTGCTCGAGAAGCGTCTGAGGAGTGGCGAGGAGCACACGTCGGCGCCGTTGCTACGCTCGAGCGGTGTAGGTGGCGCCACGGCCGAGGAGGGAGCGTGAAAGAGAGAAACGAGGATGAGTGAAGGCGGAGGAGGAGAGTGTCGCTACTTTACGAAGTTTAAGGGGTTTTAGAGTACTGCCCTGCCCCCTTTCCCCTCCGCCCGCCTAGTGCGCGGGCATTTCCCCGCTTCTCCCTTGCGCGCGTAAGACGGCGCACGCCTTCCCAACCCTTTCAGCCTTGCGCACACGAGAAGACGCCGCCGCATCAAGCCACCATCCTTCTCGCAACTGAGAGCTGGGCGAGTGGGTGTGGTTCCATCCTAATGAAAAAGTGTGCGAAAAAGACGTAGACGAGAAAGACAGAAATGACAAAGACACGGGGGCGGCTCGTGTTTGTCGTTTCTCTGTTTGTTATATACGTCTTTTTCGCGCACTTTTTTGTTAAAATGGCTCCTTCTCGGCTCACCCTCGCAAGATTTTCTTCGCACCTACACCAATGCGGCGCGCGGCCGCGATCTTCTCGCATTCGGACTCTATACGTAACAGCACGGCGACAGCGACGACGACGACGGTAATTCGCCTGGAGTGTCGCTTAACTGCTATCGCAATAATATAAGAAGGATACTCAGCCGCACAACGCCACAGCCGTAGGCACTCGGTCACCACGACTTGTGGCTTCATGAGTACTTTACTTCAGTAGCTTTCACAGTGGCGTGCCACCCCCGCCGTGGTTGCTCAGTGGCTATGGTGTTGGGCTGCTGAGCACGAGGTCGCGGGATCGAATCCCGGCCACGGCGGCCGCATTTCGATGGGGGCGAAATGCGAAAACACCCGTGTGCTTAGATTTAGGTGCACGTTAAAGAACCCCAGGTGGTCAAAATTTCCGGAGTCCTCCACTACGGCGTGCCTCATAATCAGAAAGTGGTTTTGGCACGTAAAACCCCAAATATTATTAGTGGCGTGCCATGAAACTAATTCAGCTGTACATATCGTGTTGTAAGTGCGGAAGGTTGTGTTAGCGTTGTCATCATCGTTGCATGACTCAGTATGATATGGTAATCTTAGATGAGCCCAAGTTTGTAATCACTTTTCTTCTATGTATGCAGAAATTGGGAGAAATAATGAAACGTAAGTGGATAAGGCACTGGGGGATCGAAGGGGAATAGGGTGCCCAGGCACCCTGTCCCTTTAGAGCGTTTTTAGAGCGCCTTTGTTGCGTGCGAAGCACTATCAGTGCTGTTCCAGCGTCCAAATGCATGGTGCGGCTAAAAGGAGCAGCTTATCAAAAAGATACATTTCGCTAGACATTTGTTACCTCGTTGTAACTTCACCGCACAATGTCAGTGTATATAATAAATTGACTGGTATATTCGAAACAAGAGAGAGGTTTACAGGAAAATGGAGGTTTCGAGTGATTATAGGGTCCCCGAAACGGTATTGAAAAATTTTTCAGACGCGCAGAGTACAGCTACAGTAAAAGATTAGTGCCAGAATTTAAGTTAAACTTCTCGTATTGAGAAAGCTACGGGCGATTACAAATTACCCTACTCCTTAGCCATGCTTTTCCTCCTCAACTCGTCCGCCCAGTTACAGAGGCTAAGCTCCGTCTTCACTGGCTCTGCGCCGGGATGTGACTTCGTGTCATCTACTTCCGGTTGTCTTGGAGCCAGCGCGTGAAGCCGCTGTAACCTCTCCGGTATAGTACGCCTCTCCGCTAGCCGCCTGGCCGTCGATCCTCAGCGAGAGATATTGAAGCAGCGTGTGTTGCGAGCTTTCTGTCGCAGCTCCGAGTGTTTCCTGTATTCTGGTAACCGCAGGCGAGCGGTTACCTAAAGCCCCTCCATACTAAAGTTAAACTAAAGCCCCTCCATACTACGACAGCTGTGATGAAGGGGCTTTAGTGCAAACGTGAGCGCTCTGGACGGTGTAGCCACCTGGTGGCGCGGAGCTTATTGGGCCCTTACACGGTTCGGACAAATTTAATAGACGGGTAGAATACAGCTACAGTAAAACATTTGCGGCACAATTTCAGCGAAGCCTCCCATATTAAGAGAGCTACGGATGATTACAAGTTACCATCCTCCCAAGCCATGCTTTCTCTCCTAACTCGTTCGCCGATTGATCGGGGCTAAGCTCCACCTTCACTAGCTCTGCGTTATGATATGACATCGTGTCGTCTATTTTCGGTTGTCTTGAAGCCAGCGCGCGAAGCGTGTCGAACCTCTCCGCTAGCACGTTTATGCAGTAGCCGCCTGGCCGTCGGTCCCCAGCGAGGGTTATCCAAGCAGCGTGCTTTGCGAGCGTTCTGTCGTAGTGCCGAGAGTGTTCGGTATTCCGGTAACCACTAGACATTTAGCGTGTCCGCTATTCCGGCAAACCGGAGACGTTTGGGCGGATTACCAGACGGTCGGGGGCGTAAACGTGAGCGGCCAGATTGGCGGCGCCAGCTGGTGGTGCAAAGCACAACCAACTAAATACAGAGCCAATTACTATAGTCTTCTTAGCTGGGGTGTAAGTTTTCGACAGCGGCCTAATTGTGAACACAATTACGTGCTGTCGAAAATTTGCACCAGCAGCGAAGCAGAATAAAGTAGGTTACTGTAATTTTAGCTCTGTGTTTGACTGATTTAGCTCTACAACACCAGGCGGCTGCACCACTCCGGCCGCTCACGTTTACGCCCCCGACCATCCGGTAATCCGCCCAAAACGCCCCGGTTTGCCGGAATAGCGGACACGCTAGAAGTCTCTAGTTCAGGCGAGGTGGGCGTTTGACGGATGGGTGTAGGCGTAAACTAAAGCGCCTCCATACAACTACCGCTGTGATGATGGTGATTTAGCGTAGACGTACACAAGCGGCCTGATCGGCCTGCACGGTCCAGCCACCTGGTGGTGCAGAGGTTAAGCAGCCAAGCACAGAGCTAATATTGCTGTAAGCAAGAGGAAAACATTTCAAACATTTAAAGAGACAACGTGTTCACGATTACGCTCCTGCCGAAAATTTACACCAGCAGCAAAGTAGAATACACTAGGTTACTGTTGTATTAGTTCTGTGTTTAGTTGAGCTCTGCACCACCAGATGGCTGCACCATGCAGACCGTTCACGTTTGAGCCACCGCTCATACCACTAAACTCCCAGTCCACTTGCGCTTGCGTTTACCCTAATACCGAACACGCTATACTATATTGAAGTAGTAGAGTTTTAGGTTAGGGGACGCAAGCGGCTTGCGTACGCAAGAACTAGGGGCGACGGTACTGCGCATGCGCAGACCGCTACGTCTACTTGCGTCCTTCGGTTGTTGGAGGCGGCCGAAAACATCGCTGCCCCCGTGGAAAAAGGAAAATTTTCGGCACTGGCGTAATCGTGTTGCTGCCAAAAATTTACACCCGCAGCAAAGTAAAATATACTTGGTTACTGCAATATTAGCTGTTCTTGTCCGTTTGAGCTTCGCGCCACCCGATGGCTGCACAATGCAGGGCGCTCCCGTTTACGGCTCCGCCTCAACCCGCCTGCGTTTACCCGAATACCGGACACGCTAAACCTCTCTATTAACTGCTTTTAATAAAGAAGGTTTATTGTGCTTTACTTCATATGCTTGATTTCATATTTTAATGAATGATAACGCAGCAACGATCAGACGTTGATGACACTGCGAGCGGATGCGACCTCACTGCGGTTTGTGTTCGGGGCCGCTAACCTATAACGTGTTTCTGCTTGCGTACGCAAACGCCAACGCACCCAAGAGCTAGAGGCCCCTACGCCTTGCGTCCTCAAAACTAAAACTCCCTTAATTCTCCGGCGCGAGGTGACGGCCGCAAACGCGTAACCCTGGCGCCGATCGGATACCGACAGTCCGATGCGCTACAGCCACTTCGCTCCTCTGCCGCCTTGTGTTAGGGTTGGCGTCTGACACCACGTGGCGACAGGTCATTCACCCGACCTGCCTGAACAAGAGCCCACGTGCACCGGAGGGGTCATTCACCCGACCTTCCCTGCACTGGAGCCCACGTGCACCGGAGGGGTCGTTCACCCGACCGGATTCGTCGCTGAGAGGATCGACCTCTCCTGCCCGTGTTTGGTATTGCAGGAGGAGGGGCCCTCTCTCCGTGCCTGTCACGTGTCATCGATGGAAGCAAGATCCCGCCCACACTTGTAGAGAGCTATTTAAGGGGCTCCGAAATGTACTTTGATATATTTCTTACTTGAGACTTCTTACTTCATGCTTTCCTTATTTTTTTTTTCAACTACCTTTGAATAAACCGTGCAAGTTTCGCACTAGCAAATCGTCTCGCCCCTGCTTGGTCACCATGATCTACCGGATGCCTGCAGCCCGCCGACAACGCCACGCTACCCAATAAGTAATGTCGGTCGAGCTTCGTTAGGCAGGCGTCCCTACTTCTCGGCAGCAGTACGGTACGCTTCCCTGGAGTACGCAACACTTGCAGAGGGACACGATGTCGCAGCTTGACATATGGCCGATTGCTGTTTGCAGCCCACTGTGCAACAAGGGCGAACCATGGCCCTCCCGGAAAGAAACCTCGAGACCAACACTGACTGCACAGTTCGCGTTAACACGGAGCACGTTGTAACACAAGCAGACGACATTTGCTGTGGCCGGAAGTGACTGAGTGTAGCGATAAACTGTCGTTGTGTATTCTCTTGCTGTTACTTTTTTATAGAAACAAATTAACCAACATTCAAACAATTACGAACAACATTTGTTCACCCGAAAGTTGGAAAAATTATTGATGACGCCCCGCGGGTAGCCATTCGGATAGCTCGCCCTACTGACGTCAGATGGACAACACACGTTAATAGGGGTGGGTGGATTTTTTAAAACCTGATAATTTTCTTAAGACCTACCCTAACTACTCGGTATCTTTGCACAAAATTGTCAATATAGTTTCAGGGTCCCTTTAACAGTGGTAGAACAAAGAACGCCACAGAAGCTAACGTATCGACAAGGACTGACCAAGACAAGTCGCCTTGTCGAAACGTTGGCGTCTTTAGCGTTAAAGGAATAGATGCTTGTAAAGATTAGATTCGACGATACAGTTTGCGGAAGGGCAATCAGTCTTGCGTAGAGGCAAGCTTGAGCTCAGAAAACGTGTCAAATTGCTCACAGTTTTTCTGGCCTGCATGTCGGTCTCGTGCGACGTAAGCCTTCTGTTCGAGCGTTTTGACATCTCGGATACCGCGGCCTCTACGACGGGCTTTGTTTCCGCAGGGACAGCCACCTGCGAGGAGAGAAAATGCAAAATAGATAAACATAGTTAAACAATACTCATGCATATCTCGCAGTGAATAATAGCCCGTCGTTTTGTTTCCAATAGGACAGGCTCTACCGTACGGCGGGAGCAAGCGAAGCATGTGGACAACCGTCAGTGCGATGGACTTCGCATGTGTGTTTGTGTAAAATGCAAGTTTTAGTAACATGCGAGACAAAGTTGCCACAGTAAGATGAAGTCAATGGGATTAACTGTGGACGAACAAGAGAAACCTCAACCTGGAGTGAAAGCTTCTGCAAGAGGACTTGTATTCGTCAGCGCGACAACTGTGAACGATTACGTTCTACGGTCAGATTGTTTGCAGATGATTGCGTGATATACAGGCAAATAATTGAACCTTCTGATTCACTTCAGTTACAATCGGACTTAGACAAGATTAACAATTGGTGCACGCAATGGCAAATGGAAATTAATAGCTCGAAAACAAAAATCGTGACATTTACCAGAAAAACTGACCCAGAACCTTGCCATTACATTCTAAACGGCATGACCGTAGAATCGGTACCGGTCATAAAATATTTAGGGATCCATTTAGCATCCGACCTTTCATGGAACATTCACATAGATACGGTCATTAACAAGGCTTCTAAAACACTCGGATTTCTCAGACGCAATCTGCGTTCAGCTAATGCAGACACTAAGTATTTAGCATACACCACATTAGTGCGCTCGCAGTTGGATTACGCCTCTTTGATTTGGAACCCATACCAGGCATACTTAATAACAAAATTAGAGTCTCTTCAATATAAAGCCGCTCGATTCATATCGAAGAACTACTCGCGTACGGCAAGCGTTACTGAAATAAAGAAAGCTCTCAAGTTACCTCTTTTTGAAAGACGTAGAACGCTTTCCATACTGTCCTTTTTCCACAAATTATATCACAGCCACTCTTCCTTTGCTATATCCCGTCTCACGCCAGCGCATCGCATGTTCCCACGCACTGACCACCAACTCAAAGTCTAACCTATCTTTGCTGGCACTAACCTCTTCTTTCATTCGCCGCTCGTCCTAGCCATCCGTCAATGGAATCTTCTGCCTAGCACCATTGCATCTGTCATTGATTACGAAGCGTATGTAACCAGCCTGAAATGTCACCTTGAGCTGTAACCTTCATTCTTCCCCTCTCCTCACTTCATACATGCGTGTGTATATATAACGCTACTCTCTGTAACAATTGAATGTTTGTTGATGATTGTTGATATGTATCTTTATATTTTGTTTTTCTCTTCAACATGCTGTTAATGGTCGGCGACTTCTGTACACATCGTAGTACTGCGTTGCTTTGTACTAACTGTTGTCCCCCCCCCCCCTATGTAATGCCTGCTGGGCCTTTAGGGTATTTGAATAAATAAATGAATAAATAAATAAATAAATAAATAAATAAATAAATAAATAAATAAATAAATAAATAAATTACTGCCTTGACGAATACAGGTCTCCTTGCTGAAACATCGACTTCAGTCGGAAGCTTCCTTAGTTCCGTCACTCTCGATGACTTAGCAACATGTAACACGCAGTCATTTCAATACATCTGCTTGTCATTACTTCCAGCATCGTTCGCATCAGCAAGCAGTAGCCACAAGCCTTGGCGCCTTTTGTCCAGATTTGTCTCCCACCAAAAATGTCTCGAATAACTAAAGTCCGCCCCGATATAGTGCGCGATATCAAAAAGCAATTCCCTCCTAGTTTTTTCGTAGCGTACGTATATAGCGCTCTTTCATGGATGCACTGCCAGGCGTATTTCGGCACGCCCTGGTCTAATCTCAAACTTCTGTTGTATAGTCCCTCAGAAAGGGCAGTATCAGGTTCTCTCGTTGTGTCACTCATATGACATTTTATCAGAGCTTTAGGCAGCTTTAAAGGGACACTAAAGGTTAATATTAAGTCAACGTGGACTGTTGAAATACCATCCCAGAAACCTCGAAACGCTTGTTTCGTGCGAAGAAGAGACTTATTTTTAGAGAAAATGCGTTCTGAAGCGTCCGCGTACCTCTAGCGCAGTTCAAATCCCCCGCCCTCCGATCGAGGAGTATTGACGTCATGGTCTCACAGTGACGTTGCGCCGTCGGTGAGTAAAACTGCTCCCGCAGACGGCGCTACGGCTTTTCTGCACAAAACGCAAACGCGCGGCCAGAAACAGAGCCAAGACAGAGCCGACAGCAGCGCGAAAGCGGAACTATGGTGGGTAGCGGAAGGGAAAGCACACGACGATAAACTGGTTCTTTATTTTATGACGCCAATTTCAATGCTCGTTGCAATGGATGACCCTGACAACGACACATTAGCTCGCGATGCTGGGCTCGAGTTCAGCGATTTAAGCAGTGATGAACGTGACCTGCTGTTGAGGGCTCGCGCTGCCGGCGTCGTTGCGTACTACTACGACGACGGCCTGCTTTGAAAGACACTTCACGCGACTTCAGTAAGTCGGTGTTGAACTCGTAATCATCTGGACGAAAGTGCAGCGAGCACACTACGTGATTCTTCGGCGCTTTGCCAGCGCGCTGGGGCAGAGGTACGGCACTTAACCACTTCGAACGGAGAGGTTCACTCGTTGGTACAGTGATAAGTAACGTTGGATTCGCCGTATTTGGATCCGGACTGCTGGTACGATCTGTTGGGAACTCGGCGCTGACGCCCGTGGTTGTACCTGGGTCGCAAGCCCCAAGGGTAGCGTTGGCCTGGCGGCCTGGGGTACAACTGCAAGCATCCGAAGGTCCCGGCAAAGCATGAGTCGACAGGTAACAACGAAACAACTTGTTTATTTTAACATCGCAAAGAGTTGGCGGTCAGGTTTGACCGAAGTAGAGAGACGGGAGAGCACTTCACTCAACGGAAGAAATCGGAGCCCTCCTCTGGCGTCCGGGGGCAGCTGTTTTTATACTCTCGCAGTTGAGGGCAAGAAGGAACCCCTCAAAAGACGAGCACGTGAATGTACAATGGGCTAATGGTGACGCACACTGTCGTAGCGACGCCGTAGCACCATGTCGTGGCGCTGCGCACGATCTCGTAGCACCTGGTCGTGGCGCTGCGCAGCCCACTGTCGTGGCGCTGCCGGTCAGACACAATGACTGTAACGAGAAGATGGTCCCTGCTTTGGCATCGCCTGTTTCGGGCACAATGACTGGAACGAGATCCCTGCTTTGGCATCGCCTGTTTCGGGCCCAATAACTGGAAGGAGATCCCTGCTTTGGCCTCGCCTGTTTCGGGCACAATGACTGGAACGAAATCCCTAGGCGGTCGCATCGCCGCAGACGCGCCTGGAAACACCTGGCGATGAGTGTTGCGGTGACGACGATCGGGCCAAAATGTCCGCCGCCCCGCCGCCGTCGCGCCGGCAAAACCACGTGTCGCAGGCGAAACGCAACAGACCGCCCCGCCGGGGAAAGGAGATCCCGATGGACAGGGGACTGCATCCGCTGTCCGGAGGGATGTCGCTCGATGATGCTCATAACCGAAGTCGGGCGTCCCTTGACGTTTCTTGAGCGCAGCGCACAGAGAAGGCCTCGTTCTCTCGTTCAGGTTCGCACGGGACACTGCAAAGTGACTTCGGGAGAGTTCACATTTTTGTTCTCGTTCCCGGCAAGCGTTAGAACTACGCTGAAAACTCAACCGCTCAGTCAGCAAGCACGGCACAACCCTCACTAAGCCCTGCCAGGCTCTTTCCCCTTTTTATACCACTGCCTAGTTCCTTACAGTAGTCTAGCATCACTCAGAACGCGTCCACAAATTGAAAAATTGCACTAGAAAGCATATCATCACTTTGAAACACTAAACAAAAGCAATATGTTAAAAAAAATCCTGCCTCAGGAAGAAAAACATCAGTAACAAACAATTTTGAGGCTGATTCCTACGTTAGGGGCTTCGACTTAAGCCATCGGCGTTACCGTTGAGACTCCCCTTTTTGTAACGCACCTCAAAGGAATATTGTTGTAAAGCGAGGCTCCAGCGCAGGAGGCGGCCATTTTTGGGAGAGATGGTCTGCAGCCATTGGAGAGGGCAGTGATCTGTCTCAATGATAAACCTCGAGCCGGCTAGATAGCATGACAATTTCTGAACGGCCCACACGAGACATGCACACTCTTTCTCGGTGGCGCTATACGCCTGCTCACGACTGGTCAGCTTACGACTAGCATACAGGACGGGGTGTTCTACTTCTCCATTTTCCCGTTGGCACAGTACAACGCCCATGCCTCGCTCACTAGCATCGCACTGAACAATGAACCCTTTTGTATAGTCTGGCGATCGTAGCACAGGCTGGCTTGTTAGGGCACTCTTTAGGGCGCTAAAAGCTCTTTCCTTTGTCTCGTCCCAGACGACTGTTTGAGGCTCTGTCTTTCTTAGAGCATCCGTCAGGGGAGCCGCGATATCAGAGTACCTAGGGATGTACCTCTGATAGTAGCCGGCGACACCTAAGAACGACCGAATATCGGTCTTTGTGCGCGGTTGCGGAAAGTCTCGCACAGCGGCCACTTTTATTTCAGAGGGGCGGCGACGACCCTGACCAATCACGTGACCGAGGTAGACAACCTCGGCCTGTGCTAACTGGCACTTAGGAGCCTTTACTGTCAAGCCTGCTTCGCGCAGGCGGGTTAGCACTGCCCGCAAGTGTGTCATATGCTCAGACCAGGATGCGGAGAATATCGCTACGTCGTCTAGATACGGTAAAGCGAATTCTTGCTGTCCCCGCAACACTTTATCCATGAGACTTGAAAAACAGTATGGCGCGTTCTTCAAACCAAAACTCAACACTTTAGGACGGAATGTTCCCATTGGTGAAATGAACGCCGCATACCTACTAGCCTCTTCTGTAAGTGGAACCTGCCAATAACCCCTGACAAGATCTAGGGTGGAAATAAACTGAGCGCTACTAACTTTCTCAAGGCGCTCCTCGATGTTAGGGATCGGATAAATTTGATCCTTAGTGATGGAATTAAGCCTGCGGTAGTCGACGCAAGGACGAGGTTCCTTGCCCGGTACCTCAACTAAAATCAAAGGGG
Source organism: Dermacentor variabilis (assembly GCF_050947875.1). NCBI lineage: Eukaryota > Metazoa > Arthropoda > Arachnida > Ixodida > Ixodidae > Dermacentor > Dermacentor variabilis. The sequence goes on from NC_134573.1 coordinate 152,723,396, forward strand.
AGGTATAATCACTCTCACCTGCCTCAATAACACCGAGCTGTAGCATTTTCTTTACCTCAGCCTCCATAATATCGCTCTGGCGGGGTGACACCCGATACGCCTTGGATCGTACTGGCTCTGTGGAGGTAAGTTCTATATCATGAGTAAGTACAGAAGTCCTACCAGGCCTCTCAGAGAACAGACCTTGAAACTCTTGTAATAGCTGGTGTAGTTCGGTTTTCTGCTCAGGCGACAGCGGTGCTTTACTGATAAGGTCACTAATGACTTGACCGGTGTCTTCCCTGTTCGTCACTGAGCCTAGTCCCGGAAGCTCGACCGGAAGCTCTTCAGGAACGTTTACCATCATGCACACCACTGCTTCCCTTTGTCTATAAGGTTTGAGCAGATTACAGTGGTAAACTTGCTGTGCTTTCCGCTTTCCTGGCAGACTTACCACGTAGTTAACGTCCGACAGTTTCTGAACAATTCGCGCTGGGCCCTCCCACTGCACGTCTAGTTTGTTGTTTAGCGATGTGCGCAATATCATGACCTCATCGCCAACCTCAAAACGACGGGCCCTGGCTGTCCGATCATAATAAACCTTGGCCCTCTGCTGGGCCTTTGTCATTGCTTCACCTGACAACTCCTGTGCCCTTCTTAAGCGTTCGAGGAGCTTAAGCACGTACTCCACCACGACTGGGTCGTCGCCCCTACCTTCCCATGATTCTCGAAGCATGCGAAGCGGAGATCGAAGCGAGCGACCGTACACCAGTTCAGCTGGCGAAAACCCCGTAGCTGCATGCGGCGCGGTCCGTAAAGCAAACATCACCCCAGGCAGACACAGCTCCCAGTCAGTTTGATGTTCAAAACACAAGGCTCTCAACACGCGCTTCATGACGGAGTGGAGCTTCTCAACGGAATTCGACTGTGGGTGGTACACTGAGCTGTGTAACAGCTTTACCCCACACCTTTCGAGAAAAGTTGTCGTCAAAGCGCTAGTAAACACTGTGCCCTGATCTGATTGAATTTCTGCAGGAAAACCAACTCGCGCAAATATGGACAGTAGTGCATTAACTATCTCAACTGAGCTGAGTTCTTTAAGCGGCACTGCTTCAGGGAACTTTGTCGCTGGGCAGATCACAGTCAAAATGTGTCTGTACCCCGTGGCTGTTACCGGCAGAGGTCCCACAGTATCAATAACGAGCCGTCTAAAAGGCTCCGTAATGATAGGTACCAATTTCAACGGCGCCCTCGATTTGTCCCCTGGTTTGCCCACCCGCTGACAAGTGTCACATGTCCTCACGAAATGGTCTGCGTCCCGAAAACACCCTGGCCAATAGTACTCTTGCAAGAGACGGTCCTTAGTTTTCTTAACTCCTAGGTGTCCGGACCACGAACCCCCATGTGACAAGCGCAACAGATCCTGACGATAGCATTGAGGCACGACCAGCTGATCGAATTCCACTCCTCTGCGGTCTAGATACTTCCGGTACAGGACTCCCCCTCTTTCCACAAAACGCGCAGTTTTCCTGGCGATACCTTCTTTGACATTGCAGCGCACGTTTTCCAGGCTGCCATCCTTTTTTTGCTCGGCTATCAAAGCCGACCGGCTGACTTTTAGCAACCTATCAAGTCCGTCTGACGTAGGCGCGATGAGCAAATCAGTAGATAGCTCTTCTAACTTTCCCGCGTCGGGATTTTCCTCTCCAGTATCTGGCGCCTTCAACGCTACAGACTCAATTCTATTCTGTTCGGGCGTGCTCTGAATATCAGCTTGCTGCGCCTCTGACCCTTTTTCGTTGTTTGATAACGTCGGCCCCGCAACTACCGCCTTTGCAGCGAGCTCCCGAACCTTCGATCTGGTTAAGGCCTGAACACTAGCTTCACCAAACAAAAGCCCCTTCTCGCGCAGGAGGTGATCGGACCTGTTTGAAAATAGGTACGGGTACTGGGGTGGCAGCATAGATGACACTGCCGCCTCTGTCTCAAGCGCTCCGAAAGGTCCTTCAATAAGCACTTTTGCTACTGGCAGACACACGCTATGAGCTTCCACGGCTTGCTTGATCCACGCGCACTCGCCCGTGAACATATGGGGTTCTACGTAAGACGGGTGAACTACATCCATCGTAGCTGCGGAATCGCGAAGCACTCGGCACTCTTTCCCGTTTACGAGGAGGTCTCGCATGTAAGGCTCAAGAAGCTTCATGTTCTCGTCAGTGCTGCCTATTGAAAAAAACACAACTTTTGGTGTTGTTTCCGGACACTGCGCCGAAAAGTGACCCGGCTTCTGGCACGTATAACACAAGCGCGCTCGCCTCATCTCGAACCGCTTTCTGCGTTTGGCTGCCGCCGTCTCTTTACGTTTGGTCGGACTGCTTTCGCTCGCATCCGCACTACGCGTGTCCCCCTTTAATCTCATGGGTGTGAACTTTGGCCTCTCAAACTTGGAGCCAAATTCACCCTTTTGACCGTCCTTAGCTCCGCGAGCTCGACGCGTCACAAACTCCTCGGCTAGCTCAGCGGCTCTAGCCACCGTACTCACGTCTGGCCTATCCAAGACCCAGTATCGCACGTTCTCCGGTAACCGACTATAAAACTGTTCTAGCCCGAAACACTGCAGAACTTTATCGTGGTCACCAAACGCTTTCTCTTCTTTGAGCCACTCCTGCATGTTCGACATAAGCCTATACGCAAACTCTGTATATGACTCACTTTTGCCTTTCTCATTTTCCCGAAACTTCCGACGGAACGCTTCCGCAGACAGCCGGTACTTTTTTAGCAGACTCGATTTTACTTTGTCGAAATCCTCTGCTTCCTCTCTATCCAAGCGAGCGACTACGTCGGCCGCCTCGCCGGGTAACAAAGTGAGCAAGCGCTGTGGCCACGTTTCCCGAGAGAACCCCTGCTTCTCGCACGTTCGCTCAAAGTTAACCAGGAACAAACCAATGTCCTCTCCAAGCTTAAACGGCCGCATCAGGTCAGTCATTTTGAACAATACGCGTTCTCCTGCACCGTGTGCCTGACTTCCATTACGAGCGCGTTCCATCTCTACCTCGAGACGCTTCATTTCCAAAGCGTGTTCGCGCTCTTCTTTTTCTTTCTGCTCTTTAAGTTCGCGCTCCTGTCTTTTTGACCTCTCCTCAATAGTCTCAAGGCATTCCGACAGCTCGTCATCCTCAGCCTCTAACTCAAGAATAGCCGTTATCAGTTCCGGTTTTCTTAGTTTGTCTGAGACATCCAGACCCAACTCTCTTGCAAGCTCCAACAATTTCGGTTTGCGCAACGACTTCAAATCCATGGCTGCTCTGAATGCTGCTTTTTCTACTGCTTACTATTGTCTTGCCGCAAACTAACCCGGCAGCAACGACAACCACAATTACCAGCTCTGTTTCTGACACTAACAAAAAGCCTGGCAAAGCTCAGTAGAAGAAAGTCCCGCACTCACCAAACCTCGCAGGCAGGAATTCCGCGCAGTCGTTCCGCTGCAGGCAACCAGTCGTCACACAGGGCTCGTTGCACTGCTCCCGGATCGACGTTGAGCTGCTCAGCATACAGTCAACTGCATCTCTTTGCTGCTGGCCTCCGTTGTCGCGATCTCGCCGCTGGCAGACCGTTGTTTGAAGTCGTAGGCGATCTCACCGCTGGCAACCAGATATTTGGATCTGGACTGCTGGTACGATCTGTTGGGAACTCGGCGCTGACGCCCGTGGTTGTACCTGGGTCGCAAGCCCCAAGGGTAGCGTTGGCCTGGCGGCCTGGGGTACAACTGCAAGCATCCGAAGGTCCCGGCAAAGCATGAGTCGACAGGTAACAACGAAACAACTTGTTTATTTTAACATCGCAAAGAGTTGGCGGTCAGGTTTGACCGAAGTAGAGAGACGGGAGAGCACTTCACTCAACGGAAGAAATCGGAGCCCTCCTCTGGCGTCCGGGGGCAGCTGTTTTTATACTCTCGCAGTTGAGGGCAAGAAGGAACCCCTCAAAAGACGAGCACGTGAATGTACAATGGGCTAATGGTGACGCACACTGTCGTAGCGACGCCGTAGCACCATGTCGTGGCGCTGCGCACGATCTCGTAGCACCTGGTCGTGGCGCTGCGCAGCCCACTGTCGTGGCGCTGCCGGTCAGACACAATGACTGTAACGAGAAGATGGTCCCTGCTTTGGCATCGCCTGTTTCGGGCACAATGACTGGAACGAGATCCCTGCTTTGGCATCGCCTGTTTCGGGCCCAATAACTGGAAGGAGATCCCTGCTTTGGCCTCGCCTGTTTCGGGCACAATGACTGGAACGAAATCCCTAGGCGGTCGCATCGCCGCAGACGCGCCTGGAAACACCTGGCGATGAGTGTTGCGGTGACGACGATCGGGCCAAAATGTCCGCCGCCCCGCCGCCGTCGCGCCGGCAAAACCACGTGTCGCAGGCGAAACGCAACAGCCGCTGCAACTGCCCTTGGCCAAGTTCCGCGGACTGTTCGCGCATCCCACGACATCACATGGACGAGGCATTCTCGCTGCTTGTTCCAAATGCAAGTTTCGCGAGCCAGCAGGACCACCGCAGCACGACGCGATAAAGAAACAACTGAAAACTCCAAAGCGCGCTCGGCGCAAAGGCGAGCGCGCAGAGTCGAGCGAAAACGAAACCTTTCGATCACCCTTGATTCTACGAAAAAAAAAAAAGTTATTTTTTTGCCGTAGAATCGAAGTAGACAAGTAGCATTTTCTTCCGTCTTATAATCTAATGATCTTTTTAATACAAGTAGTTGAGTACTAGTGACAAATTATGACGAAGAGTGCTTTCGACATCGGGCTAGTACCGGAATGTCGCGGGGGGGTCTCAAATCGTGTCGTGCATTTACCTCAATTTCTCGTTTACTAAAGCTCTGTTCGCGATTATATTGACGCCTTAGACGTTCTAGAGCATTGCTTTATCGCTTTAACTTGACTTTCTGGTAACCTTTAGTGTCCCTTTAAAGGTGCATCAGTGCTACCCAGAAACGAGCTTGTGTTTATTGTTAGTTGTCAACCGGGGATAAATTGAGAGCGTTTTAAGAGTCTTTCTATATCACTCGATCCAGCAATCCCCGGTGACAAAAAGACGACCTCTAGTGTGTTCCATAACATGCGTTACTCACCGTGGTAAACATTGGTATAATAGGTTAAAAATTGCATTTTCCTTAAATTGAAGTAGGCATCATGATAAACTCCGAGAGCTTAATACCCGCTCTGAAGGAGCTTCGAGCAGCGTATGTTCCAGCTAAAGGTACATGGCAGTGGAAGCGATCGCAAATCCTGTTAATGTGGCTGGCAGTAAACAATACGCCATCACGGTAAGCGCGAGTAATATAGCGGTCAGAGATCTCTACAAAAATTATACTATTAGGGAGTTTCGGAGTTAGTGTTCACGGGAGCTTCAAGTATGCATGGCAGTTTCGCGGTTAAGGTTAATAATATGTATGCCATTGCCTTCACTTTGTCCTACTAGTTTCTACGGGCTTTCTGATTTCGCGAAGTGATCGTTTTACACAAGCTATATTATCTTATCAGTGCAAAATTTTACAGTGATGTTATACGTGTGTATAGAGAGACATTTACAGCGAAGCTGTTAGCCTCTCGTTGGTCGGCATCTTTAGTGTACATGGCCGTGGGAAAATATGTGACCCGATCACGGAGGTATTTCAATACCAGCCCGACCCGCGGCGGAGGTGAAGCAGGCTTCAAGCACTCAGCAAAGTGAAGCGAAAAGTGAGTACATTCTTTGGAATTACGCATTACGCATACAGAACAGCGTTCGTTTCAATGAAGACAAGCACAAAACAAGCATCTGAAACACGTAATTGATGGTAAGGTGCTCCTGATAACAATGCGAAGCATGTAGCTGTCGCCGCATACGTTTCCCGGTAAAGATTACTGTGGCGCAAGCTGTCGCGGCGACGGCAGCTTGCGACGTGGGGAGTGACGTCACTAGCCTTTCGTATATAAAGAACCAGCCTAGCAACCGATTTGATTGTTGTTGCAGCCACGCTATGGGTAGGCAACACATAGTTAGGACTTTCGAGGAGCAGCGTGGATACGAGGCGCGGCAAAGGGAAAAAGAAACGGCAATACGACCAGCGGTGGCGTGCTGTCAAAATTACCATTGCTCCCATTGCTCTAAATTACTATTATTACTATTATTCTAAAGCAATAAAGCATTGCATACCCCCCTCAGCAGTTGTAGTGTTCGTTTTCAACAGCTTCGCTGGAAATCCACTTTCGCAGGGCCGGAATGGCTAGTCAATTTTCTTTCCCCAGCTGTGTTTACCAAACTACGATTGCTTGAAAATCTGGGAATATAACTTGTAGTACATATGACGCCACAATTAAGCCTGAAGCGACAAGCATGGAGATTAGACTGTATTCATGTTGAGTTATCTTAAATTAATTTGTGGGATTAGAAACAAATTCCTGTTAACAGTTTAATTGTGTGGCTAACGTCCCAAAACCACACAGTAGAGTGTGACTTAAGCTGGGCGTAGGCGCAACAGCCACAGCTGAACGATTTCAGCGCCAGAGCTCTCGCTACGGCAATTCTTGTTGAACGCTGCGGTTGCACAATGGTGCTGAGCACAGCCGCGATGTAACGTGAACGGTGGCTCACGTTCAAGCGCGGCCGTGGGGGTTGCGCTATAGTGTACGACGGTGCCAAACAGGCGTTCAAACCGCGAAGATGCTGCAAGCACGAGCGCTTCTCATGAGCAGCTCGGACACCCTGATGCCCGTGGAGCACGCTTTGGGGATCGCCGGGACGCTCAGGAGTGCACGTATACGTGAGCACCTAACTTGCCTTTGTGGCGGGGTTGTCGGCGCCTTTCTGTCGGTGCTGCTTCTTCGAGTGTTCACGGTGTTTCTTGTGCGCCGCTTTCGAGGGGCTAGGCTCGGTCATGGTTGCAAAGTAGCAGGCAGCGTCTCGCGGAGAGTGTGGCCAAGACAGGACCACTGCGGGGAATATAGGGAGACCGCCTCGAACAGAGAATGACGGGACTAGAACGGCCTAGGGACGCAGATTCGCAGTTCAACTTCTTCGGCAGTGACTGGCGCGTGAGATGCTCGCGAGCGCGTGAGATGGACGATATGCTTGACTGCTTGCTCCTTATACCATGGCGCTTACCCACTACGGAAGATCAGCCGAGAAACCGGCGGTTGAAGTTGCATTCTCTGCCTGACTTAATGTGCCTTCCTTCGACCTTATTCCGTGTTTTCTTCTGTGACACATGATTTTGTAGTGTATAGTTGTAGGAATGGACTTAGCGTTGTAGTACTTCTTCGACAATTTTTTTTGCAAGTTGTTTATAGAGCAATTGTGCGACCTGATTTTAGGCTAAGTATGTCTATTTATGCATCATGGTTTTAAGATTAAGCGTGTTTGACTTGTTTATATTAATTGGCATTAAGTATTGGTGTCTTTATGCGATTTCTTTCCTAGATGTGGCTTTCGTGATTTGCATTTCTATTTAAAATGAAGTAGCCGGGTTAATAATAGGTACCAGCTGTTCGACTATACATACGCCTCCTTTCTTACATACAGCATTCCGTCACGGAAGTATAGGCCATTTCTACGATATTGTCCCTGTTAATTCTGCCGTTATTCTTAGAGGTACGTAAAATCCATAATGAGCCCTCCCACGTGAACGGCCCGGATATAGTTCCTCGTATACGAGATCCTGTGATTAGCTTTGGGAGCAAGTGTGCGTGCTTGTGGGGGTGCCGCAGGCACTGGCATCCCATTTTCCATGTTGTTACTGTCATATATAGAAGCAAGTGACGTCAGCCGCCAGGCAAACACCTCCAGCCCGTCTCTTTGAAATGTGCATTACAACTCGTAATCACTGCATCACTACTCAGCATCGGAGGTCAGAGTGTAGCGAGCGACTGTTCTTGCAAATTAAGATGGCGCAAGAGACGGTTGCACAGAAGTAATCGACGTGGCACTCAGACACTTACACGTTTTTTCTCTAAGCAAAGCGGTTATGACAGGAGATTATCCGGACTTCTGCATCGTTCACAAGCTATGTTGAAATGCTAATACGAAATCATGTGGTTGGCACAGTGTGACAGGCCGACGCAATGACGCCACGAGGACGAAGGCGATATATGATGCTTCTCGGGGTAAGAATGGGGATGACAGCTGTAAGCATAGAGTTGGACATGTATATAAATACACTTAGGGATTTTAGAACCCTTGTGCCACAATGTCCCGCTCTTATATTCTACTGGCTCAAGCAAAGACTGATGACACCAGCCCCGGCGCTATGTTGCTGCCTAAGGCCCACGCGTTGGTTTCTTTCCTCCGTTGTCAATTTATTTAACGTAATTCTATTGCAAGGCCGAAATAACAGTGCTTTCCGTTCGCAAGTGCCTACTACGCTACTGACGCGTCCAAGGATACAACAGGCTCGGCACCTGTTCTTACTGATTACTCATTCCCTAATATATGTAAATCCGCAATCGTGCCCGTCTACTTCGAAGCAGCACCGTTACCGAAGGCGCGCAGTCGCATCCAGGCACAAATCCATCCTGGACTTCTCTAACACCGCGCACGGAGCGCCGAGCAATAATTGGCATTCAAAGCCGTGTTCTGCGGTGTGTTTATGACCGCACGTAGAACGCGGCGACCCTACGCGGTATAGGAGCACGACCGCAGCTTGCGCGTCGTCCCATGGCACGGATCAGACCGGCGGCAGCTCGCTAATTGAAAAGCTCTCCGCGTGCGACCGCTCGCGCGCCTCGACTATAGGCACGTGAACGAACCGTGTGCCCGTGTATAGTGCGCGAATCGTGCCGCGCGTACACCAGGTACGCGCATATATACGCGCCGGGAGCTGCGGAAACGAGAGCACGTCGTGCCGACGGAGCCGCCCCGTACGTGAACGACGGATGAGCGTGCCTTATATACGCGAGCATCCGTCCCGCCCGTGTAATTTGAGCCTTCCGGGGCAGCAGTCGTGTGTACGAGCGCGGGGCGCTTCCTGCCGAACCAGTGGCCGTGCTCGCCGAGTTCCTTAGCATATGCCACCGGACAACAGATGGCTAGCGTGCAGGCGAGCATATTACGGGCAGCGTTATAATGCGGTCGGTCGTGACTGGGGCCGTTACAAGGCTTGTCCTTCCTGGCCTCCTTCCTGGGGGGCGACGTGAGACCTCAAGGTTATCCCCAGGAGCACTTGAAGAAAGGCAGTAGCCACGAGGTGATCGTGGGGTTTATATTCGTCGGCTCTAAATCTCCCCCTGGCCGACAATAAAAAGCGTCCTTTCGAACTCTAGGCACGTGAGGTGAAGCGGGTACATCTACGTGTTGGAAAATACGATGAAACGTGACAATGTCATTCGCGACGCAGTCATAAACGCATTCATAAGTTGTTCGTTAGAGCACAGTCCTGTGAATCATGATGTTGGACAGATTATTAACGAAAGCGTCCGCCTAATGGCGAACAGATTTTGCAGTGTGGCGTCTAAGTATACTTTGACTGGCACCATCGTTCTTCCTATTAACCTTGACACATTTCACAACACAGATAATGCTCGTTATTCCAAGGATAGCCGACTGCGGCTGTCATTGAAATTATAGCCGTTGAAGCGGGCGCCTGATTTTGTTTAGGGTCTAGCACACTATGACTTTCATTCCACGAATTATCTGAAAGATAGGCATAACTGCTTTCGAGGCGTGTGATTCCGAGTGGCCCGTCGACATGATAGGCGCTTTCATGTAACTCTCCTATGACCGGCCGCTCGTTTTGCAGGAGTAACTTCTCGCCTCATATTCAACTTCATTCTCGGCAGTTCTTGTGCTTCCCAATGCAGCACACGTTCACGCTGTGTAAACATAATCAAAGGCAACGTGATCCGTCCTGGAATGTGGCAACAGCCTTAAACTCAGCCAAATATGCGAGATATATTTACTGCAGCAGAAGGAATGGGCCACATATCTATTGTCCTTAGCGTGTGAGATTTCCAGATCCTTTATCAGCCCGTCCTCTGAAGAATAGCCGGGGAAAATACGAATTCTTCCTGTATCGGCTTTCAGACGGCAGCGCCTTGAAGTTCAGCGTTGGTTTAGGCTGCCCATTGGCTTAGACGTTGTGATTTAGCGTTGCATACCTATATAGACAATGGAGATTCCTAAATATATCCAAATTTTCGGCTTCTGCTGCTTGAAGGAAATACGTCTCTAGGATACTCACAAGCCATACAAGGCGTCCTTGCTTTTAAACAATACACATATTTAAAAAAACAAAAAGCTGTAATCGTGAGACACCTGTCGTCTTCGCATACGAGCTCTACGAGTAGGCGGAAATACTTTGCCGCTGCTTAAGTTCATCTGAAAAGACTGATCAATAAAAAAAATTGATCATTAATTTCTCAATTAATATCTTGAGGGCAGATTATATGGAGAACTCACAGACTATATGGAGCCTCATAACTTATAGCAACCCCCCCCCCTTTTTTTTAGAAATCGAAAAGATCTCACGTGATTTGAGTGAGTGAGTGAGTGAGTGAGTGAGTGAGTGAGTGAGTGAGTGAGTGAGTGAGTGAGTGAGTGAGTGAGTGAGTGAGTGAGTGAGTGAGTGAGTGAGTGAGTGAGTGAGTGAGTGAGTGAGTGAGTGAGTGAGTGAGTGAGTGAGTGAGTGAGTGAGTGAGTGAGTGAGTGAGTGAGTGAGTGAGTGAGTGAGTGAGTGAGTGAGTGAATAAACTTTTATTGGGTCCAGCAAAACGCGATAAAACGCGCACCACGCTAATCCCACGACGGGACTGGCAGGTCTAGCTTGCCGGCCCGATCGCGGGCGCGCTGGACGGCCAGGATTTGGTCCTCAAAGATGGGACTTCGCAGGAGAGCGTCCCACTCTTCCTTGGTGAACTTCGGGCCCAGTGATCCGCACTCCCAGAGTATATGAGGCAAAGTAGCAACCTCACCACAGGCTACGCAAGAACAGTTCGGATAAATCTTGGGATATATGCTGTTAAGGGACGTACGCCTAATTTGGGTAGGAGTTCGTTTGCAAAAGTCTGAGAGTGACCGCCTGCGGCCTGCTTAGCGTGGAGTGAGGCGGCGGGAAAACCCTTCTCTCTGAGTAAAAAAATTTAGTAAGTTCATTGTGCGTGATAGGAGCGTCTCTGATTTGAGATATTCATCATGGATATTGAAGGCGAAATCCAGACAATATCGAGAATGAGCGCGTCCCTCTGCATGTCATACGGCAACGTCCCATGAAGAAGCATTGGACGAACTTTGAACGATAGCATGTTGCAACGAATCCTGACCCGACACACAGGGTCACGTGCTTGCCGGACAAAGCGTTCTGTTATCGGTAGGTTCCGCAACTGCAGTCGAGACGCTTTGTTTCAACCTTCGTATAGCGTTTTCTTTCTCATCAACCACCGTTCACGATGCGCACCACTCCGCCCGTTGACAAAGCACGAAGAAAAATAGCACTGGAAAAGAATCGTTGCAGTAATACAGGCCCTAGCGATCGAACCCCAAGGCTAGAGGTCTATTGAAAGCAAGATTTTCCTAGCACATGAGGTCTAATACGAAGGGCTAGACAAACATACTGCATCAGGTTCTTTAGCTGTGTATGTCTGTTTATTTGTTTGTCTATTTACCGGTTTATTCGTGTACTATAATATCCCTTTGAATTGAGCAAAGTTGGATTTAATTTCGCCTTTACTATCCCCGCTTTGCCCCCGCTTTGCCCCCGCTTTGCCATCTCACTTAGCACCAACTAGTCATCTTAAACAACAGCAACAAGAGGGTAAGAGGGAAAAAATGGAAGAGAACGATAAAAAATTTAAAAGAATGGAGGACTAAAGACTAGTTGGTTTGGCCGGCACCCGGGTCTGTGTTTTGCTTATCATGCAGATTGATTGGTTGGTTCACCTACTACATGCGATAGGGGTACAGCCGGTAGTATAGCGGACAAAAATAACTGCTTCTCCTATAGTTTTTCTCCTTTACTTTTCTATCCCGCATCACCTACCTATCCTACACTAGGCAGGCCTTTATTTGTGCCACTTTCTCCTATTCTCCCATATGTACTCTTTCAAAACGCACCCTTCTATTGTACCATCTTTTCACCGTTTCCACCTTTCATTCGCAAGTAAGTGGCACGGGACACAGCTATCCTGCCTTTCCACCCAAACGTAAATTCAAATTCTCTTCATCCTTATCGTCATCTTCATCATCATTAACACTTGTATCAGGGTTAGATCGCCACTCCCGCTATCCGAGGAATATTCCAGGACGGCATTCGTGCATACATCACCACGTCACAGTTCGTCCTACCGTAGAGCTTGGTCATCGAAACTGCGGTCTAAATGATGTCTACTTGTATGAACGCCCTACGCCTACAAACTGCTGAGGCGGTTTAGCGTTCTGATTGAGAACGCCGAAGCAAAGGCACAGCGAAACTCAACAACTGCAGACTCGACGTGTTCGCATGCACAAAATCGCAAACGGCTCTTTTCTAAACTCATTTCACGTCCTTGGTGCCGTTAATCTTTCTTTCCAAAAGATCGCCTCCCCACCCACCCCCTCCCTTTCTTGCTTAGGCCGCCCCATTTGCCACCGTTGTTATTCAGGGAGCAGAGCTCGATTAGCATATAACCGACGCTCTTGCACCATTTCTGTGGAGAAATCAAAACACAGCCGGCCGCGTTGCAGATCCCTGCATAAAGAAATTACGCAGCTGAATTATTTTTTCCCGTCCCTTGCTTCTTCCTTCCATCGCAGTGAAGAGCGATCCGAGCACGGGCAGAACCATTAGCGGAGCTCCGTAGAAACAATGGAAGCGGACTGCACATTCCATTTCCGCCCCAACCTTGTGTTCGTATTCTTTTGTTTTTCATTATTATTTGCCCCGCACGGCGTTCCATTCTCCTGCGCTATAATCTCGAAGCGGTGTTGACTTGACCGCGCGCCCCGAGCACTTTGATTAAAGATCGTTCAACCCTCCTTCCTGGGACGAAAGTTGAAAACGTAAACATTGACGTCTGTGGGAGTTACACCGCAGGGCTCGCCCCTGGTAAAGCCCATGATAGGTGATACTATACAGCTCGCTTTCTGGCGCGGATGACGGAGGCCGATTTTAATTTTCGGCGATACGCAGAGACCACTCTTTGAAATTAGGTAGCGGAAATTTCTGTTGGACAGAACGGGCTGCGAGATGACTAACGATAACAAAAAAAAATATATGTTAACATCGAGTAGCTCGGGTGGCAGTTCGCCGAAGGTGTAAGTACAACTCTTCAGTTAATGAGATCTTAATAAACGTCATTCTCTCTCTCTCTCTCTCTCTCTCTCTCTCTCTCTCTCTCTCTCTCTCACGCAAAGTAATATGTACGAGAAGCACGACTAATGGGACAGGAGGTTGTCGGCTCATGTAGAAATCCGTGAAAAGGACTGGAGACGTTTCTGCGTGGGGCTCAGGAGTAGCACGAGCGCGACACTGAGAGGTGGAAAAAGAGCAGCATGCATTTTTAATGAATAGCAAGAGAAAGATATTGCGACTGAGAGTAAAAGGAAGAAGTGCTTTTGAATGAATGAAAAAGCTCACTTTTAGATAGGACTTGGGGACTGCGCCTTACGTGGAGAGCTGGGTTATTGAAATGGACAACTCTACGTATCATGCAGGCAGTTGTAAACAATGACGAGAATACGTGATGATCCGAATAGACAACGAGTGATATACTGAGTACTTTTGAGAGATAATGAGACTCGGTGACGAGAAAGAAAATCATCTTTAGCAATAGAGTGATAATAAAGGCTTTATTTTGAATTCATAAGGACTTCAGCTATTCCTGATTTTAAATTTATTTCTGGTTTTAATTTGTTCTTCTTTTCTCCCATACCTAGTGCTCTTTGGCCAATCTCTCATAAGGAGTAAAGGCCGACAAGAAGAAGAACACTGCTTCGAGACGAGCTTCGTTTTTTTTTTCTTAAAATATATTTCGCAAGAATGTCTAAATATCTATAGATTCTCTTAGTGCATACATTTCTTTTTGGTCTCACTAGTAACTATGCGGATATATTCCATATAGTATTCCAAGTTTTAATTAGTTTTTTATATAAGTAGCTAAAGGAATATTGAAACCTGCTTCTTGGCCGATCCCCCTTATACAGTGGGCAAGCACATGTGCTTGGTTATAAGAACACCAGAAGAAGAGCCTGGTGGTTATATTGGTCCTACGAAAAGTGGCCTCGTCAATCTTGGAAGTTGTTATAGTAACGGATTCTTTATACCTTTATGTCCAGCTCTCACTGCAAATAGTGGCTCACATATTTCACGTACATTTCATTGTCTAATACCCTCAAAGTTAATTAACACTGATTAGATTGACATAAGTACACGGTCACAAAAGGACTAGTTATGAATGAAATAGCACACAGCTTGACGAAAGTGGCCCTTAGTAGTCCTATTATCTCGATCCTTCCTGTGTCAGCTTTCATAACAGCTGCAAACGTGCGAACGTGGGATAAAATAACATGCAAACTTGGGATAAATTTCCGCGCAGTAGAAAATATTGTATTCGAGAGATCTTGAGCACCTTGAGTGCTTTTTGCCTGAGTCTTGTAGCGGAAAAGAGGTCCGATAATCGTTAAGATGTGAAATACACATTTCTCTCCGATGCTGCAGTCTTTCAGTGCTTCTGGACATGGACACTCACACAGGGATGCAAGCATCGTCATGAATAAATTCATTGTTAGTCGTGTTAATCGTTGCATTCTTCCCTCATTATCTCATTTATAAATATATACACATATTTTCTTTCATTTTCTTCCTTTTATTAGAATTACTGTTTACTGAATCGTGTTATATGTCACTCGCTTGAATTTTTTCGTCAGAATTACTGATATGTAAGTTTATTCCGTTAACACATATCTAAAATCTGCCCGACCCTTGGTCAAATCACCCTAAGTGAGTATGTGCCAATGTCTTTAAGGACGTCATCATTATCATATATTACGAGGCTGCGCTGTCGCACACCAACGCCAAATTTCAATGTAAGCAGGTTACATGTTTCCCTCAGATCTATGGACATTCTGAATATGAAAGGGGGAAAAAGAAATAGTGAGCATTACGATTTTTTTTTCAACTGCAAAGATTTCATTTCCGAGAAAGCCATATGGTTTTCCATGGTAGCTGAGTGCTACATTCGGTTGGAGGACGGTTGGAGGACAGAAATGATCTGCCGCATGCTCATTATGGGGCAAGGCAGAAATAATAGATCATTTCTTGATGTCCCGTAGACCGTTTCTCTGCAATAAGAAAAGAATATTACAAACACTGCTCCGCAGTCTTGAACTAGATTTATTTCCATGTGTAATTCTGCCTTTCGGAGCATCCATTCATGCGCTGTTTTTGCTTACAACCCAAAATTGACTCACTGAATACAATTGGTTACCCTGCTAGCCTTATTCCTATCTTTTCTCTTCAATTCAGCGTTTTGTGTAGATTTTAATTATTTCTGCCTTTTCCTGCACACTTGAATTTTTTTATCTCTAAGCGGCCATTTTCGGGACTCAGGATAATAACTTCTGCTAGTACTGTAGGTACGCGACTCATTACTACTTTTTACCTTAAGTTATCTCATCTCAAAATTATTAACAATAGATATATATTTATATATATTTTAATATCTAAATCTCGTTTCTATGCTCCCACACTCTACTATTGAAATTTAGTTTTGTTTTAATTCTAATCATGGTGGAAACCACCTGCTTCTTGGCGAATCCCCCGTAGTGGGTATGCACCATTGTTGGAAACAAGACAAGACAAAGCACGTGCCATATCTTTGGGAGAATACGAAGAAGAAGCTCGATGACTGCGCGCCACCGTCGTGACGCCCTGTCCTCAAAGTCGACGTCCCGTTCTTTCAGCACTGCGAGAAGAGGAACACTGGAAAAGCATGCAGCGTTCCGCCAGAGCTTCTCCTCCTGGTTGCAGCCAGCAAAGCCTGCCAAAGCAAGACGTCATGACAGAACAGGAGCCGCGGAATCGAGAGAGAAACAATCAAGCGTCCCGCGAACAGCACTTGCCCGACGAGGCCCTGCACCTTCAGGTCTCCTCTAAGGACAAACTACCCAAACCGAAAGCGCGCAGCAAGGACTCGGTTCGCCGACAGTCATCCCGGCGAAACTCCGCCAACGAATGCTTGCCACACGAAAACGTACCCGTCCAAGTCGCGCCCGAGCCTTTCGCAGCGTTTCAACACCGGTACCGCCAAGGTGTGTCTCCTGAAGGTCAAGAACAGGACACCGGGTGTCATCACACTGTTTCCGAGGGTCGTCTACCGGGTTCCTCGTCCCAGGTCTCGACACACCAAAACTTCGCCAACGAGGGCTTGCCCCGCGAACAGCAGCTACCCGCAGGAGTCATGCATCAGGATACTGTGCGCGATCGGTCCACGTCTCCTCGACATCGGTACATTCAAGGCGCGTCTCCTCAACACCAAGCATCGCACACAGGGTGTCACACTGTTTCCGAGGTGAAACTACACACGAATCTTTATGCGAAAGAGAGTAGCGACAGACCATGTTAGTTGACGCATAGTATAGTCGACAAATGTAAACTAATTACACTCCGCCCTCCGACAGCGCGTTTCATTTTACTGACGAGTGTTGAAGCTATTGACGGGAAAATTTGTTCCATTGCTTCAATTGTTCCCAGATTATAACGTTACTTGTGTACAAATTATGTTGCTTATTTCGAATCGACGGGCATGGTAGTCGTCGGCATCCAATTCCTGCCACGGCACTTCGTGATCGTGTTAAATGCATGGACAAATATGTGCATATTCTTTTTCGCAACAAGAATGAGCCGCGTACGAAATGTGCTGTGTTGACGGTGAAGTCCACATGTATTCTTCTTCTTCTTTTTCTTTTTTTTTTCTTTGCTGCCAGTGATGCGGCATAATAGTTCCTGAAAAGTTTCCAACGCTGCGTAAGACTTGCTTCATGACGAAATTGGTCGTCAAAAGCGTACTTACCATGTTTCTTCATGTCCATGTCCTAATTGAACTGACTAAACTCTGTGGTTTTACGCGCCAGAACCATGATATGATTATGATGCAGGCCGCTGTGGGCTGACTCCTAATCAATTTTGACCACCTTGGATTCCTTAACATGCACTGAGTGCATGGTCACCGACGTTTTTGCATTTCGCCCTAATCGAAATTCGGCCGCCACTGCCGGGATTCGATCCCACGCCCTCGGGCTTATCAGTGCAACACCAAAGCCACTACGCCATTATGGCGGGCGTGTTCAGGCCTGCAAGTCTAACGAGTAATCACTGACAGCCGGAAGGCGACTATCTCGAAAGAGTGGCAAGGTTTCTCAATCGAAATTCTAGCCGATATCCTTTAGCTAGACTGGAAATGGGGGTCTGCTCCTCACAGAGTGGCAAACCGACTATAATCATTACATGGGGGACTACCAGTAATGATTTCGGGTAAATGAACACAGTGCTGAAACAAAAACATATTTCTGCGCCTTGCTTCACCATATTTCTCCTAGGAACCTGAATGTTCTTCCCGTACTAGCTGTTTGCGGTGTGCGGAACGAGTTATTGTACTTCCTGGACTTGAGTTATGGTTGCTGTCATGTAATGATGTTGCTCATATTTCACCGGTTTTCTTTCTTTCTTTCTTTCTTTCTTCCTTCCTTTCTTTCTTTCTTTCTTCCTTCCTTTCTTTCTTTCTTTCTTTCTTTCTTTCTTTCTTTCTTTCTTTCTTTCTTGTTCCTACTCTCTCGTGCTTGTCTGTTTTCTGCTCAATATCTTTTTCCGAAGCATTATGGACCAGCTAGCCCAACAACTTTCATCCAGTGCCGTTCGCTATATTTTTCATGTTCAAGCGAGCACACAGGACAAGCAGCTTGACAGCACGTCATCGCTCGTCACCATATCGGCCGCACGCTGCACGTTTAGCTTGTCGCGATCACTTCGTACCCGACAGTGCGCAAACGTCAAGAGTAATAATTCCTTCGTTTTACTCTCTATTGCAGGAACAACACGAGCCATGCAGCCTAGACAATGGAGAAGGACGTATGAGCACAATATCGCTGCTTGCACTGTTCACGATAGCTATCGTGGTTATTGCCATCCTACTGTATATCACCGCTCGGAGAACCGCCGCAAGGCCAAAGTCAGTGAAAATGCGCGTCAAGACCTGCACCAACGCAGACTGCTTACGTCACGCCGCTGCTATCAAGATGGCGTGGAACACTTCGGTTCACCCCTGCGATGACTTTTACTCTTTCGTCTGCGGCTCTTGGGCGGCGGAAGAAAGCCAGCGGCGGATGGATGACCTCGCCGTGGCTGCTAGACACATCGCTTTCGCAGAGCTTCTATCCCACAGACCAGCGCCAGGGAAAGCGAGAAAGTTTTTCTTATCCTGCATCAATGCCGGTGCAGACGTCCAGTCAAACTTGGATGTGTTAAAGACGTGGGCCTCATCTATGGGCATGATTCAGCCACGAACTAAATCGCAAGCACACGCTGTGAACCGGCACCCGTTGGACCTTCTGCTCGACTTGGCCATCAACTGGCGAATGGGACCACTGAGCGTGCAGGCCACAGTGCATCTCGGTAGAAACCAATGGGTCCTCATCCTCAAGCCTGTTCTTGGTGCTTGGCGCGCGCTGCTTGACGGAGAAGACTTCATGTTTCTAGTGGACCAGCATGTTACGCTTCTCGATGCACAACGGCCTAGCAGCTGGCTTCAGTGGAACGAAACCGTGGCGGCCATTCGCGCAGCCACCTCTGGAACCATTGTAACGAGTGCGCCGGATGAAGCGGCAGGCGCTGTTTCTGGTTTGGACGACCTGACGCGGTGGCTCCCCAGAGGCGTGTGGCTTGACTTTATCAATGCCCACTTCAGACCCGAACTGACATTCGACAAGAGCGATCCAGTTATCGTGTACGATACGCCAGCAATGGTGAATATCGGCAACGTCTTCAAGCCGAGAAGTTTAAATACTCTTTCGGAGGTGTTCTCCTGGCTCGTCCTGGAGACGTACCTCGGCGTCATCGTTACGCAATATAAGGCGCGCGATACAGTGGACAAGGCGTGGTTGACCGAGCACAATTGTCTGTCGCACACAAGCTCGTCTTTGGGACTGCTTAGTGTTCGACGGTACCTCCAGCGGAAGTTTCCCTCGTGGAGACGGCAATCTGTAGACACGTTTCTTAAACACATACGCACTACGTGGTCTTTGAATGTGGAAGACGCTCCGTGGATTGACGAAGATTCGACGCGTTCAACACTGAAGAAGGTACGAGCGCTCAAGACGGTACTCTGGCCTGGCGATGAATTTTTTGACAGACAGTCCAGTGAAGCTCTGTACGGCATCTTTCCTGACATGGACAAGCCGTTTGCGGCTAACCTGATTGAAAGCGCGCTTGCGCTGCGGCGACTCGTTAATAACTCACTCTACGCAGACGTATACACGAAGCAATTCGCTGTCGAGTCCGACGTCGTCGCGTACAAGTACCACCTCAACGAAGCCCACATTGCACTGGCGGCGCTTAACCCTCCGGTCTACTACGACGTAGAAATGTTCGCAATGACGTACGGAGGCCTGGGTTCGCTTTACGCCAAGGAAGTGTCAAAGATGTACGACTCTACCGGAAGATCTTTGAATGCGAACGGAGAGCTGCGGGCTGTCGCGTTCCCCGAGGAGTTGCCCGAGTACAAGGAGAAATTTCGCTGCAACATTACGAGCCGCTTCCCGACTTCCGAATATTTCATTCACATTTCCGGTCTGGAGACGGCTTTCGAGGCGTACAACATCGCCGTGTCGAGGGACTCGCGGAGCTACGACTACAGGTTGGAGACCCTAGGAGAGTACAGCAGCGACCAGGTCTTCTTCATGACTTACTGCCACATTCTGTGCGCGCCTCGAACCGACTATTCGGCCGAGCAATATTGCAACGTCCCGCTTGGCAACTTTAAACCATTCGCGGAAGCCTTTCACTGTCCCGTGGGTTCGTACATGAACCCCGAAAAGAAGTGCACCTTGTTTGTCGCGGAAAAGGGGCATGACGGTGGACACTCGTGGCTGCATTCTGGTAGTATACTTTGAACGCGTTCGATTATGCGGTGTGCTAATTTCTCTCTATGCCATGTGGGTCGATTTCTCGATCAGATTTAAGTGTTGTTGTATATAAAGCTTCTTCAACCGATTTGTGCGAAGATTCTTAGAGAAGCCTCGGTCGCTCCCGTTTTCTTGGACAGTTGTCTTGAACGTCGTGACTCGCTTCATACCTTGTATACAAAATTTTGCAAACGCTCTTTTCTCCGCAACGTTCGTCTGACGTAACATTTAGACGGTGAACCACACGCGATATTTAAGTAGTTAAAATTATCTGGCTGCAGTGTCTGCACGTAAGCTCACAATATTGTTCCTGGAGCCACCCTTTCCAGAGTTGTTAGAACGCTAGAGCTCCCACAGCGACACGACGATGAACCAAGTATCCTCGATGGCGCGAGTTTATTATATCTAAAGAAGCTAGCTCGCGGAATTTTGCCCGACATCTGTCAAGAAAGCTTCAGAGAACACGACTTCAACCGTTGTGAAAAAAGCTTTAGTGGCATTTCATGGACGACTTCCGCGTGATGCGTATATGAACCAAGCTCGCCAAATAAGTTTTTTTTTATTTCGGCTGGCTAGCAATATTTTTCTTCTAAAAGTAAATAGTTGAATTATTCAGGAAAGTTAAGCTCACTGATGCGTTGTTTGTGGGCCTCTACAATACATAATGGCCACGAAGGCAAAGGCCCCGGAATAAGCGTTGTGTGTTGTCTGTGTCCGTGTTCTTCCTTTACGGTTGCAATACCGCGAATATGTGCAGCTACATCACTCGGGAAACGGTGCTAAGGACGGGATAAAGAAGAATGCAAGACAGCGGACGGTCTTGTGTGTTCTTGTTTAGACCCATTTTTAGCGCTGTTTGACTTGCAAGTAATTTCTAGTCTTCATGTCCATTGTTCTAGCGATAACGTATCGACCATCGCAAATTATATGAGCGCACTTTCACTACCACCACTGCACCGCATTCCCGAGCCTTGTGCGGTAACAATGACAGTGCAAAGGCAGATGACACCGGGTCTCTTTGGCTCGTGAAAAGTGGCCAGTGTCCGAGCGCCTTCGCCGCCAATTAGCATCCCGTCGCGGCACGTACTGTAGATATTAATCGATTCGTCCTTGCGAGACTGGAGCGAGATACCGGACTCTCCTCTCCGACGGGCACGTGCACTGTTAGATCGTTCAGTCCAATTTCTCTCGCAAGGAATTCCTATCTTCGCCGTCGTGATCGCAGCCGCAAGAAATATAAACAACTTTTCTCTCTTTCCTTCTTTTTTTTTTTTGCGTGCAGGGCGGCGCGTACCACAAACGATATACCCGATAAATTAGGAGGCCCAGTTTCACACGGTCGTTAGTACGCAGTAAGACTCGTCGATGTCGCATCGTGATGCAGAAGCTGGTAAAATGGAAGGTGTATACCCTGCTCGGCTTACGAACTAAAAGCGTTATCATTCGGGGCACAGAGTAGCGACAACACCTGAGCATCGGGATGGTGAGTTCGTTCCTCGAATGTTGGGGCATTCTAAGAAGTAGACATCAGCATGCTGTGTGTTCTCAGCAGTAACTGGAAGAGCTTTCAGTGGCCGCTTTCTGTAGGAAGCGAAGCGCAAAGGCGCTCGTGCGCATAGATTTCGTTAAAGAAACACCAAGAGAGAGAGTGAGAGAGAGAGAGAGAGAGAGAGAGAGAGAGAGATTTTAATTAGAGAAAAGTGTAGAAATCAGGTTGAGTGATGTGACTCTAGCCTGCAGCTCCACACTGGAAGAAAGGTTTGCAGGAGTGAAAGAGTAGGGTATAGAAGATGAAGGGGGTATGGGGAAGATGATGATAGACGCTGCGCAGTCTACTGTTCGCGTGCAACCTGCAGGTTACGCTTCACGCGAAGTGGTATAATTAATTCGGAACACCCCGCAACCGCGTTTCTCTATGTGCAAGTGTTGCTCTGAGATTCTAAACTCAATCAAATAATGGATGTTATACTTTTGTGTAAGACCAGCCCAACGGTAACAAAAAAAAAAAAGACGGCACCATCCGCTACATATTTGCGTAATATACTCGTCAAACGCGGACGCGACGCGACGAGATGTTCTAGGCATCGAAACAACCGAAAGGTTCCACACGCAATGGTGGACTTAAACCGGCTACTTACTTTTACACCGGTGACCACATTGTCATCGGACACTGTGAGAAGTCGCGACACGCACTGCTACATTTTGGAACGTATACTCTCGCAGCGAAGCGTCCCTCTGGCTTCTCTAGCGTGGCGACGGTCACGTGCATGTTGGGGTACGCAATTTCCGCTTCACTGCACAGAACTAAGGGACGCTTCCGAAAGAAACGCAGAGCAAGACCCTCGCGGTCCGCGGAAATAAATTAATGCGGTCTCGAAAACGCAAGAGGTAAGCGAACCCGGCATCGAAAAGAGTCGTCCTCTATCTGGCTCGCCGCTTCTACAGAGCGCGCCGAACGCTTTTCAACGCGCGTCCAATCCTCCCGCCGTCCCTCCCCCTTCTCGGTCACTCAGTCGGCGGGCAATCGCCACCGGGTCGCTACAGGAAAGGGCGACAGTGTATAGCCAGACTAATGACTGGGGACGCGCGGGCCACTGGCAGTATATAAATGCCATCCCGGGCAAGGCGAGGGCCAAGGCCTACCAACCTGCCTACCTGCCTGGCCCCCCCGCTCAGCTTAAACGATATCTCCACTCGCAACAAGAGACCGCGCACGGCGAACCCGAAGAAATATGACGGGTTGTCATAACCGGACCCGGGTGACAGCTTTACTTGGGCTAATCCGGCTGAAAAATCGGGGCCGGCAGTTGAGCATGCGATGCAATCGTTGAAGACCTATTTCCTCGCCGCCGCATTGCGCGGACGATGTCTTCGCTTTTGTTTCTAACCCCACTTTCTCTGTTTGCTTCCAACATTCCGCGAGCTTTCCTCCTCACTTTCTCGAGCAGTGGCGAGGCATGCGGCGTACATAGTACGCTGGCTGCACACGTCGAAGGTGTACGACCCTCTTAGCGTGACCCGAGGCGACCTCTGTGGCAGTGGGCTAGACATCGGAGCGGATAAAAAAAAAAGAAAGAAAGAAAACCTAGTTCGTGTCTTCTTCTTCCTCGCGCCGGTATTCTTCAAATTTTATAGCTCCACAAGATGCCTCATGATTCATTGAGATGGAGGTACGGGTGGCGGAGACCAGAACGGAAGGCGGGCGGGGAGGCCACCTCTGCTGCCCTGTGTGGGCCAAGGGAAGAGGAGTGCAACGGGAGGCAGAGCGCGACTCAGTTTCCAATGGTTTCCAAGCTTACAATCGGAGCTGACAAGCTCAGCTGGTTCACGCGCGTGGTTTCGAGGAAAAAATTCCGTCTTATTCGTGGTGCTGTAGGGGTCATAGTAAGCAAACTGGACTGGAAAACTTCATTGTGGTCCTGCAGGACGCGCTTAGCGCGTAGCTGGCGCCTCTCACATAGGGACCGACAGGTAGCACTTGGCGGCCGCGTCACGGGCCTGCTGGACGGCCCATTGCTGGTCGGCGAGTAGGGAGCCTCTGCGGGAGTTCTCCCATGCACTTCTCCGAGGTAGAGACGGGATGGGTCCGCATGGTTAGCACGTGACCATTCATAGTAAACAAAAACACATCGCATTTCAAGGAACGTCTTTTATTAGCTTTCTTAGCCCTTTAAGGACGGAAACGCGACTGACGTCGAGCCCAAACTAGCAAAAAAGACGAGACGAGAGCAGCTCGTGCAACACTTTTTTTGGTCTTTCGTAGATGCCTGAAGACGATTTGAGCCCCTGTACCACTCTGCGCGTCATTCAGATGGCGGGCTTTATTTCGTGCTTGTCGTAAATAACATCAGATGGCGCACTGAACTGTTGAAGTGTGAAGTTTGGAGCATAGACTCACTTGTGTGCAGTGACGCCCACATCTGTTACAGTATGAAAACTTTTCTTCTTAGTAAATTTCACCATTTTGAAAAAATTTCTTTGCATTGTCTTGCTTTATATTTCGATCAGAATCGTTTGAACGTGATGTTAGGGAAGTACACTAACTTACTGCGCAGAGAAGTCCACTTTTGTTACAATGTAAAAATAAAAGAAAAGTTATTTCCCAGTAAAATAGACCATTCTGGTAGAACATCTCCGCATGGTCTTGCTTTACATTCCTCAGGTCAAAGGCGCGTAGACGACGACACACATAAGAGAGGTACACACACGCCCTGTGTGTCTACCTCTCTTAACGTGTGTCGTCGTCTAAAAGCCTATCAACTCAGAAAATGCTAAACTAACACGCCCAGTTTTCCATCCTAACGTCAAATAATTTACATGATCATCGAAATCATCTGCACGGGGAATAAAATTCCATCTGTTTTGCAAATTCTCGTTTCTCATTCTTTTTTTATCGTCCTTAGTGGGTTAAAGACGTTCCTTAAGAGACACTAAAGAGAAAATGCCAATCGGCTTGAATTGATAAATTATTATTTAAATACTCTACTTTCGTTGATTTCGCGGTAATAGATTCATTATTATAGGAGAAATTAGGATGGTTTAGAAGTAACTTACCTAAGCGACATTGTGCACGCAAGAACCCGAACTCCTTTGTAGGCCCTTTGGGTTCTTTTGTATTTTCTTTGCGTTCTTTCGTAATGCCAGTGGTTTGCGCCCCCTAGCTTTGGGTATGCATTATCTAAAGCTCTCTAATGATGGTCAAAGTTGCAACGTTGAATTTCGCGCCGAAACCCCAGGGCCAACTCGTCATAGTGACGTCAAGGATGACAGTATTTTCTTATTTCTCTTTTCTTTTTGCATTTCAGCCATCGTGATTTCGTACAAATTCATAAAACTGCCTAAGTTCAATGTTTGGCTCTTTCAAAATACAATGTAATTCATCTTTGCCCATAAAAATTTAACTATGCTCGAGGAGACGACGTTAAAATTTGTTACGTGCCGACTAGCTTGTGCGAAAATTTCAGACAGCGTGGCCGCCCTTCTCTCATTTTTGCGTCTTTTCTGGCTTACCAAGCGTCTTCTCGCGGTCACAGTGATGTTTTTGGTATTTCTGAAGGGTAGTTTACGAACACAGTCTAATTTTCTTTTCTCTTTATTGTCCCTGCAAAGCCTTGTTCGTAATAAAATCTAACAGCGAAGAACGCACGGTTAAGTACAGTTAGAAGCAGATCTGAAAAAGTCCGTTTCGCTCGTAAAAACGGCCCGAAAGTATTAAAACGCTTTGCAGTTAGCACAGCTTTAGCGATAACAACAAATAACTGCAGCTTTCTTTTTTATTTCTTTCTTTCTCTACGGAGTAGCGACCTGCAAATTGACATCAACGATTGCGTAACCTGATTGCTTTAGGACGCTTCCGAGGTCTTCGAAATTTGCCACCAACCCGACGTCTAGAGCGCACGGAGGTACGGGAACGGAGACAACGGCATGATGCCCGTGGCGCCATCTGAAGGCGAAGGAGCGAACCGCGGCGCAAATAGCAGAGCGATCGTTCTGCGCTTGTGATAGCTCGCGGCACGGAAACTCAATTATGCAACGCTCCGAAGCACCATTCAAGTTTATTGTGAGATGACGTCATGAAACAGATTTAGCAAATATAATATGTGTGGGGGGGGGGGGGAGGGAGGTCACGCAGGGACTCCACAGGTGTATATAACGAAGGGGGAGGGGAGGGGGGGGGCACTTGGCTTCCTTACAGCCTAAAGTAAGGGGACCAAGTATGCCATTTGCCACCTCCTCTCCCCCCTTCCACATTTTCAACGTGAGCACCGTAGCCAGCACACTGTCGAGTAAAACAAAACAGATGAGGCCAATAAAGCTTTTTTTATTATGAATCGCCTGCTTCTGTAATGAGGATTGTCTTTCGCAGAGTTACTGTATATGCTGCCAGAGGTAGCATTCGTAGCATATACAGTAACCCTTTTCTTTCGTGCTTCGCAGAGACGTCACTTGCGTTACATGCAAAAATGATGATGGTACCTTGGCCTGATTGTCGAAATTGCAAATTGCCTGGGGCCGTCTAACCATGTTTGAAAACACTAAAGCTGCATTGCTATACTTAACTTATGGTATGGAGACAGGTTCGAATAAACAAGCATAATTTAACCGACGCGTAATGGTTCACCACTTATAACTGATAATCAGATATGGTAAATATAGCAAATGCTGATGCTGACGCGTATTCAAGCACTTTAATTCAATGCAATGGCAATCCGAACTGCTCGAAATTATGTACAGGTTCCTTCGTTTTGTGGTAAAAGCAGATAATTCCCGATTTTTGCACCCCGAACAAGATTTATGAAAGTTGGGTTAAACTAGATTTCTCCACGAAGTTTGCTGTTTCGTACAGGATAATAACAAATGCATGTTTTACAAAACTCTTCAACGCTGCTCACCTTTTGTGCGCAAGTCGTAGAGATTTATCATATTAATAATATTATTGATAAATAGCAAGTCATAGCAAACGTTAGCCAAGCTGTTCAAAGAAAAAAATACTTAAGAAGAACACGGTGCTTGATACAATTTTATGACCTACGCTGTTATGTCGTGAAAGGTCTGGCGACCGAACAGGGTAGGTCTTAATGTCGTACCGAGCAGCGTGTTTCTTAAAGAAGAAAATAAAGTTTGTTAAGAAGAACGGTCCGGCAGTTCCTAAATGTCTTTCTTTTTTTCGCTGGACAGCTTGGACCTTAGCTGGGACACACGACATGAGCGTGGTATATGCCTCGTTTTCGTTTAACACACAAACTAAAAGAGACACATATAAAAAGAACGATATGTTCAGAATATATATATTCGCACGTTTAAAAAAAATTAAATTATGGGGTTTTACGTGCCAAAACCACTTTCTGATTATGAGGCACGCCGTAGTGGAAGACTACGGAAATTTCGACCACCTGGGGTTCTTTAACGTGCACCTAAATCTAAGGACACAGGACGTCGTCTACAGCAGCTGAGTTGACCGGAGTTCGAGAAGCAGTTCGCTGCATACTGCAACAAAGTCTCGAGAAGTGGACAGTGTTCTGCGACTCAAAACCAGCACTGCAACTCATCAGCAATTATATGAGTGACAGAACCGCCTATAGTCCCCTGGTTTATGACATCGTGTATCTGCTTGCTGAGGCGTCTCATTCCGGACATACCATCGTGCTGCAGTGGATTCCTGGCCATTGTGGAATAGCTGGAAACGAACAGGCTGACGCAGAAGCAAAACAGGCACACACTGACGGAACTATTATACAGATTCATTTTTCCCGGTATGACATTAACGCCTTGCTCCATACCTCCCTTAAAACTTCTACGGCGCAACATTGGGACAACCCCGAACATCGACAAGAGCGCCTCCATAGACTTGACGCTGGATTACAATTCCGGCATCCACTTCGGTTGCGGAGAAGCCAGGAAACGCTCATTCATCGATTACGGCTGGGTGTGGCATACACCAATCGATACCTTCACAAGATTGGACAAACACGGGACCCTAAATGTAGCGTCTGTCACACTCTCGAGACAATAGCTCACGTACTTTGCGTGTGCCCTCAATATGCGGCCGAACGAAGAAAACTGAAATCTACAGTTGACAGCTTGGACTCCCGCCCCTTTTCAGAAGAAAAGGTTTTGGGCGCGTGGAGAAGTGTTGACTGTGCCCAACGTGCCATAAAAGCACTTTTGAACTTTTTAAGTGAGACTGGTTTAGACGATCGCCTCTAGAAGCTGTGAGACGTGTAGTCAGTGCGAAATGTGTTTGCGCAAAAACTTTTTGTGGCAAGATTACTTTTTGTATGGACAAGATTACTCTTAGTGTATTGCGTCTCCAGTGCGCATCCGCATATTGGCCAACGTGTATATAGTATCTCATTGTACCATATCATAATCATCCGCCACCTACCTTTCCCTGTATTTCCCACTTCCCCATTCCCCAGTGAGGAGTAGCAGGCTAGAGACACGCTCTCCAGGCCGACCTCTCCTCCTTTCTCTCCATTAAAATCTACTCCTCCTCCTAAATCTAAGTACACGGGTGTTTTCGCATTTCGCCCCCATCGAAATGCGGCCGCCGTGGTCGGGATTCGATCCCGCGACCTCGTGCTCAGCAGCCCAACACCATAGCCACTGAGCAACCACGGCGGGTATTCTCACATTGCAGTAGCGTCTGTTCTGCCCTTTTCTTTTTCGTCGCGGAGTCGCCGAATCGCTCTTTGATTTCGGAAACAAATCTTCCCCATGTTGTAAACGTTTCCCCGTGATTGTCGAACCACAACAACGCAGTATCCGTTAGAAAGAACACGACGTTCCAAAGCTGAGAAGCGCTGTTCCACTTGTTGGCGGCGCTCACCCGGTGATAATGGATGAGTCATTCCTCGACGTCTTCGTCCAATCTTCCGGCGAAGGGACGCGCATCTCTCAGTTGTAGAACGGAACTTGTCGGCGCAGCTGTTGGAATGGGCCGTTGTTCGTCTGCGTCGTGGGACATATTCAACTCCGGTAGATTCGGTGGCAGTTCTAGCAGTCTAGCATAACGCAGAGCAAAGCCGAACTATCGTTGCAGTCGTTGAGTACTCGCCGTGACATTGCATTGCCGTCATTATTCCATAAATTCATTCACTCTGACGGATTATCCCTGCCATACTCTAAACAGCACGTCTTCATGTCGCACAGATTGCACAATAATGTCAGCTATGTCCGCGTATATGGAGCGACACAAGCATTTAACTTTTCACCACTGCCTCGCGCTATCCGTCTCTGGAACAGCCTTCCGGGTAGCATTGCTTGCTCAGAAGGCATGATGCATTTCGCAGTAATTTGGTCAAACATTTCCCTCCACACTGTGCGTAAGGTTGAGTTAGTACACGGGTACTTATCAATCCCACTACCTTTACGTTTTCGATGTATTGGCACGCGTTATACCATATGTTTGTTTTCTGTTTTTTTTTTTTTTTACTTTACGCTGTGTATAACGTCTTAACGGAAAGTATCGTGCAGCTTTTATGTAATACTTCTTGCTGTTGTTCTTTTTTTTTTTGCAATGCTTATCTGTTCATTCATTTTTTTTTCATTTTCTTTTTGACGTCTTTCTGTACATATGTAAATTTCATCGTTTTGCGCCAATGTTTGAATCCCTTCATGTATCGGTATCTTTTTACCGATTGTATGTTGTGATAAACTGTACCATATGCCTCTTTCACGCTGTTCTTCGTAGGCCTGTTAGATCTTTCTAAATAAATAAATAAATAAATAAATAAATAATATACACCAACAAGGGCTCGTAAGATGAGAAAAAGCACTACAACTCCTGCGAATCATGCCCTTGTACACTACAGTTTGTGCTTTCTTTTTTTACTTATTTAAAAACGTGCAAAGAACAAACAAAAGAATGGATACCCAAATTCGTGTCTATTTGTTGTTTTTGTTAATGTAGTTTCTTTTAAATGTATTATTAATGTATGATAACGAGGAATCATTGAGATGAGTTCGTCACATGATTTACCCGGTCAGCTCTCTTCGTAATTACTTCTTCCTGTGTGTGATTTCGCTTGTTCAAAAAGAACATGTGTGTAAAAAAAGGAGACCGTTGCTTGTGTTGTTTGTTTCTAAATGTGCCCAGAAATATCCCGAACTTTCTTTCGGCTATCACACAACGAAGCCTCCGATTTCTCCTCGATTTTCGTGCGGGAGAACAAAACCCTTGATTTCTCCTCAGCATTGTTTTAAAATACCACTCAATTTTTACCCTCTGAATTGCAACTAAGTATAGGATTCGTAAACGAAGGACTTTAATTTGAACTCTGTGTGATTTGCAATCGCACTCTAGGTGAAGGCCGGACCCCGGCCGAAGCGTCGAAATGAATTGTTTGTTCTTGCCTGTTTACGTGCGTCTGCACTTTTCTTTATTTATTAAACCCGGATCTGGCGATCCACTTCCTTCACATATATATATATATATATATATATATATATATATATATATGGAAAGAGAGAGGGTCAGAGATATCCCCTCTACTCCCCCCCCCCCCCCCCCATATCGAGCAATAGTACTAGTTGGTACGCCACTGCGGCACAGAAGGTTCTGTGATTGGTCTAGCCGGTACACGTTGAAGTGCTTGAACAAATGGAATAAAAGGATCAGGGAAATACTCCCCTACTCCGGAGTCATAGCTACATTTATAGTAAGCAGGAAGGAGATCACACCACAGCTTGCACGGTGTAAACTTCGAGTGTGTCTCCAGCGCTGTGGTGTCGTACTCTTCATTTCGAGTCGTGTTCTGCTGGTCTAGCTTCTAAATTTCTATGTGCGCGTACGTGTGTGTTTTCGGCTTTTGGTTACTGATAGCGCAGTTAACTGCTCCTTGGAATAGGGAGTGCTGCATGCTAGAATCAGTGTTCCTTCAGAAGACGCCGAAGCAGTAGGCGCCATAAGTACCTCGTCTACTTCTCAGTTAACCGAAGCTAAGTCTTAGTACATCAAGCACTACAACATTGCCGGGTGCGAATGTCCCGTTTCACTGCTTCGTAATGTACACAGCGAGGTCTAGCAAACAGCGCACACGTCGTCGAGAAAAAGCAAGTAATACCTTGAAGCGAAAAAAAAAAAAAAGTGCACGAGCCTTCTCGTCGAATTATGCCCCACTACGTCAAGCTATAATTGACAAGTGTGGTGGGTATTCTGTGAAGTGCGCTTCTGCTATATGTTAAATATTCTAGAAGCAAACAGCCAATATAATGGCATAAGTAAGAAGAAGGCGTAGCCTTTCGTGAAACTTACCCCTCAGAAGTGCTTTGGAAAGGCTTCCAAGATGCAAAAGCAGCATTCTTTTCACTTTGCCATATCGTTAACTACATACTAATGTGTACACGATCAAGCATCTTGCATTATATAAGCCCGAGTAAAATTTCTCCTAAGATATCTTAAGACATCTGTTAAGGTGTTTTGTCTCACTTAATTGCGGTCCTGCCTCTCCGAGGTGGATGTCCTTTCCCAACAGAAAATAAGCGTGGAATCTTTCCCTTTCTCTTGCTGAGAGTAGATGACAGAGGCCAAGTAAAAACGCAACACCAACAAACACATGCGATAAACTATGACGCGTTTCCGCAGAGGCGAGTTGACCACCTCGTCTTTGAAAGGCGAGGTGACTCGCGGTCTGTCACTCATACTGCACAGTGGCCCCCACACTTTATCAGCTAGCGGTCCCTGACGCGTTTGGTCAAGGGTGGGTCGGCTTGAGAGGAAAGCAGCATTTGTTCGGCCGGCACCTGATCGGGTCTGCTATCGGCTCGACAGGGACTGACTCCCAGCTGGACTCTGGCGTGAAGTTTTTATCTGCGCGCGCGAAACGCCACGGCGTTTGAGTGACGGCACCAGCGATTTCCGGAAGCGAAGTAGCACACTGGATATCGCGTATCCTACACCGCCGTTCTGTACTTTTATGCTATACATCAACCTCTCATCTGTTGCCACTGTGGTTTATCGAGAAGCTCGACGGGGCTATAGTTATGCAGAATATATATATATATATATATATATATATATATATATATATATATATATATATATATATATATATGGATTCGCAGTACCCGCTCCTTCTTCAGACGATAAGCAACGCATGGTTTCATTTCGCACCCACCGAAGGAGAATCGTAATGGATTCGCTACGTCAGCTTCTTATGTTCAAGAGGATACGACAGTGGAATGCCGATGCGTCAAGCGTTCCCTGAGTCTCATTTTCAAGAATTAATGCTGCAAATCAAGGGGTTAAGGCATCGAATACTGTACCCAAAGGTAAGAGAATAAATTATTGGACTAAACGCTCATCAAAGGGCTTCTAAACGTCACCACGTTCCACCGTTAATCAGGGCACGGGAGTGCCTGCCGCAAGGAGGAGCGCACTTCTTGGAAACATTAGAAGATCTTCGATGGCGAGCAATAGCAAAACCTTTATCTAAATAAATGTGTTTATAAAGTGGGCGATTTAGTTTATGTTTGATCGAAGCAGCGTTGTGGTGTGTGAATTCAAGGTAGCTCTCAAAAGAAAACGCAATTAAAGAAAGGACTCCCGGAATGAGACGCCTATAAAGATGTGTGAAACGTGTGGAACCTCGTCCCCTTCTTAGCATATTTCCTAAATTTCGATTGCATTTCAAGGACTGATAACACCCGCCTTATCCATGTCCTTATCCATCGACACTAGTTATCCTTTACAACAATGACATGGTTTGTGCATTCATAAATTCAATCGTTTTCTTCATTTCTATCTCGCCAATGCCCGTTTAGCGCCACACTGCACGCGATAGCTGTGAAGCCTTTGAAGCTTACGAACAGACGATACGCAGCTCAAGGCGGTTTGTGCCAAATGACTTCCTAATCGCCACTGAAACTGCATTATGCAATTATCCTTTCCCACGCCTTCATTACCCTCGCGCCTGTTTTTCTTTAAAGAACAATAGCACCGCGCACACAGAGACAAGCAATCATGGAGTGGCGTTCAAATTTCTAAGTGCAGCGCACTTGGTGCATTCAACGGCGATGGTTCCCATGAGACTCGCGCCGGCCTCGCAACCCGTAGCTACCCATAGCAACCGCGGCGTGACAGGGTTTGACGTGAGCAGACAGAGCTGCGACAGCAGGCCGCCGCCATATATGTCCCTGCATATAGAAACCGCACAAAAGCCGTAGCGAAGAGACGCAGTCGCTCATATTCGCATAACAATGGAAAAGAACGCGCTCCTCTCTTTCCGTTCGCGAAGCCTCGAAAAGCGCGGCGCACAACCGAGCGCGGACATCAGCTCGATACCGTCGTCACGCCGATAACGAAGCGGCGGTCCAGCGTTTAGCTAAAGGACGGCTAAAAATTAAGACAAAAACATACAGTGATGCGTATGCAGATAAGGGACATGGGTTGCGCAGCCAACGAGAAATTGCAAAGTCACACGCGACGTCACGGAAGAAAAGAAACACAGAACTGAAAACGCCTGATTTCATACGGACGCTCGTTGGAAAAAGGG
Source organism: Dermacentor variabilis (assembly GCF_050947875.1). Classification (NCBI taxonomy): domain Eukaryota; kingdom Metazoa; phylum Arthropoda; class Arachnida; order Ixodida; family Ixodidae; genus Dermacentor; species Dermacentor variabilis. The sequence continues at coordinate 152,756,496 of NC_134573.1, forward strand.
GGCGGATTGGAGGCACTCTTCGCAAACCTCCCCTTCGTTAGCGACGAATTGTCCCGACAGTCCGTAGTGAAGTCCCCCTTCACCCACCACCACTCACTACCACCGGGATCCGTCTCCCTTTCTTTCTTTCTATCCTTGTTTTCTTTCCTTTTTTACGTTTTTTTCCTTGAAATTTGTTTCTCTCCACGCATGAGCTGGCCCACATGGCAGACCGCTACTCAAAAAAGTGAGGCTCAAGCGACAGCAAGGGAGAGAGACATTACAAAGTCCCCGAGTGTCCCGGGGGAGTGCTTCTCGGGGCCACTTCCTCTCTCAATGAACGGTCGGAAAGCGACGGCGGCGGTTTTTTGAAACGAGTCCTCAGGGAACAAACCGAAGCTAAGTGGTCTACCGGCGTTTCGGGTCACGCCCTCTAATTGTGAATTCGGAAATGGGAGGGAGCGAGCCGTGGGCGCGCGGAAGCGATCGCCGCGAGAGGTGTACTATATCGAGAGGCGCGGATGGATGCGGTGAAGAACGCGAGCGTTCGAACGACGCGCTAAAAAAAAGAAAAGCACGAAACGGTATAGGGGAATGTCAACGCCGCTTCTATGAAGAGGCCAAGCCGGCGTCCTGTCCTAGTTATCTTTTTTCTTTTTTCCTCTCGCGGAAGAAGTCATGCGAGTGCCTTTCTAGGCTCCCCCCGTTAAAACTAGGTTTAACCGCGACGGGGGAGGGCTTTCTCGTTCGGAAGAGGCAAAAGAGGGAAAAGAGGAGCGTCAATGGCACAATGAAGTATAGCAGACCCGCGCGGCCTGCCCTCTGTCGGCGAAAAGACGTGAAGACAGCTCTATAGTGAACTGGCTACTTCTAGTTCACTTCTTGGGCAGCAGGGAGCGCGCCAGGCGCATTCCCCACAAACGGCTGTGAAGCGGCCCACTCGCTGTTGTCATATGCAGGAACGCCGAGCGACTGTTTCCCGTATTTTTTTTTTCTCTTTCTCTTCTGTGCTTGAGCTGTGCATGTCTGTCAACAGAAACGAAGGGACATCCGTATCTCAAGGGGGCGTATCACGCCCCACGTTGTCCACGCTTGACTGCAAACGGTCAGCTCTGGACAGCTGCGCGCCGCGTCGTTACAGCGACTTGCTGGAGAAAGCGCAGTACTCAACGCAGAGTCGTATTGGTGTTTGAGGCTGCAGATGTAGCAGCACGGTAACTTTTGAGTGCTCGCCGCCTAGTCGATCTATACAGCGAAATGAATGGACAGGAGGAAAAAGCGGCACGCAAATAAATATTTCAAGGCACTGTGTGTACAACACACAAAGTGCCTGAAATGTTCGTATGCACACCAAGTTAGCGCAGCGAGGTCGGAATTATCTATCGAAAATTATTCACATTCAAGACGTGCTGCACACACGTTGGGGCACTTATGATTGGACCTACCCTGCAAGAAGTGTGCGCAAAGTGTGATGAAGAAATACCGTAACACAGGCCACTGAGTGTTTTGTTTGTGGCACCTGTACGCGGTCATGTGGTGGATTCCTTTTTGTCGTTTTTGCCTTCTTTAGAGTAATGATTTCCGTCAACCAAATTTCTCAAGTGGATGGCTCAGTTGGATTTCTGTTGCTAAAGTATGCTTGTGAGGTAAGGCTTATTAGCGTTCACATTTGTGGTCACAACCATAGTCACAAAACATGTTTTTGAATTTTAGTCTGCTCTTCTTCGGTGCGCGCTCTTATTGATGCCGAAAGTTTAAGAGATGCAATAAAACAAAATTTTTCAGAGACATAATTAGCTTCTGAATGGAATACAGACAAGAAAACTATACTTTGTATGTCTTGACGCCTTAATAGGTAAAATGGCACTAAAGGAATATATTAGGTCGAGCTAGATCGATAAATTATTCGTCTAGAAGTTTATCATTGTTTCCTGTGTCCGATACATCCCTTTGTTGCGTAGAAAATTGCCACCGAAGAGCCTGCTACGGCTCCTCAATTCAAATTTAAATCGCTCGCGCCAACCCAAACGAGTTGACGCATCTCCGTGTGCCCTCCTTCTATACATCTCTCTACAAGTCAGCCAGTGCTGACGTCACGTGAGAGGCTCCATAATCCACAACAGCTGGCGCCTCCCTGATTTCCATTATCGTCATGTGATCGCTTACAAAACATTCTTTCTCGCTACGAAGGACGAATTCGTGATGACAGAAACGAAATCTTAAAATCTCGCTCCACTTAACAATTTCCTTTAATGTCCCTTTAAGAACATGGTGTCAAGGGCACGGCCAAATTTAGTGTCCACGTTCAGTGGTGCCGAGCAGAATTTCTCACGCCTAAATATACTAAACTGACAAAGAACAAGAAAAAATAAATAAATGAATGAATAAATAAACAAATAAATAAATAAATAAATAGCAAGGCATGTGTAAGCGTTTGCAACAACTTGACATGCTTGTGCTGTATAGGTAAATGTGTAGAAGCAAGTGCAAACGGAAAACATGCTTAACTATTGCCATGATACTGACAAAAGTACAAGTAAGACAGACCCAAGCAGTCCGAAGGATTCGAAACAATATTCGTATATTTTACACCCATCTTCGACACATATTCATGTAGGAACTGCTAGAGATGAAAGCAGGAAAAGTTTCTGGGACTATGCTAGCATCCGCATGCAGTAAAACCACACTGATCAATTATAGTCCGTGGTTGCAACCGTTTAGTTTCTTCGAGACAGTCGGCGACAAACTCGCCCAACTGTCATATTGCAAATTGCAGCGCTCACGGAAATCTCGGGAGGATGATGAGAATCAACATTGCATTACCTCACGATTTATTTCCTTAAATTTATTTACCTGGCATCAGCCTTTGCGTCCGGCAATTCACCAACGCCCAACCATACATAAAATAAAACTCAAAACCGTGACGCACCAACCCCCCCCCCCCTCCCCCCCAAGAGAAGATGACTGTATATATTTTCGACAGCCGGTGTACGTATATAGTTCCATGCCGCTGGACCGTTGCGTAGCGACCTACCGATGCATGTTTCCGATAAAGCAGCAGCTTTTTAACATTCGCGCCGCGAACCAAAAACAGACGCAAAGAGGAACGGGAAAACGAAAAGCGTATAGGCGTCAAATGAAAAGAGGATCGAAGGCGAGAGAATGCGTAGTGAGCGACGGGGGCGGCGATTTTAATTTCCAGAGTTCAGCCAAAGGCGTACCATATAGCTTATATAGTATATGCCCTCGCCGCGCAGCTGAGGCGCAAGCCTTCGGTATCGATCGCGCGCATCGCACAAATTACCGTAATTATCGCGCTTCGAGCAGCCAGACGCACCGGATGAGCAGCGGACTAGAATTAACGTCCCACGCGTCTAACGCTTCTTCGACTGCTTCCTCTCCACTTCCTCTTTTTTTTTTTTAAACATTTTGTGTTTCTTTACGAGGGTGCACTCTTCAATTCCGCGTTATGCTGCAGCTTCCAAGCGTGTCAGGGCTTACACTCTGTGTATGACTGTCTTCTCCGGGCTTCGACTTCGCGCGTCATTACTCCGCAGACGTCGAGGCTATCTGATCCGATCAGGCTTGAAGTGCGCGCGCGCTTTCCTCGTCGATGAGAAGGAAGAGGAAAAAAAGAAGGTGAAGAAGAGATAGGCAAAGTCAGGAAGGAAAGGAGCTGATAAGAGAAGTTGAGGGGGGTTGACGAGAGTCACGGTGGATGTACGTGAGACGCAGACTCGGGTGAAAATGAGTGTGTGTGTGTGTGTGTGTGTGCGTGTGTGTGTGTGTGTGTGTGTGTGTGTGTGTGTGTGCGCGCGCGCGCGCGCGCAAGACTGGCGCGTGGACCCGCAGGAAGGGAGATAAAGGCGAGACCTGATTGCTCGGGGCTCACGCTTGTGGAATGTGGAAGTGACAGGCCTTGCACGTTTGGCGATGCGTGGTGTCTCTCGGCCAGGAGAAGGCAAGGAAGGATGGGGGGGGAGTGAAAGCAAGTGTGATTTGGGGTGGGCGCAGACACGTCCGCTGATGCGACCGCGAGATTAACATGTCACGCTTACGGAACGTCCACCGGCGAGCCCGCGGTGCCACAGAGGTGCCGCTTGTGCTTGTACGAAGCCGGAAAAGACGTCTTAATTTTAACTTGTCTTCCGGTTTTAAGACACGTATACAGTCGGCGTGACGGCTAACGTGGGCGGGAATCGGCGCTCGTGCTCTGCGGCTTCGCATCAACTAAATGTCTCGTCGCAAGGAAGCGCTGGAAGCTCACGGTAAACCGGGTTCTGGCAACGCTTTACTAAGTACAGTACTAAGTAAGGAAAAGTCGTTTCGTGGCTTAAAGGGACACTAAAGGCAAATATTAAGTCAAGATAAAGTTTTAGATTAGTGCTCGAGAATCTCTAAGGCGTCAATATTATTGTGAACAGAACCTTAATAATCGAGATACTGAGGTAAATGCAGGTCATGATTAGGGACTGCCACGGGACATTCAAGTACTTGCCCGATGACGAAAGCACCCCTCCGTTATATTGTCACTAGTACTCAACCACTTGTTGCATAAACATGATTGTATTGTATTATAAGATGAAATAAAATGGTACATGTCCAGTTCTGTTTCATTTTTAGAAAAAAAGAACTCATTTTAATTACCCTCGACAACGGCGCGGGACGTCGAAAGGTTTCGTTATCGCTCTACTCTGCGCCGCCCACGCTTTCACGTTTCAGCAGTTTCGTTATCGCGTAGTGCTGCGCTGGTTTTGCTGACTCGCGAAACTCGCACTAACTGCCAGTAGCAGGGTATTCAACTTCCTTGTTATGTCGCGGGATGCTCGAACGTTCTACGCCACTTGACAAGAAAGCAGCTGAAGTGGCGAACCCAAAGCTCTGTCTTGACTCGGTGCCGCCGTCTGTAGGGCGCCGTTTCACTCACCGACGGCAGCAAAGGGTGGTAATGGTGTTTGCAACGTCACCACTCCCCCCTGGTTAGATGGCGGGAGATTGGAATTTCGAAAAAAGGTATTCGGACCCTTCAGATGCAATCTTCTCGCAAACCAAGTCCTTTCTTGGCACGAAACAAGCGTTGCGAGGTTTCTGGAATGGTTGTTATTTATTGGCACGATATAAGAGGAGAGGTTGGTGCCTTTAGGTGGCACCGACTACTCCTGTCGCTTGGCAAAGAAAAATGTTATCACAAAGTTTGTCAAACAATGTGTCACAAATGCATCTCAAAATACAGTCAGTATGAACACAACGTTACATGAGCCCAGGAATCCACACAGAGGAAACATGTAGACAGTCGCATATGCAAACACGTTAAACACAAGTACTTCGAATTGTCCGACAACACATGCCGAAGTCCACAGTTTTGCAGACGTGTGTACAAAACGTATGCACACATACGATACATGCTATACAAAACTACGTGACAACACAAGCTCAGACTTTCTCTTTCAGAGGACCACTAAAATTAAATATGCAGCTAAGTTATTGATATTTTTATTGCGTTCACCCAATCCATTAAGCACATTTACTGTGACGTTATTACTAGAAACCGGTTGCAACAAAACTTCAGCGGCCGAGATTTGTTTAGACGTATTGCCCTCCCTTTCTTTCTGGAGAGCGCTGCCCCTAAAGGCCGAGAAAGAATGACCTTTCCTTACCGTGGTGATTCTGTACACCGTACATATTGCGAAATTTGTTAAAACAGCCGAAGCAGTAAAAAAGAAAAAGTGCTGTGCATGTCGACAGAATTTCCAGAATGGAATTTTCTGTCTACCTGTAAGGAATGCACGCTAGCTTTTCCAATCGTCGCGCCGCAATGTAGAAATTTGAAGAATAAACGAGCCGATTTCGCAATGAAATAAACGTTCATGTACGTGACATTCGCAGGTGAGTGAGGCTATGATAAGTGAATCGTTACCATTCATGCTTTTGTTATTTGATCATGCTTTCAGTTCGTAATCCCTTCCCGTTCCGCGAACTTTTCTCAAAGTGAAAGAATAAACGATAAAATCCGACAAGATTTACTGCGCTCTTCTTTCTTCTTCTACATTTGTCAAGCTAAAATCTGAAGCCACCCAAAGCCGAGTCGGCACAAGGTGCATCGAGAAAGTTTGAACCCTTCGCTCACAGAGTTTTCTAGGTGAGGATTTCCAGTGAAGGGATAGCAGGAAGAGGGGGGGGGGGGCAATTTATCTTTCTAAACTCCAAGTTTCTCCTCAGTGAGAGGGAAAAAGTCTTCAAGCAAGCTTTTCTTTTTGCAGCTCTCTCTCTCTCTCTGTACTCGATGGCGTATGAAGATGGGAACCGAAGATAGCACATACGATATAACGTTAACCCTATAGCTGCCAAAAGGGGTTTTGAAGGAGCATGGAAAAGCGCGGAGGGGACGAGAATCGTCAGGAAATGACGTGGAAGACCAAAAAAACTGCAACGATATTTGGAGAGCCGCCGTAGAAGGAGCAAGTATGAAAACTGTTCGGAAAGAATCAAGACAGATATGCAGCCTTACAGGAGCACGATGTATTGAGAAACACACACACACACACACACACACACACACACACACACACACACACACACACACACACACACACACACACACACACACACACACACACACACACACACACACACACACACACACGCACACACACACACACACACGCACACACACACACGCACGCACGCACGCACACACACACAGACACGCACACGCACGCACACACACACACAAACAAACAAGCACATTTCACTTTCTTCAGAGCTTGAGAGGAGCCAGGAGATAAAATCACCTCTTTCTATTTTCGTTTCTTTTACTGGAGTACAGGTCGCAATGCGTGTCTAATAGGCGCACAGCTTATGCGCAGAAGTATTTATTAGAAGAAAGATACAGAAAGCGAATTTTTATTTTGTCTCGGCGCAAGCTTCCAACAGTTTGCAACAGTCGAGACAATAGCGATTGATATTGCGAATCAAATGGAGAGTATCCATGACTCGAAACGACAGGCGTACAATACAAGGACACGAAAGAAACTTTCATCTTGCGGCTTCGCTTAGTGCAGCTGTCTTTTCAAACAACGAATTCCTTCGCCCAACCTTCCCAGCGTACAGTCCTCCTAAAGAAGTAGATAAGCCTCAAGGGCAGATGAAGAATGACGGCACACGGTATGCCAATGATCCTAAGCTATATCTGCCTTCTTTTAAGCCTGTAACTTGGCGTGCACATTTGAGTGATATCAGTGTATGAGCAGTTTTGTTAAGTTAATGGGATTTGCTAAGTGAAAGCTCATGCTTGCAATCGCGAAAGATATGGCAGGTTCCAGCTCATAAGATGCCATTCTGGTGAGCTATTCAGCTAGATGATTAAAGCTGTATGTTGTGGGGATGCGCGACTCTCACGTGTCCCCTGATATGTTGTTTTCCCGCACGGCTCGCGTGGCCTGGCGCCCGCGGCGGTCAGAGTGGTTGAGGCGCAGTACGAGAGATGGCGCGAGTGTTGTGCTGCTAGCGCCGCCGACAGGCGGGGTTACTTGGGCGCCCAAAGAGAAGGCGCTTCCTCTTTGGCGGCGGGACAGCAAGCAGTGCGAACGTGCCGTGCCGCGCGTGCGCCGATCCATGCTTCTGCGAGACGCCTCGCGTGGCCGCCTTCGAACGCTCCACCGTTCGCGTGACCGTACGCGTGAACGACGAGGCGTTGGGATCCAGCATGGGGCGAACATATTCGCTCGCTATCCGGTCGCGGTGGGTCGGACTTCCTAGATTTGTCGAGCGCCGATCGGCATGTTTTGTGGATAGCAACTCGGCTAGCAGGCATTGATCTATGAAAGGTGCAATAAATGCCCTTGTGATTGTTTGCACTACTGTGTTGTCGTTCCTTTGTCCCAAGAGCACGGGAGGAGAATACCACAATGTATGGTACCCGCATTTTTTTATTCTTTTTGTCATATTCCACTACTGCTTGGGCCAGTCTGACATGCAGTATTGCGACATAAATAAAATGTTAAAAATGTCAGTCTGGTGAGTCTGAAGTGGTAACTGTTTATGAATGCTTCTACGTTCGGTCGCAGTCAAGAAAAATTCGGACGTTTCATTGATTCTATAATGCCTGAGCGGAAAGCGTGTGCAGGGTGCATAGAAAATCTTGCAACTTTTACGTCTCTCCTTATGGCGGATGTTTAGCGTCAGTTAAAAAAATATCTTATACTTCGCCATATTAGAAGGAATGAGGCATTGAAGCCAGCGCAGTACGCTCATTACACTTTCTCTGGTTCGGTTCATATGTCTTCACTTCTCTTTTTTTTTTTTCGTGAAAAAAAAACGAAACAAAATTGAGGAAGACAAACCCAATTAACTCTGGGCGAAAGAGCCGCTATTCCATGAAGTTCAATCGACTGTAAATTGATTTTGACTCCTCTCGCGCCGCTGAATTGTGCAGCTATACAGAGTACAACGCCGGGGGAGAAAAGGCGACACACACACGCAAAAAGAAAATTCCCCAGAGGGGCTTCCTCCGATATGAACTTGAAGGGAACCGAAGCACGATAAATGCGGGGGAGACCTTAAAAGAGCGCCGTAGTAGAAAGCAAGGACAGGAACTGAAGAACAGCAAGAAAAGTGAATGAAAGAAACAAGTGTCTGGAAAGTAAGGCTTGAGGGAAGACTGAAAAGAGTGCTGGTTTTAGTGGCAGTAGGAAGGGAGGTGGGGCGGTGTGGGAGGCTTGGGGAGAAGTGTGACGCCTACGGCTGAATAGATTGCGCGCCCCTTGCACGATATCGAAATTGAGGTGGTCGAACTGCTCAATCGACCGAATTGTCCGTTCTTTTCGGAGGGTCCTACAGGGAAAGGAGGGAACGACAGAGTAGTTGGCGACAGAGGGACGTGGGGGAAAAAGGGGAAGCAGCGGCTGCCGGAAGAAAGGTGAATGAGTGCGATAGCGACGAGATACGACGCTCCATATGAAGGCGAAAGGGAACGTGGGGATTCCCGAATTACACTCTGCGGCGTCGAGCAAAATGAACTCACTCGAAAGCCAGCTTGCGTGGGGAGGATAAGGGATAAATAAGGGACAAATAGATGGCAAATGAAAAAAAAAACTAGGACTCGCGCACACTGTTGGGGACTATATCTCCGCCACATATGTGACCTCTGCAGAGGAGACGATAGAAGTACCCAGTCTTGCCTAGCTTTATTGCTCATAAGAGGTCGTAATAAAAAGAGATTAGGAAACGCGACGTCACAAGTGACTCGTTTGCAGGAAAGCACATCTGCCTTCTCTTTCGTGATAATGCAATAATCTGTCTTCTTCCTATAATGCGACAGCTGCACGACTGTCTGAGATATTCTAATTGTACTGCCTGAAAAAGTCAAGACTATTTCATGGTTGAGTACCAAGGAACGTGCTCCCGCAATGTTCCTCAAGATAGCATTATTTCTTTCTTCAACTATCACCGCATATACATTTGATTTCAATGTAATGTGTTCTAGTGAATTCCCTCATGCTGTGTTGCAGGGACAAGCTTATGCCAAGTACTATAATTGCATGGTGGCTTGATTCTACGTTGGATATAAGATAACGGCAAGATAAGACAACTTCTTCCATCAGCTCAGTTTAATATTATTATAGTGTCTCAGTTCTTGGTAGATGCTTCCTTTTCACCCCACATTACTTATCACTCGTTTCTAATTAAGCTTCTTTCCTCAAGAACACTTACTCCGTGATCAAAATCTACCGCGTTAGCATGTTGCCGCTTCTAACACCGACGTCGTTTCATCATACGACCACAATCAACTTTCACTGATTTCTCACCGACGCAGCACCCCTCTCTTCTCATTAAGTGCCCAAAGCACCTCAGTTTCCCCCCTTTTGGTTTTAATAATTATGTCCTTGTCTAAGGTCATTCTCCTGTTGATTATAATTGCAGTTACCACCAAGTCTCTCAGGATATGACACAACGCTAGTATGTCGGCTGTGGGTCGAAGTAGCCATGAATGTTCGTACATCAGTATCGTGTCGGAATGTCCAACTCGGCCATGTGCGCTCCGTGCTGATGTGAAGAGACTGTCGATCACCTGTTCTGACACTGTTTTCGCTTCGACAACCAACTTCAGTCTCCTGATGAATCAAAAAAAAAAAAAAAAGAAAAGCGGCGAGAGGGAAGAGTGCACGCGGAGGGAAGCGGAGGAGGAGGCTGTGGCGAAAGCGTGAGATTTATGCGCACGAGGGGCTTTGCAGCGACGACGGCTATAAGATGGCGCCAGAGTAGCGCGTGTCGTCTGCATGGAAACAAAGCGCTGCAGGACACAGTGTTGCCAGGTTTGGCTATATATAGCCAAATTGGGCTACAGAAAAAACAAAATTGGCGTCGACTTGAACGAATTGGCTATGTGGCTATATATGGGCTCCTGAAAATCTGCGACTTTGCTTTGTCTGGGCTATAAGGGACGCCCTTATCCACGCTCTTGGTGTGGCTGTCATCGAACATAAACAAATCTGCGGCGGCAGCGCGGCTGTGAGCGCGTGCGTGCGCGAAATCCCCCCCCCCGCCCCTCCACTCAGTGCGCCGTTCTTTGAGCCGATGTCTTTGATCTTTGATGCACTTAAATTTACACCGCGCTTCACCGTGCGAACCTTTGCTCCTGCAACATCATCTCATCTTCGTCTTATCCCGACACCCGATCACCGGGCATCGGGATGAGAAATGCTCAGTAACGGAGGGCAATAAGATTGGGTCGGGCAATCGGGGCGCCGGCATAACAGAAGTGAAGCACGGGTAGACGACACGCTCCAGTGTGTTCACGGCCAAGGCTTGTGGTTGAAGTATCCCGCCGTGCACAGCTTTCGGCCGATATACTCGGCGTTTCTCGCGGTAAGCTTTACTACCATTTTTCATCGCGTGCGAGATGAATTTTAACGCGACAGCGTTAGGGGCCCCGCGTCGCACAAAATCCGGAATCGGCGCCATTGTCCGTACGAGAAAAATGATCCCAAACCACGCAGGCCCTTCGGCTGGCGCGTAGGCGTTACTGAACTAAATGAATTTCTCAAAGTAGGATGCTTGAGAAAATTCGTAGAGTACGACTTGCACACAACCTACAGACATGATAGCGTCGGATTTTAGTTTGAATATAACGAGAAAACGTAATTCTATTACGTGGAAACTCGTACACAAATCTCTTTTCCAGATGCCGTTCGAGGTCTGTCTTAATGGGAGCGGCGCGCCGCGCGGTTGCTTGCAACACCATCCAGATGGCACTCGCGGCAGCGGCGGTACCAGCCGTGCGGGGGGAATGAAAAAAAAAAGAACCAGAAAGCGTGCCTTCGTGCATAGAGTTCGCAGCAAGCGTTTGAAGGCAATCATTACGGACACATAAGCTGCAGTTGCCGGGACGCTTGAGAAGCAGTCAGGGATCTCTGAATGTGATTGCGTTGCACTCTTAAAGGCGAAGGAAGCTTAAAGGAGCTGAGAACCAATTTTCATGGCACCTGTCTTTTTTTAATGCAATGGAAATCTTACCAGTCAGAGTGTCTAATCATGAAGTGGTAACGCGGAAAACGCCTTGGAACATTTCTCGTCAGAATTTTTCGATCTGCAGTGAGGATGTAGTCGTTCACTGGAAGCATGCTGAAAGGGGTGATAGGTGAGCGCGATACCTATTATACGCCGGCATTAGTGGGAGGCAGACGACAAGTGCAGCCGTAACTGTGAGAAAGTATTATTTTGTCTATCAAGTAGACGTTCCTGCGCTTCATGTTTTCCGAAGTGTTAAGGTATTTATGCGATAATATCTACGTTTTTTCGTTGTTTTCTGTCCAACTGCTTTGGTATTTAACCACTCGTAACGAAATCAATTGGATCGAAAACAAAACGATGCTTTTACACGTGATACGCAGTTCAGCGCGTTCAGCGCTTTTGATTTCTGAAACATAGAATAGAACATAAGTGTCTAATAATATAGCAACTGCAATTCGAAGCAATAATTATGTTGTACTAAACAACAGCCTGCTTACGTACAGTAATCGCATAGACTACGCACCAAGTACTAAGATTTCACTGTCAGGGCTCGCCACTTACTGACTTTTGAGACTTTCTTCGCCAACTTAAAATTACAATCCTTACTTCAATCGCGAACAGTGTGCTGGATTCTGTAACTATTAATCATGGTCATTTCATTTTCATCAACGCCTCACAACACATTCTTGCAGTTGTCAGTCCCTTTAAGCGTCCTCCAAGCTTTTTTTTGTTCCTGCTTACATTCGAGATTCATTTCAGTAGGTTCGCCCTCTGCAGCGATTTGCTAGAACCTGAGTTTCCAGGGCCAACAAAGAAAGTGTTCTGTGTGCAAGCATGACGTCGCTGTTGCGGATGTCAAAGGTCGACCGTCACGGCGTCACCGACTTTTTGTTACCACGGGTTGTGCAAAAAAGGGATTACAGTAGTCGAATGTGAAAATGTATATACAAAAAGAATGTCTACATTTGGCCACAAATTTGTTTAGCTCTTCTTTTGTGTTTGGCTAAATTTGGGCTACAATTTCTCCAGCTTTGGGCTAAGCCGGCTTGTCCGACCTGGCAACACTGTGCCGGAGCGGAGGTCCGTGTGCGGCGGCTGCGGTGAATATTCGCGCCCACGCGTCACCCACGCGCTGCCTCTCGCAATTTCCCGATTAGCGAGGCAGTCGCGCCACACTTCGCTCCGTTTGCAATGTATCGCACGAGACAGATCGTCCGCGCCAGCCCATATATCGCGGATTGAAAGCACGTGTACAGCTGCGCTCAAATTTCGCATTAGGGAGTATCGTAATCATCGGCGAATTTAACTAGTGTCTAAATTAAAGTACATGAAGGTTTCTCGCATTGAGCCTCCATACGAACGCGGTCGCCACGGTCGGTAATCGAACCCGCCACCCTCTTGCGTCAGCGGGACGTCGTAGCCGCTGAGAAACTGTTCCAGGTAAGAGAATTTCGTGGTGTGAAATAACTTCGCCTATAACGACAGCCAACGTCATTCACCGCGCCCGCGCGGTCACTGCTTCCGAGCAAAGCTTGCTTTTCACCGCATTTCTCCTTTCGGATGCTTCGCAGCGCGAGAGGGCGTGACCAGATGAATGCCAAAGGTATGCGATCAACCCGAAATCCAGAGCACAGAGGGAAACCTCGGCTGCAACGGCAGGTCAAAGCGCTGTTTCTTCACCGTCTCCATCGTTCACGGTCTCCAACCCTTTGGGCCCAACAGCGTGCCATCGCTGCAGGCCCTGCTCGGCAAAGACCGAAGTTTATTGCGACTCCCCACCATCAACGGAGTCGCCCGCTGTGCTTACGAAAGTGGATCGGGGACGACTTCAGGGGGGATCGGTATGTGGCAAGAGCCGCGCGACGCACCTTGGCAGCGCACATCGCATTCGTCTTGGATACGCCCGTTCCAGTGGCTATACCAGACACTCCTGCGGCGGGCCATCGTGGAGCTTCTATTAGCGAGCACCGCCCAGCGCAATGCGCTTGCTCCTCGAATCCTCTCACTTATAGCATACCGGCGCAATTCCATTCGCCTCAAGGTCACGGCCGAGCTACCACGGCCGACTCAGAGTAGCTAACTAGTTTAAGCGCAAGCATCAAGCTCGCGCTTGTTGTCGGTTCCGTAGAATGCGCAGATGAATGGATACATTGGCCAAGCATTAAACATCTCAGATAACCTTGCCATAACGCCATGCCTGGAAGCAAGAGACATATCGTGAGCTGGCGGGACCATTTATCGCAAGTTTCTAATGGCCAATTATCTCGAGATGCACCCTTTCTTATCGCCCGAGGCAGCGCGCTTCTTTGCTTCTCAGAGGGTTTATTGGTATGTCAAATCTCTAAGTGCAGCACAGGAACACAATGTTACAAAGGGAGGCCTGAATTCATAATAGGTGTCGTTTGCTTCGTGGAATACGGCTATCATCGTCGCCAAGAAAAGCACTCGCACGATTACCTGCCTTATAGTGAAGCGTGAGGAAACTTTTCTTTTTCCCCTAGAAGTATAAAATTACATGTATAGTTATACAGCCGCGACCACGCGCCACATGAGACAAGTGGGAGAATCGCAGTCGGAGTTACATATCGCGTGAACGCGACAAAGTGTCTCCATTCTAGCAGCAGCTCATCGTTGACCTTGCTGTAACTGAGACCCCATCCATCATCGTCTCCATCACATTGGCCGATACAGATTCCTCAATGGAGAACAGGTCAGCGCGCCTTATTCGCGTCTATCTCGCTCTTATACCGTCCAGCCCGATGTGGCTCGTATCGCGTTTACTGCGTAGCCCCACAAAGTCATGTACCTCGTCTCTCGGTGTTTCAGAAATCGATCGCGTTCTATCTATGGCCATGGACGTCCCTTTTTTTTTTTGTCTTTTTTGTAATGCGAATGAAACAGCGAGAACCAGAAAAATATAAGAAAGCGAAAACCACCTCAACTCACGACATGGTTCGGGGCAGAGCCGTGCGCGGTTGGTATCGCCACTTGCAGAATCGACACTTTCCCATCGCTCGTGAGTGTAGCCAGCGGCATTCAGCTACTATGCACTCGAAAAAAAAAGCAATCTGCCGAGAGTCAGGAGACGAAGCGGGGGGGATCACGCCCACTTTGAGAGACGAAATAAACAAACAAACGGCGAGCGAGAAATAAATAAAAAAACAAGCTCTCAAAGCGTTCAGACATCGGGCGGATATCGCGGTTTGCCGGCGTGAAACACGGAAAAACCATCAGCGCGACCTCGCGGGCTGCGGTGAAACGCATCAACGAGTCGGCCCGTGGACCTGATCGGCTTCTCGCGCTGGAGCTTCCAAGCTGCGCTATAGTATAAACATCTACGGTACCACGACGGCAAGCGACGATAGTCGAGGTGGACGTTGCGTACTATGTACACTTGAACCTCGCCTCGGCGCCATGTTCTGCCGCGCTTGTTGAGATGGGTCGCATGCTGTAGCGGCATGGCGGCGTGCAATAGCATGTGCAGGAATACCACGCGCTGAAAACACGTGGAATGCTCGTCCGGTGTTGACAATCTTCCCAAGGCTGGCTGGGCCACGGCGGCAGGTATGCAGCGCCCAGGCCATCCCTCCGGGAGTGTGTGGCGGTGACCGTTTTGAAGAAGACGTATCGCGTGCCCCCGCTCGGGGTGTGTTGTTTCTTCGCCGCGGGTAGTCTTATTTGTTGCCTAGTTGACTGCAGCATTGCCGATGCGTACTGGTCACAGGCGCTTCATTTCTTTTTTCTCTTCGCAGCAGGAAAAAGTTCCACACTGTTGTTTAATGCCGACCCATCTCACAGTTGCTCGTAATACGCGTTCGATTGGTTCAAAGTGCCGCCATACCATTCAGCGGTCTGTATCCGCATGGC